>NC_045450.1:47463558-47699290 GCF_002776525.5 Piliocolobus tephrosceles
GAAAATAGACTTTTATACCTTACTCAAGTTAGGGCTGAATAATAAGCCCAATGTGATGCTTCGCCGAGAAGTATTAAGACCTAAATAATTATTACCAATCTCAGTGTTACCAAAAGCGAACCAGAAAATTGTGTGTTTACTGCAAAAGAACAGTAGGTGCTTTCAGGAAAAAGAACTCTACCTGTGTCATTATCATTAACAACAGTGACTTCACACAAGTGTCAGTTGCAAAGTTGGCTTCATTGTCAGATACAATCATTGTGGAGAGGTGGTTTCCCTTGTTATAACCACTTCTGCTCACTCCATTACCACTGCTCATGTATTTTTTTGTAGGTCAATTGTTTCATATTTATATGAGTGTGAATATGTTTGTGTGTTTCTCTTCAAAGCCCTATTAATATCCCCCAAAAGAGTCCTATCTAATTGTAACTTTTTGTTCATTGACCCACCTTTCTTATTCACCCTTCTTTGTTACTTCTCAGTCTCTAGAAACCACTGTTCTACTCTCTGCTTCTATGATAGCAACTTTTCCATTTTCATTTCATATACAACTGAGATCATGTGTATTTGTCTTTCTGTGTCTCATTTACTTCACTTAACATCATGTCCTCCGAGTTTATCTATTTTGTCACAAATGACAGTATTTCATTCTTTTTTATGACTGAATAATACCCCTTTGTGTAAATAAACAACATTTCTTTATTCATTCATCATTGGAAACATTTAGGTTGATTCTAAATCTTGGGTATTGTAAATAATTTTGCAATAAATGTAGCAGTGCACATATTTCCTCAACATATGGATATCATTTTTTAAAATACATGCCAAGTAGTGAGATTGCTAGATTATATGGTATTTCAATTTTCAGTTTTTTTGAGGTACCTCTATAATGTTTTCCACACTCACTCTACAAATTTACAATCCTACCAATGGTGTGCAAGTGTTCCTTTTCTCCACATCTTTGCCAACAGTTGCTATCTGTTGCCTTTTGGTAACAGCCACTCTAACTGCTATGAGGTGGACTCTCATTGTGGTTTTGGTCTGCATTTCCCTGACGATTAGTGATATTGAGCTTTTATTCATATACCTGTTGGCCATTTGTGTGACTTTTTTTTGAAAAATATCTATTAAGGTCTTTTGCCCAATTTTAAATGAGGTTATTATGATTATTTTCTATCAAGTTGTTTGGAAATGGATCTTTGCCCAGCCCAACATTGTCAGCATTTCCCCAGTGTATTCTTCTAGTTGGTTTATAGAGTGAACTTTTACACTTAAGACTTTAATTCACTTTGAGTTGGGTTTTGTACATGGTGAGAAGTAGGCATGTAGTCTCATTTATCTGCATGTGGATATAAATTTTTTCGAGCACCATTTACTAAAAAGACTCTATTCCCTCTAATGTTGGTTCTTGGCTTTTGTTAAAAATCATTTGGCTATAGGTGCATGAATTTATTTCTGAGATCTTCTTTTTATTCCATTGGTCTATGTATCTGTATATCTTGTTGAGAATATTTGCATCTGTGCTCACCAGGAATACTGGCCTGTAGTGTGGTTTTGGTTGCTGTGTCCGCATGTGATTTTGGAATCAGAGTAATTCTGGTCTCATAAAATGAATTTGGTTGTATTCCCTCCTCTTCAGTTTTCTGGAGTGATTTGAGAAAAACTGGTATTAGCTCTTCCTTAAATGTTTGGTGGAATTCAACAGTAAAGCCATCAGGTTCAGGCTTTTTTTTTTTTTTTTTTTTTAGAAGACATTTTATTACTGATTTAATTTTCTAATTCATTATTGGTCTATGTAGAATTTTTACTTCTTCAAAATTTAAAATTGGTAGGTTGTATATGTTTAGGAGTCTATTAATTTCTTACATGTTACCAAATTTGTTGGTGTGTAGTTGTTTATAATAAACTATTGTGACGCTTGGTATTTCTGAGTCCATTGCAGTATCTCTTTTTCTATCTCTGATTTCATTTCTTTGAATATTGTTTTCTTTTTCTTAGTCTACCTAAAAGTGTTTTGATTCTGAATTTTTTTTCTAAAAGAAAAACCAACTCTTCATTTTGTTGATCTGTTAATATATTTTTAAGGCTCTATTTCATTTATATTGGCTCTTTGCTTTTTATTATTTCCTTCCCTCTATTGATTTTGGGCTTAGTTTCCTTTTATTATTTTTTTTACTTTCTAATTCCTTGAGGTACATCATTAGGTTGTTTTTTAGAAGGCTTTTTTTCTTATTAATATAGGCATTTATTTCTATAAACTTATTTTTTTCCACGTCTCGTAGGTTTCTGTGTTATGTGTTTCCATTCTCATTTGTCTCATGAAATTTTTAAGTTTCTTTTTAAATTTATCACTGGCCTATTGGTTGTTTAGAAGCATGTTGTTTAATTTCCAAATCTTTGTAAAGTTTCCAAAGTCTTCCTTGTTATAATTTTATACCTTGTGGTTGGAAAAGATACATGATATGTTCTCTGTCGTTTAAAATTTGTTGTGAATCATTTTATGGCCTACCATATGACTTATCCTGGAGAATGTTCCATGTGCAGTTGAGAAGAACATGTACTCTGCAGCTATTAGATGGAATCTTTGTAAAAGTCTATTAGGTCCATATGGTCTATGGTGCAAATGATGTCCAATAGTTCTTTGTTGAGTTTCTGTTTAAATTATCTGTCCACAGTTGAAAGTGGGGTAAAGTCACCTGCTATTATTGTATTGCGGTCTGCTTCTCTCTTTAGTTCTAGTAATACTTGCCTTATATATTTGGGTGTGCCAGTGTTGGGTGCATATATATTTACAATTATTACATTCCCTTGTTGAAATTATTCCTGTATTATTATATAATGACTTTTATCTTTGTTTTTATAGTTTTTGACTTAACGTCTATTTTATCTGAAATCAGCATGGCTACTTCTGCTTGCTTTTGGTCTCCATTTTCATGGAATTTCTTTTATCACTTCACGTTCAGTCTATATTTATCTTTAATGGTAAGAGTCTCATGTAAGCTGTATATAATTTGATTTTTTAAATTCATTTGCCAGTCTATATCTTTAAGGGAAATTTAGTCCACTTATTTTCAAGGTTATTACTGTTAGTTCAGGATTTACTCCTGTCATTATACTAATGGTTTTGTCCTTGTTTTTTATTTCCTTTGCTTCTTTTTGCATTCTTATTGTTTATCTTTGTGTTTTGGTAATTTTCTGTAGTGATAAGTTTTGATTCATTTCTACTTCTCCTATGTGTATGTGCTCTAACAGTGAGTTTTATAATTTTGCATGCTTTTATGATGGTGATTATCATATTTTCACATCCAGATATAGGACTCCCTCTAGCATTTCTTTTCAGGCCACTCTAGTGCTGATGAATTTTCTTAGTTTTTGCTTGCCTGGAAAAGACTTTTTTTTTCTGCTTTTTTTTCCTTTTATCTTTTAATTGTTGAAATTAATTCATTTACATTCAAGGTTGTTAGTGATAGGTAAAAATTGCTTCTGCTATTTTAATTTTTTTTCTGGGTATTTTATAGATTCTGTGGTCATTTCCTCCTCTCTTGTTTACTTCTGTGGTTTGGTGGTAATGCTGCCATGCTTTCTTTTCTTTTCTTTCTTATTTGTGCATCTTCTGTAATTTCTTTCTTTGCAGTTACCATGGAAGCAACATAAAATGTCTTGTAGTTATAATAAACCATTTTAAGCTGATAACAACTTAGTCACATAAAAATATTCTAGACTTTTATTCTTGCCTCCCCACAGGTTGTATTTTTGTTGCCTTAATTTACATCTTTTTCTATTATGTCTTCCTTAGCCACTAATTGTAGCCATTGTTTATACCATTTTGACTTTAAACTTTCACACTAGAGGATTGCCCCATTCTGGTATTGGTATATTTTGAGTTTCATAAGGAATTTATCTCTACTAATGAGTGTTTTGCTTTAATGTGTTCTGGTGATAGTAATTATCATCCTCTTATCTCCAGTTGTAGCACTACCTTAAGCATTTCTTGTAAGGCCAGTCTAGTGATGATGAACTCCTTCAGCTTTTATTTATTTAAGAAGGTCTTCCTTTCTTCTTTATTTCTGAAGGACAGCATTGCTGGGTATATAGTATTCTTGACTAAACTTTTTGTTTTTTAGCACTTCAAATATATCATTTCATTGTCTCCTGGCCTGTGAGGTTTCTGATAAGAAATCTGATAGTCTAACGAAGATTCCTTATATATGACTTGAGACTTTGCTATTATAGCTTTTATAATTCTCTCTTTGTCTCTGACTTTTGACAGTTTGATTATAATGTGACTTAGGATCCTTTTGGGTCTAATCTAATTGGTAAATGTATACTTTTTGCATCTTAATGTTCATACTACTCCCAAGACTTGAAAATTTTCACCTATTATGTTGTTAAATAGTCTTTCTACACATTTTTCCATCTCTTTTGTCTCTGTTTCTTAGAAAACATGTTTGCTTAATGCCGTTCCATAAATTCCATTGGATATCTTCATTACTTTTTATTTCTATTCCCTTCCCACCCTCCTGAACTGGGTTATTTCAGAACATCTTTCTTCTCATTTAAAAATGATTTTCTCTGCTTGATCCAGTCTGTTGTTGAAACTATCAGTTGTATTTTTATTTTTAATTTCATTTACTAAATTCATCACCTCAAAGATTTATCTTTGGTTCTTTTTCATGATATCTATCTCTGTTGAATTTCTCATTCTGATTTTTTTTCTGATTTTATCACATTGTTTGTATTCTTCTGTATCTTTCTGAGTTTCATATTTTGAATTCCTTTTCAGATATTCTGTAAATATCCTTTTCTTTGAGGTGTATGACTAAAGTCTTACTATCTTGTTTTAGGAGTATCATATTTTCTTGTTTTATTATGTTTCTTGTGTCCTTATGTTAATATCTGTGCATCTAGTGAAATAGTCTATTGTTTCTATTTTATGGAGTAGCTTTTGCAGGGCAAGACTTTTTTCCTATAGAAGGGTCCTAAAATGTCAGTTGAGTATGATGCAGTAGTTTGCTTGTGGGTTTACTAAGCCTGGTTTCCATGCAGTTTCTTCAACTGTAATAGTCATCTGTAATGCCTGTGGTTTTTCTCAGTGGTCAAGGCTGTGGATTTTGTGACAGTGGTGGTGTGATTTTGCTTGTAGCTGGGGCACTAGATTGATTGTGGTTTCAGAGTTGTGCAAGCTTTATGGGCTGACAGACTGTGTGATAGGCTCTCTGAGGAGGAAAGGCCACCCCTGGACTATAAGTCCAGATATGCAAGGGCACAGGAACAGCAGATCAGGTGTCTGTGCAGTAGGATTCCCAGGGAGGCAAGCCACCACCAGACTAGCTGTTAGGCCAGGCTTGGGTGCACATGCGCATGAGGCCTTGGCTAGCTTTTCAGTGGCTACCCTACTGTGCACTTTCATCTGATCCTCAGTGGAGTGTGTGCCAGGTGGGTTTGGACAACAAGGCTCCGTTTTTGTTGTTGTTGTTGTTGTTGTTGGGCCTAGACTCCAGTCAGTCATGATTGTGCTGCTGTACACAACTGTGTGAATGTCATGAAATAATGGTGGGGACTTTGGGATGAAGATTTAGTGACTACTGGTGACGAGTACAGCACATACTCTAACAGTAGGTTTCGTTTCAAGATGATTCTGTGCTGTAGCAGCTTAGTTCATAGGGGTGGGAGTGTGCTCTAACTCTGAGGAAGTACAGCCATGCAAACTCCCACAACTCTCCAAACTGAATTTGGGGCCCGAGGACTGGAAGACTCTCCTTTAGCAAGGACTGCTGACATCTGTGGTGGCAGTGGAGACTTCTAGCGGTCTCCATCTTAGCTTTTTATTGCAATAACAAGTACCCCCTGACTCCAAGCCAATTCCAGCAGGGAAGACAATGTGCTACAGTCAGGGTGTCTTGTTTTCTTCTCTACGATGCTAACCTGAAATTCCATGCTCCATAGGAATTTTGCTACTCCTCTGGTTCTCTCCAGCATACTTCCTCAGTAATTTCAGTCAAGATCTATTTATTTATTTTGCTTTGATCTCCTTTATTTTGTGGTGGGAGATAAGCATCAGGCAACTCCAGTTGGCTACCTTACTGATGTCACCTAGAATTTAAAAAATGTTTCTTGTTAAATATATTAGTCTCTTAAATCATTTTTTAAAAAAAGTGGAGCTACAAAGTGAGGCAATGCAGCTGTGCAAACTCCTGCCAACTCTCAAAACTGAGTGTACAACAAACTAAAATTGTTACAACAATAGTTTTTATAATTGCCCATGGATTTACCTTTATTGCAATCTTTTTTTAATATGGCTTTGAGTTACTGTGTAGCATACTCTTATTTCACTATGCAGGATTCCCTTTAGCATTTCTTTTAGGGAAGTACTAATGGTAGCAAATTTGCTCAGTTTTTTCTAAATCTGGAAACGTCTTAATTTTTTCCTCATCTTTGAATAACAGTTTTACTAAATATGTTTTTTTTCTTTTAGCACTTTGAGTATATTAGCTTGCTGCATCATGATTTTAAAAGTTTCTTATGAAGAAACTGCTGATAGTATTATTAAGAATCGTTGTATATAATTAGCCGTCTGTCTTGTTGCTGTCAAGATTCTTTGTCTTTGTAAATTTTGGTTATAATATATGTTGGTGTAGGTCTCTTGGAGATCATCTTACATGGAGTTTGTTGAGCTTCTTGAATTTAATATTCATGTCTCTGATCAAATTTGTTGTGCTTTCATCTATTAGTTTTTGATTATATTTTCTCCTTTCTTATTTTCTTTTCCTTCTGGGACTCTCAAAATATGTGTTAGTTCACTTGATGATGTTTCATAGGATCCTTAACTTCGGTAAACCTTTTTCAATCTTTGTTCTTTCTTTTCTTTAGACTCAATAATTTTTATTGTCCTGTTTTCAAGTTCTCTGATTCTTCTGTCTGCTCAATTATGCCTTTGAATCTGCTATAGTTTGAACATGGTTTATTTTTCCTCTTCAAATCTAACATTGAAATTTGATCCCCAATGTTGGATGTGGGGCCTAATTGCAGGCGTTTGAGTTGTGGGTGTAAATTCCTCATCAATGGCTTTGTGCCATTCTCGTGGGCATAAGTTCTCACTCTTGGTTCCCAAAAGAGCTGGCTGTCTTCAAGAGGCTGATTCCTCCTCTTTCTTCTCTTGCCTTCTCTCTCACCATTCGATCTGCCCACACTCACTCCCCTTTCCCTTCTGCCATGAGTGGAAGCAGCCTGAGATTCCCATCAGAAGCAGATTTTGGCACCATGTTTCTTGTATAGCACGAAAAAAAAAAAAAAAAAAAAAGATGAACCAAATAAACTTTTCTTTATAAATTACCCAACCTCAAGTATTTCTTTATAGAAACACAAATGGACTAAGACAAAATCCCATTAGTGAGTTTTTTATTTCAGTTTTTTGTCAGCTTCAGAACTTTATAAAATTAATTTTTAGGTTTTCTATGTTTTTAGGAATATTTCATTTTCGTCACTTTTGCCACATCATTTTTTTAGTTCTTTGAGCATCTTTAAGAGAGTTGCTTTAAAGTTTTGTCGAACAGAATTGCCATTAGTTCTAATTAGGGGTAGTTTCTGTTGATTTCATTTTTCCTTGAAATTGGCAATACTTGTCTCTTTTTAAGACTTGGGAAGTTTTTTTGATAAAAGATAACTATTTGTATCTGATAATGTCATGTAATTCTGGAAATCAGATTTTCTTCCTTCCCTAGGGTTTGTGTTTTTGTTATTCTTTGTTGTTTTGTATTATTGATTGATTGATTGATTGCTCTAGGCTGGCCCTGTGCCAGAATCAGTATGAGGTGTAAACTTAAGATCCTATCAGCTATTTTCTGAGTCTCTGACTTTCCCTGGGTGTACACAGTCACTTTCTAATTTTCCCCATGGATGCAGCTGCTTTTGAATGTCCTACTCTTTAAGGTCTTACTCCTAAAAAGGGGAAAAGAGGAGAAAAAAATCCTAGCCCTTTAAATATCCCAAAAGTCATTTCAATGGGAAGGGGAGTGACTTGAAACAAAGAGGGTAGGTGTGACAAAAATGGCTCCCATCTATTAACTCTCCCTTTATCTGATGAACTTTTGTCTCTGCTTGTCCACAACCAAATCCTGTGTCATTTCTCTCTGGAAATAAGCTCATCATAGCACTCCTTATTCATTAGCTGTTTGATTTTTATATTTTCTTGGGTTATTTTTGTCTTCTGGCTCTTTCATATTCTTCCTGGAAGCAGCATTTTTACTTCTGTGCTTTTTGAGAATAATAATAATAATAATAATAATAATAATAATAATAATCATCATCATCATCATCTTACCAGGAGTGGGACTAAGGAACAAAGCTAGACAAAATACAAATCTCTCAAAATTGAAAGTTTGTATGTTTAATTGGGGAATAAGGGAGGCAAATAAATATTTTGATTTATAATTGTTTTGGTGAAGCCTACGTGTTCAGGAATACTCTTCTGTCATTTTTGGTGTATACAATCAAGTTTCAGTTCTTTATAATTATATAATTTTATTACACATTTAAACACTGACCTTTCTAAATGGCAGATTTTTCAATAATCAGAAGCTAGTGATGTAATAAGAAACACATTTTTAAAAAAGTAACAGGAATCTTAATGTTTCCAAGGAAACTTAAATAACCAGGGAGATGTTTTAGGAAGTAGCAAAGTTCATTTTGAAAATAGAAATAAAAATAAGAAGAAAAAAACTTTATTATAAATTTTAATAAAGTGATTTCTGAGTGTCTTTCAGTTCTATTAAATATAATTCTAACAAACGACTTCACTCATTTACATGATGGATGACTATTCACATTTAGTTCTTTTACTACTTCTAGCATGACAGAAAATAGTTCTTTTGCATGCTTCTTTAGAACTGGATTGTTTTTCCTTTTTCTATGGTTGTATAGGGTTTGCAATCTCAGTATGAAAAGATGACAGCGATTGTGAGTTTCTTAAGTGATAATTAGTTCTCTATGACAGTTTATTATGTTGCCACAGCTTATTAAAACTCTTCATTTTCATACAATTATCAAATTCACCACTGGAAGGCTACCTTTAAAATGGAAATTTGCATGCAGGTGCTAATTCCTTGAAAAAAAAGACAGGAAAATGTTGGTTGGTAGGGTCAAATGGCAGATACAAAAGGGCACATAAGCACATAAGTACACATATGATTTTCTTTCCTTTTGTTAAAATATTTCCTTGGTTACTACATACCTTCTAGAAAATAAAATTAACAGTTTAATCTTCTGAATATTAAAAAATTTTGTGAAAGTAATTTTCTCCTTGTGGTTTTCTGTGTGTGTGCATGTATATACCCAGCTTTGTGACACCATTAATTATACTTAGGAGCTTTAGCACTGCTTACAGTTTCAGAGACTGCCATAATAATTTCTTATATTAAAAAGCTGATACTTTTTAAATTCTTTCTTGTTGTAGACTAGAAGAATTAGTAATTTCTAAAACAAAAATAGTTAATTTTGGGGAATTTTATTTTATTTTATTTTATGGGAAGGTTTACTTTCTTGAAGGATTAAATGGAGAAACAAAGTTTGGCTATTAGAAAACTTGAAAGAGTTTTGACTCTTACCCCTTATGATAATGCTTCATTTGCATACATGATCTACTATTTATTTATCAAACCTGCATAGTCCTTATATTTTGCCAAATACTGTTATATGTGTTTAACAAATATTGATTCATTTAATCCTTATAATAATTGTATGAAAAGTAACTGTTACTACTCTAATTTCACAGATGAATAGTTGAAGCAGAGAGGTTGTTTATGATGCCACTCAGTGTACAAATGACAAAGATAAGATTTGAACGCAGGCAAATTAAAATCTGATTGTTCTCTATAACTGATAAAATTGGGGTACTCCATTGGAACTCTATCACTCCTAGATTTAAATTTATCTTAATCCCTTCAGTATTCCTTTAAATGGGTTCTTGATATTCACTGACATATTTTTTTAAAAACAATATAACATGAACATTTTCTTTTTCAGTTTGAAATTTGCAGTGTCTGCCTACAGTTCACAGTATAAATTCCAGCAATTTTGTATATTGTTCATACTCTCTCAACACTTGCCAGTCTATCCAGTTTATCTGTTGTAACTTTCTCTGCCCTCTCCAAAGTGCCATACTTAAGCAACAATAAACCACATACAATTACCAGAACATTTCATGTTTGCATTTGTAATTACATTTTCTATATTAGAAGCCGCTGATCTCTACTTAAACATTTGGGATGATTCTTTAAGACTCTATTTGAGTACTACCTTATATGTCAAGCCTTCTTTGAATTATTTAGTATTGTGTTTCTTGTTCCCTCATGCCGTCATTGTGCCTTGTAGATACCATTAGAAAAATAATCATTTAAAGTTACTGTTTTTACACAGCGATGTTTTTAACTCCACTTTATCTATATGATCCTTGAGGGTGGGAACATGTCTTTGGTGTCTGCATATATTTCGAATAAGTGCTTCATAAATGATGGACATTTCCACAGGTCTGTTTTTCCTATGATATATCAGTTGAGAATGCAATCGGTGGCAAATAATAATGTAACATAAACAGGGGCTAAATATTTTAGTTGGGTGATGTTGATGATTTAGCACCTCATGATGTCAAGGCAGGAATTCTGCTGAAATATGTGTGTGTGTGCCTTTGCTTTGTGTTTTTAGCTTATTAGTTATAAGATAGCTGCCCAGTCCTAGACATCACATCCACATTTGGAACAGAGAGCAGGGACTAGAAAGTAGGGACTAGGTAGCAGTGCCAGCCTAGGAAAATTATGCCAGTATTCTATCAGAGGGCCTGATCTATCTTTCAAGAATGCAGACAATGACTATTTAGCATTTCTAGCTTCTATAATGAACATGGACAAGAAAAAAATTATTGGGAGTGGAAGTTTGGTGATCCAAACCTTAATGGAACAGCCATAATTTATACTTCAGTTATTAGGATCTATTCTGTCTACTGTCTTTCCATTCTCAGAATAATTTTCTTAGAATATACATAAAAGGAAGATATTTCATACATAGCAATTCCACAAAAAGGACACCCACTATCATCCTTCCAGGTGAACATTTACTTGTGTTAATAGGTCCAGTCTTCAAGGCCTGGTGGAAAGGAGACATGGCAGGAGAAATGAGAAGAGTGTCTGTGTGTATGAAAGAATGAGATGCACAGTAGCATAGATAACAGGGCAGATTCTTTTTTATAATTCTTTTAATATAATTAACACAATGTCCTGTTCAATGATTACTGTAGTATTTTTAATAGTTTGGGGTGGAATACAGCCCAAAATATGCCACATGACATTTTTCCTTGAAATCAGCTCTCCTATTGTTTTTGTAGAAGCTCTGTCTTATGTCATTGGAATAGCAACATTTCTGGTCTTGTCTTTATTCAGCTTAGGAATATCTTTGAGAAGATATCAAAACAGGCATTTCTGTCAACTGACATGAAAACACTGAGTGAAGTAAACTTTCCCATGTAGTTGTCAGTTTACATAGTTAAATAGATCTAAGTCAGTGGTTTTTTCTGCTACAGCATGTGTGGAGAATAAATTCTAAAGCATCTTTGGTGTTTTTTAAGTAATTTAATAAATTTAATAATAAAAAGAACAATAGCTAATATTTACTGATTATCCATATTTTATGTCATTCACTTTATCTCTTTTAATATAGTACTTTGCTTTAAAAACCTTCACAATTCCATGTGATGTGTTTGGCTGTGCCCCCACCCAAATCTCACCTTGAATTGTAGTTCCTACAATCCCCCCAAATTATGGGAGGGACCTGGTGAGATGTAATTGAATCGTGGGGGCAATTACCTCCATGCTGTTCTCGTGATAGTGAGTTTTCATGAGATCCAATGGTTTTATAAGGGGATTTTCCCTGCCTTCATTCTGCACTTCTTGCTGCCACCATGTGAAGAAGGATGTGTTTGCTCCACCTTCCACAATGAGTGTAAGTTTCCTGAGGCCTCCCCAGCCATTCTGAATTGTGAGTCAATTAAACCTCTTTCCTTTATAAATCACCCAGTCTCAGATATATCTTTATCAGCAGGGTGAGAATGGACTAATACACCATGGGATGGGAACTATTTTACATCAATTTTATAGATGTGAAAATTAAGACAAGAAATCACTTACCCAAGATCACAAGAAGTCAAAGAGTAAAGCTGACCCAGAAGTTCATATTTTATCACATTGTTTTAGCTTCTTGAAGCTGCTCTACCAAACTGCCACAAATATAGTACCTTAAAACAAAAATGTATCCCCTTACAGTTCTGAAACTACAAATCCGAAACCATAGTGTTAACAGGGCTGCATTGACTCTGGAAGCGCAAGACAGAAATTTGTTTCCTGTTTCTTCCAGCTTCTGGTGGCTGCAGGCATGTGAAAGCTCCCTCTGAGAGGATAAGTCTCACCTGTTAAGGTTCTTAATCATGTTTTTCCCATATAAGGAAACCCTTACTGTTTTACCATATCAGGTAATATTTACAGGTTCCATGGATTAAGAAGTTAATTCATCTTAGTGAGGCTATTTTTCAGCCTACCACACACATGCAGTGAAGAATCCTCCAATACTGCTAAAGCGCAAGGTCATTCTGTGGAATCTGGTCTATATATACACACACACACACACACACACACACACACACACACATTAAAATATAAAATATATTTCACGAGGAAAAAGTAATGATGGAAATCTAATTCACATAATTAGAATTTAAAAAGTACTACAAGAAACTGTTAGAAAATGATATCATTTAATTTAGATAATTTCTCACAAAACACAGAGAAAATGTTGTGCTGCTCCAAATCCCTTACACGAACGAAATGTGACTTTGAGTCAAGCTTGGGCTGTTAAGTGATACAACATTCATTCCTGTGAACCAATTTGAAGGAAGATGGGAGAAAAATAGGGGTATGAAGATCATGGATGTCTGTAATTGAAAAGGAAGGCATTCTTGAGGTCAGATGTGAGGACGCTACCTCCATGTATTAGTCAGGGTTCCCTACAGGGACAGAACTAAGTTTATTCAGGAGTTTATTAAGAATAAATAATAATAAAAGGGAGTTTATTCAGGAGAATTGACTCACACGATCACAAGTCCCATGATATGCCGTCTGAAAGTTGAGAAGCAAGAAAGCCAGTGTGGATCAGTCCAAGTTCCAAAAGCTTAAAAGTAGGGAGACCAACAGTGCATCCTTCAGTCTGTGGCCAAAGGCTTGACAACCCTGGCAAACCACTGGTATAAGCCCAAGAGTCTAAAACCTGAAGGACTTGGAGTCTGATATTTGAGGGCCAGAAGCATCAAATATGGGAGAAAGAGGAAGGCCAGAAGATTCAGCAAGACCGCTCTTCCAAATTCACGTGCCTGCTTTATTCTAGCTGTACTGGCAGCGGATTAGATAATGCTTACCCAGATTGAGGGTGAGTCTACCTCTCCCAGTCCACTGACTCAAAAGTTAACCTCCTTTGGCCACACCCTCACAGACACACCAGGAACAATACTTTGCATCCTTCAATCCAATCAAGTTGACACTCAATATTAACCATCACACTCCAAAGATGAACTGAAGACTTACAGGAGGGGGCGGAGTGACTCTGTCTTCCTGTTCTTTTCTGGAAGACTTAGATCATGTATTGACAGCTCAAAGGAAGAAATGAAGTGGTGGCAACTTCTTCGGTGTTTTGTTTGTTTTTTAAAAAATCTGATCTATGTTTTCATAATTCAGAAGCCTCTGAATTAAGCAATGCTGTCTTTCATTTAGAGGTCTCCATTTCTTCACTGTGATATAGCTGTGTCCTAAGAAAGCCATGTGGTCAGATTGTGACACGTATTTTTCTAAGTTTCTTTGTTAGTAAGGCCTACTGTCCATTTTTGTTTGTTTTCTGTTTGTTAATTTTGTTTTGTTTTATATTTTGTTTTTTCTTTTGTCATTTTTAATCTAAATGAATACTTTTACCTATTGTCTAATATGGATATAACGTAGACATGTACTTTTAAAAAGGACCCATCTAATTTGGAGACATTTTAGAGACATGAGTAAACACATTCATAAAGAGGCAACCACTATGCAGCTAGGTGAGCATTTTCATAATCCTTGAGTATCCAGGTGATCAAATAATGAAATATGTGTTTCCGTCTTCTAGAATTAAATCCAACGCTTTAATTTATTGTTTAAGATACCTAATTATTCTACATGACCAAAACCTATGCCTAGATTTATATTTTTCTTTCACCAACCTGTTTATCTTTTACCGACATTAGCTCTATACGTCTACCTCGCATCAATCAATCATCTATCTATTTATCTATTCCTTTTGCTAAAATATCTGTTAAAGCTAAAATTCTATGAAATACTCATCCATCAGTCAAATAATTCATATGCATAATTTAGATAGAATAAATTCACAACTAGTGATGAAAATAAATGCTCTGAATGTTTTGTGAATTTGAAAACGTTGAGTTAATCATAGGACTTTAAAATATGACATGATAATGTACTCATAGAGATTAAATTTTTAAAACTGCATTTCTTACGTCATCCATTAGCTATATAGAATAAAAGGATACATAGAGAATAATATATATATACACATACATCTGTATGTATCTGTATCTAGACATATATAGATATTTCTGTGTCATGTTTTTCTCTTTAAAGATTATTAATGAGTGAGTTATTTTTCTGCATCATAGTCAGTTTGAAATCACTATTTAAATTAATTATGACAGCCATATCAATTAGACAGAAGAGATTTCTAAAGCTAATTAGAGTCTGAGAGTTTTTAATTTGACGTCTGTCTCTGTGTAATATGTGCTTTATGCATTAAATTAATGAAATTAAGCCTGCATCATTATAAATATCCACTTTCATAGTTCCATAAGTTTCACAATTACATGCCATATTTGAATGATAATTGAATGAAACTAAATAATTATGTTCACATCAGCACTGGTAGGATTTTAAGAATATATCTTTAACTTTTCACTCTCAAGTCTTGTTTCCCTAGCAGTACATAACTTGTCGCCAAGAAAACCTTGTCATTTTCAGAAAAAAGACAATGTAATAGAAGCTGTAGGAGAGATGAGGTTCATCAGAAGCATATTAATGTATTATAAAATAAGGTAATACCCAAAGACCAAAAAATATATAAACTCTAATTAGTGTACAGTGTAATATTTTACAAACTCTTCTGTTTAATAAGACCATATTTACCTGGGAAGATTACCTGATACATTATACTCAATATAAATATAGAAAACAATTTGCTTTTAAAATAGGAAATTTGTCTTCTCTGCATATATATGTGTATATTTATGTTTATATTAAGGTTGCATCACTGCATAATGTTTTGAAATAAAACTTTAACATATTCTGTGAAAATACATGTTTAAAGTGAAGAAAAGAATTAATTTGCATGCAAATGGGACTAAAACATGATATATGAGAGGATTGCAACCCTGCCTTTAAGATTTGCTTGTGACATTTGTGTTTTAACAGGCAATTAAAATTTCATTTGTCCTATGATGAAAAGCAAATCCTTTTATCCTATTTCAGCAGTCTGAAAAGGTACAGACTCTATTACAAAAGAAGACTATGGCTAAAGGTTCCTTGTGCCTTTGTGACCCCATGGCATGAAATTAAATGATAATCCAATCAAGGGATTGACATAAAAATAAGTCTGCACATAAACGATTATGACCAGAAAGACAGTGGCTGAGAGAAAGGAGTCATTGCTCATGGTCTACCCGAAGCCTTTCAGAGTAAAGCTTTGTCTTTTTGCAATTGCAAAAGTGTCCCAATGCATACGATTGGTTTGCTGAAATAGCTATTAGGAAATTCTGTCAGGGTGAGATTAGTGCAGAAAACCAAATGGGATGTTTCCAGGCCCTTACCTCTGAGGAATGAAAGAAAGAAGAAGTGAAGAAAGAAGAAGTAAGTGATGAAGAAGAGGGAAAGGGGCTTTACTATAAGCTGAATTGATGAAATATGTCTAAATAGTATTTGGCAAGCTGGAAATACACCTGGTCTGTATAATTCTGTATTTTTCTTAGAATATTTGTAATGTATTATTTTTAATGATAGAAATAATCAATTAAGAATAAGTCATTCATCTAGCCAAAATATATATTATGCCTAGTTGACCTTATGTTTTCTCAAAGAAGGCTAGGGATTTGACCCTGGCTTAAGAACTAGGGCTAAATGAAAGTTAACAATTTTTAACAGAAGGAGTACTGTTTACTGCAAAGTTTGTTCAGAAACATATGAGGATATTTTTCATTGCACAATGATGTGGCTCTCAACCTTCATTTAAGTTGTGGGGCAGCTGACCGGGAGCAGTGGCTCATGCCTATAATCCCAGCACTTTGGGAGACCAAGGCTGGTGGATCACATGAGGTGAGGAGTTCAATACCAGCCTGGCCAAAATGGTCTCTACAAAAAAAAAAAAGCCGCGTGTGGTGGTCTGCTCTTGTAATTCCAGCTACTCAGGAGGCTGAGGCAGAAGAATTGCTTGAACCTGAGAGGTGGAGGTTGCAGTGAGCCAAAATTTTGCCACTGCACTGCAGCCTGGGCAACAGAGTGAGACTGTGGCTGAAAACAAACAAACAAACAAACAAACAAACAAACAAACAAACAAACAGTGGGGCAGCTTTATTCAAAGAAGGAATTTTCCAACATTAAAAACCTTAAGTTGAGGCACGTGCTACAAAATAACGGGTCTATAGTCTTAAAAAATTAATGTCATGAAAGATAAGGAAAGACAGAGGAATTCTACTAGATAATATGAGATTGAGAGACATGACAACAAAGTACGACCTGGGATTCCCTAGACTGTAAGAAGAAATGGTTGGAAAAAATGGCAAAATCTGAATCAAGTCTGCAGATGCTACTGTATCAGATTAGATACAGTAGCATTATGTCAATATGCATTTTCCGATTTTGATAATCACAGTGTGGTTTTGTAAAACTGTCTTCACTTTTACATAATGTATACTAAAGAACTTAATGGTAAAGTGGCAAAAAAAAAAAAAAAAAAACAAAGAAGGAATTTTCCCATATTCATCACAACTAGGGAATATCTTTCCAAACACCCATTTGAGGAGAAAATATTTTAAATGTTCTGGATCTGTAATGTAACTCTCTTTTCATGTAAACAAAAGGACGTTTGCATGGGTTTAATATGCATTAAATTTTGGAGGAAGATTACTGTGCTCATTGAGGAGATATTTACTTTGTTGTGTTTTAATCTAGGAGGTTATTCGGTACTTCAGAATATCATCTTTCTTTTTTTTAGTAGCAGTGCTGCTTGTCGTATTTCAGTCACCAACACAACTGTTATCAGTCTGTCTTTATAGCTGATATATTCATGATATTTCTGTGTTTAGAAATAAGCACCAGGTGCATTTTGCGAGGCCAAGGAGGGTGGATCGCGAGGTCAGGAGATAGAGACCACCCTGGCTAATACGGTGAAACCCCGTCCCTACTAAAACTACAAAAAAATTAGCCGCGCGTGGTGGCGGGCGCCTGTTGTAGTCCCAGCTACTTGAGAGGCTGAGGCAGGAGAATGGCATGAACCCAGGAGGCGGAGCTTGCAGTGAGCCGAGATCGCCCCACTGCACTCCAGCCTGGGCAACAGAGTGAGACTCCGTCTCAAAATAAATCAATCAATAAATAAAAAATAAGCACGGGGTTACTTCATTCTGTTTTTGTATAGTCACGATTAATTATCTCTAAATTTTAAAATTACTTTATAATACGTTTCCATTTTTTCTTTATAGAAGAGTTAGGGCATTCCATTTTTTATTTACTAACTAACATGGTAGGATATGTTATCCATAGATATATTTTTCAGGATACCAGGGCAGAGGTCATTAGCAATGAAATAAAATCTATATTTAATGGGGTAATGGGAAAGAGAGGGTCAAGATTGTGTACCAGGTGTTAGGTGTGTGTGATTGCTCTGAAATGCAGTGTTTGAGATCAAAACATCTCAAAGTTGGGTCCTAGTGGTAAAGCCAGCTTCACAAGACAAGGGATGGTGTGTTCTATCCACTGCATTGGGAAACTGAAAAAATTGGAGTTCAATATTGAAAGAGTTGCAAGGTAAAGTTAGTATAGGATAGGGTTATCTAAATTCAAGAGTTTTACAAAATCCTAAAGATAATTTTACCCAAGAAAATGAAGGCTTCAAGGTAGCACCTATCTTGCCTGTGAGGTATTGAGCACTGTAATATAAAAATGTATGTGAGAGCAATAAAATCCTCCACATTCAATACCTCATAAGGTAAGTGTCTTCCAGTTTTAATTAAAATGTTCATTCTTCTAAATACTTGAATTCCTCAATTTATGGAGTCCCTGAGTTTTAATAATATTGGATACACAGAAGATATGTATAAAATATACTGGTTTTTGATGAACATATGGATATAACTCAGACATGATAGATTTGACCTCAAACTAAGTTAAGAACTTATCAAGAACTGGGTTTTCATTGTGGAAAACAGTAGGGTAATTCCTGAAAGACCTAAAAACAGAAATGCCATTCAAACCATCACCCCATTACTGAGTGTATATATCCAAAGGAATATAAATAGTTCTATCATAAAGATATATGCACTTGTATGTTCACTGCAGCACTATTCACAATTACAAAGACATGGAATCAACCTAAATGCTCATCAATGTTAGACTGGATAAAGAAAATGTGGTACACATACACCACTGAATACTATGCAGCCATAAAAACCCCAAGATCACGTTTCTTGCAGGAACATGGATGGAGCTGGAGACCATTTTACTCAGCAAACTAACACAGGAACAGAAAACCAAATACTGCTTTTTCTCACTTATAAGTGGGAGCTCAATGAGAATACATAGACACATAGAGGGTAACAACAGACACTGAGGCCTATCAAAAAGTAGATTCTGAAGAATAAGCATTAATAATCTCTGTTTCCAGGATGAATGGCTAGTAATGGCAAAATAGAAAAGGGTTTGGAAATGTGATAGAAAAGAAGGCAAAAGTCCCTCAAAATAAACTTATTGGTTAAAACATAAATATGACCAGGCAAGTATCAATTTGATTTTACTAGCAATTATTAAAATGCCTCCATACACTATATTGCTCAGCTTAACATGGGACTTGTCAACATCAAAACCCAGTTCCTTTTTAAACATTTCACTTTTATTGTAAGTTTATGGGTACATACGCAGGTTTGTTACATAGATAAATTTGTGTCATGGGGGTTTATTAAACATATTATTTCATCACCCAGGTATTAAACCTAGTACCCATTAGTTATTTTTCCTGATCTTCTCCGGTTTGTTGAACATATTATTTAATCACCAAGGTATTAAGCCTAGTACCCATTAGTTATTTTTCCTGAACTTCTCCCTTCTCCCACCCTCCACTTTTTGATAAGCCTCAGTGTTTGTTGTTACCCTCTATGTGTCTATGTATTCTCCTCATTTAGCTCCCACTTATAAGTGAGAAAAAGCAGTATTTGGTATTTTAGAGGAGTCTCACATATTCCTGGAATGATTCTGCTTTAGTTACATTGTCATACTCAGTCACTGACTGGGTTTGAAGCAAATGTAATGGTGAATCCACAGAGATGGCAGCGGGATTTGTCATTCAGTTATATAACCTCCAGCAGATACTCTGAGCAGCACCTTTCCATGTTGAGAAAATGGTGCTTTAAGACTCAGAAGCCATCTGCAATGGACCTCTTTCACTTCCTGCTATACACTAGAATTTGCTTCAGTAGGTCAATCGAAAAAGATGTGGACATCAGATCAGTTCTCTGTGTCCTTGACACTTCTCAGGCCATGAAGAAGATAAACAAAGCTTGTGGTTGCACAATATTCATCAGAGAAAACTTTGCTATTGGGAGTGGGAGTGAGAACAGTAAGGAACAGGTCTTATTTGATGATAGGGAAGAAAGTAAACCTTCTCCATGCTTGCTTATGACACTCAAAGTGGATTCTATTTCTGGATGGCTTCTTTCTGACTTTTGTTTTGAGAGTAATAATTTTGCTGCCCAGAGTCTCTAGATTATGGTTGATGTTTTCATTCTCTGATCCTGTGCACACCCAATGAGTACAAATGTGGCCTGTGATATTCTTTCTTAAACTCTTAATGGCCATATGATGTTCAGAGTTTGCTTTCATTAGAAGCTGCAGACTGCATATACACTTGCCTGGTGTGCAGTTAACATCCAGGGGCACTCAAGGTTAATTAGAAATGGTAATAAGTTTAATCATGATGAACTCATTTAGTTCTGATGCGGATGTCACCTGTAATTCCATAAAAATTCCATTGTAATTTAACATTAATTAATGTCCACTTATCAACTAGTGTTACAGCAAATTAGTAGAGAAATGACAAGTTATGTGCTTAAGAAATGCTTAATGGAAAAAAAAAATAAAACAGCATTTACCAGGTCATCTTAAAATATAACAGAACGAGACATCTTTATTATTTAAAATATGAGATTAAAATCAGGTAAAGTGGCAGTAATTAGGCAAGACTTTTGACAATAATTTGTCTGAAAACTAATGGGGTTACAGCAAACATTAAGAATATAGATTTGCCTGAATTACCATTTTTTAAACATAAATGACAGAGAAGAGATGGAGCTGTTCTTATCATTATCCTATAATAAGAGAAGCTGCTGAATCTTCAATAATCATCATCATGAAGCAATGGTCTTATTCATGTAAAATAGAAGTATTTTTCTCCCTATGTAAAAATGTTATTAGCCATATCTGAAGGCATTATACTCAGATATCATTTTTCCATTTCTGTAAATGACAACCATTAAATGCAATCGTAGATACATGACAAGACTATTTTTATTACATCAAAAGGAAGAAAGGGATTAAAATGAATTTATTCAGAGGTGTGATTTGTCAATTTTTTTCCCTTATCAAGGCACAAATGGGCAGCTTTAAACCTAAACACTGAGATCTGACCTCATATTTGAATAAGTTAATGTGATCCGGTGTTCTTTGGGAAGTACTGAAGCCTCTCTTTTGTATCCAGAAATCCCAGGAGAAATTTTGGCTTTTAGGAGGTCAGCTCCAAGGTTCCATTTCTTTTCATCACTCTCCCTTTTATCATTTGGCAGTTCTTGACAGCTTAGAAGTCTTCTACGTGTCTATGGCGTGCAGTACAGTATGGAAAGAAATTTATAGATACTATTTATTTCTTATTACCTAGATCTTTTAGAGACATGTTACAACTATTTAAAAAGCTTTTTCCTTAGGGAGAGACAAATCACTCCAAATGCACAATAGAAATGCATACTTCAGAGAATGATATAAAGCTATCAAATTTTTGCTGAATTATTTTCAGATTTCAGTTATGAATTTGGGTTCATTAATTTAGATATTATCATAAAGATTTTAAATAATTTATTCAAATCAGTAAAAAAGACAATTATTAATGTCAGTAATGTCAGTAGAATTTTTATGGATTTCTTCATCAAGCCAGTTTTAGTTTTACGGACTTTTTTTTTTTTTTTTGGCCTTAAACATGTATTTCTGCTCTAAATACTCAATGTTGCCTACATATATGCTCAGATAAAAGAGAAGATATATTAGTAACATAATACAATAACTGACAGTAAATATTGAGCTTGGAATATGATGTTGCTTTTATAGCTATTTAAATGTGGTAGATAAGGTTGAAGTCATTGGTGCCTAATTAAATTGGGATAAAATATGGACATTTTGACAGCACCACAGGGTACAAGTGAAAGGGAGTTCCCTAAAGTAAGGGAACAGGTCATACTTTTCCACCTATGAATTCTCAGTTCTCAATATGGTGCCTAGAACTCATAAGACACTCAGTTAATGCATTTTTGTATTTTGAATGAAAACTGGAATTAAGTTCAGCATCTGTATTAGTCTGTTCTCATGCTGCTAATAAAGACATTCCCAACACTGGGCAATTTACAAAGGAAAGAGGTTTAATTGACTCACAGTTAAGCATGGGTGGGGAGGCCTCAGGAGATTAACAATCATGGCAGAAGGGGAAGTAAACACATCCTTCTCCACATGGTGGCAGCAAGGAGAAGGGCCAAGAAAAAGGGGGAGAAGCCCCTTATAAAACCATCAGATCTCATGAGAACTCACTCACTATCATGAGAACAGCATGAGGGTAACTGCCCCCATGATTCAATTACCTTCTACTGGGTCCCTCCCAAAACTTGTGGGGATTATCAATTCAGGATGGGATGTGGTTGGGGACACAGCCAAGCCATATCAATCCACCTCTGGCTCCTCCCAAATCTCATGTCCTCAATTTCAAAACACAATGGTGCTTTTCCAACAGTCTCCCAAAATCTTAAGTCCTTCCAGCATTAACTCAAAATTCCAAGTCCCAAGTCTCATCTGAGACAAGGCAAGTCCCTTCCACCTATGACCCTGTAAAATGAAAAGCAAGCTAATTACTTCTTAGATACAATGGAGTTACAAGCATTGGATACATAAACCAATTTCAAATGAAAGAAATTGGCCAAAACAAAGGGGCCACAGGACCTATGCAAGTCTGAAATCCAATTAAACCTTAAAGTTCCAAAATAATGTTCTTTGACTCCATGTCTCACATCCAAGTCTTGCTGATGCAAGCTCTACCCCTGTGGCTTTGCAGAGTATAGTTCCCCTCCAGGCTGCCTTCATGACTGGCATTGAGTGTCTGCAGCTTTTCCAGGAGCATGATGTAAGCTGTCAGTGAATCTACCATTCGGGGATCTGGAAATTCTCCAACCTCAATTATTGAATTCTGTGCACCAACAAGTTCAATATGACAGGAAAGCCACCAAGGCTTGGGGCTTACATCTTCTGAAGCAGTGGCCCCTTTTAGCCACAGCTGGGACACAGGGCACCAAGTTCCAAGACTGCACGAAACAGCAAGGTCATGGGTCCAGCCCACAAAACCATTTTTCCTCCTATGCCTCTGGTCCTGTGATGGGAGAGGCTGCTGTGAAGATCTCTGACATGCCCTGGAGACATTTTCCCCATTATCTTCGCAATTAACATTTGGCTTCTCATTACTCATGCAAATTTCTGCAGCATGCTTGAATTTCTCCTCAGAATGTGGGTTATTCTTTTGTATCCCATGTCAGGCTGCAAATTTTCCAAACTTCTATGCTCTGCTTCCTTTATAAACATAAGTTCCAATTCCAAACCATCTCTCTCAAGGTCAAAGTTCCACAGATCTCCAGGGCAGGGGCAAAATGCTTCCAGTCTCTTTGGTAAAGCATAACAAGAGTGACCTTTGCTCCAGTTCCCAAGAAGTTTCTCACCTTCTTTTGAGACCACCTTATCCTGGACTTCATTGTCCATATCACCATCAGCATTTTGTTCAAAGCCATTCAATAAGTCTCTAGAAAGTTCCAAACTTTCCCACATTTTCCTAGCTTGTTCTGAGCCCTCTAAACTGTTTTGACCTCTACCTGTTACCCAGTTTCAAAGTAGCTTTCACGTTTTCAGGTATCTTTACAGAAGAACCCCTCTCTCTGTGGTACCAATTTACTGTGTTAGTCCGTTCTCATGCTGAAAATAAAGACATAACTGAGACTGGGTATTTTATAAAGGAAAGAGGTTTAATTGACTCATAGTTTAGCATGGCTGGAGAAGCCTCAGAAAACTTAAAATCATGGCAAAAGGGAAAGCAAGGAGAATGGAGGCAGCAAAGAGAAGTGCTCAACAAAAAGGGGAGAAGCCTCTTATAAAATCATCAAATTTCATGAGAACTCACTCACTATCATGAGAACAGCATGAAGGTTAGCTGCTCCCATGATTTAATTACCTCCCACCAGGTCCCTCCATGACACATAGGGGTTATGGGAACTACAATTCAAGGTGAGACTTGGGTGGGGACACAAACAAACCATACTGGCATCATGTGTTGAAACATGGTATTTGAAAATTGAATTTTTGTTGATTATAATATTTTCCAACCCCTATTAATTTTTCTATGAAACCCTCAATTATATCTTTTCTCTATATAAGCCTAGTTACTAGCATTGTTTTTAGTATTTTTGAATGCTCAAATGCTTGGATGAATGAACTAATCAATCTCCCTAAAAACATGGTGGACTTTTTACAAAATTGAGGTATTACATATATAAAATTGGATAAACCTTAAGTGTACAACTTACTGAATATTTACATGTTTTTACACTCACATAACCATCACCCAGAACAAAATACATACTATTTCTGTCACTCTAATAAGCTGTTCCTTTACTGCACTCAGTGAATCAGCTCCCAAGATGTTATCACTTCTGACCACATTCACTGTGGAATAATGTTATGCATATATTAGACTGGATTCATATAAATAAAATTGTGTGTCGAGCTTTTCTTTCCTTCAAGATTATATCTGAGATTATATCTTCCATGATGTCACATGCAGCAGTAGTACATCCCTTTCATCACTATGTAGATCACTATGTGGATTCTATTTTATAAATATACAATAATTGATTTATCTATTCCTTTTTTTCAATTTTTGGTTATTACATATAACATTGCTAAAAATAATTTTGTACAATTACAAAATGTGCTCATAAGTATTACTTTCTTTTGGGTATATACTCAGGCATGAAATGACTTTTTTTTTACATGTATATGTGTACATGTATCTAAACATGTATTTTCAATTGTTTTATGTGTATAAATATCTATATCTATATATACTATATAGATATCTGTATATAAATATACCATATATGTATATAGCCAGTTTCCGAAAATTGCTGTACTTTTGCTTTTACTTTCAGTTCTCATTCACTAGTGTATAAGAATGATTTTCCACATCCTCACTAACAATTGGTATGGACAGTCTTTTTAAATTTTGTCATGACATAGAGGATGAATAGTATCTCACTGTAAACTTGTTTGCATGCATGCATACACACATGAATCATCCAATTATATCTTCCAAAGAAGTGACGTTTCTATTTTTTTGCCATCACAATGACTGGAAACCCAATTATCACTATATATCTTTGAGTTGAAAACAAAAACAAAATAAAACCAAAAGCTGCTTTGTATTGTACTAAAATCTCTCAAATATGCTTTATACCAAACCACTGACATACTTCTGTTTAGAGTGCTCCTAGCATGCTCAAAAATAAAATGATAACTAATAGCTGCTCAATAAAATTTCAGGTCCCCTATCTCCTTCAGTTTGATTTTGATATTCCTCTTCTCTCTGTTTCTTGTCACGTTGTACTTATGTCTATTGAGGGGCTTAGTATTCTGTGTTACAGTTAATTCTCTATTTATCTGACTCTTTCACTGGACTATCATCCAAACACCATGTGTGACTTTATATTGTATACTCTGTGTCTTGCAAAATATTTGGTTTGATAAGAGCTCCAGAAACTTTTGCACAATGAATAATCATCAAGTTCATTGACTCTCCACCTTACCTATTACAAGCTCTCGGTCTATATATAGAGAAGATGAAAGGGAGGGGCAGAATAAGAGAAGAGAGACTTTCATGTCTTATGGCCTTATTTAATTCCCCCATATTCTTACAATAAATTTCATATCTCTCCTTGATTGATGAGGTGACCTATAATATATTATTCAAATGAGGATGGGATTTTGGAAAAAGAGATATAATCTGTTTACATATAGTAAAGAATACAGATCTGAAGTGGTTTGTGCTTAAGCGAGTTTGAATGGGTTTCTATTTCTTGCACCCCAAACAGCCTTGATAAACTACAAACACGTTTTTGCTATTGCATGATCCTCTGGACACTTTCAGAACCATCACCTTTCAAAACTGGACTGATTTTTAGGGACAGATTTGCTGTGAGTCATAACGTGACACTGAGATGAAAATCACATAATTTGAGATCCTGTCAAATATGAATCATTAAGGATTACCCTGGTAGCCCCACTCTGAAGATCCCACTGGAACGAACTACATATCCCATCTGAAGATTTATGAGCTTCAAATACTCAGTTCTTTCTACCTGTAAATGTCTGCTAAGAATATGTAGGCGAAAGAATACTGTAAGACCTAGAGAATTTTGAAAAGTGAGAGGAGATGCGAGCTTTCTCTCTTTCTCTTAGACCTAACAGCCCTTATCTGCAGCTTTAGTTACTGAAGATCCACTGCAGTCTGAAAATAGATAAGTATGCTACAATAGGATATTTTGAGAGAGAGAGAGAAACAGAGAGAATCACATGTATATGATTTTATAGTATATTGTTATAATTATTCTATTTTGTTACTAGGTATTGTTGCTAATATCTTACTGTGCCCAATTAAACTTTATCATAGCATATATGTATAGGAGAAAAGGTAGTATATAGAGGGTTTGGTACATTCCACAGTTCCAGACATTCACTGGGGGAACTAAGAACATATCCCTATGGATAAGAGGGAACTGTGTGTGATTAAAAATTTGGAATATGCCAGGCTTTGTGGAACAATCTGAGAAAGCTAATCTAGAAACATAGTATAAAGACTAAGCTTTAGAGTCTGTATATTTGGAAAAAGGAAAATAATAAAAATAACAAAATAAATCTAAAATAAAGAGGTGTGTGTATTTCCTCTGGAGAAAAAGGAAGTCAAGAGGTTTCTTTGCAAACTGTTTCTCACTCCATAGAAGGCAGAGTAGGTACTGAGGGTAGCTCTACAGAAGAAAAATGTGAGCTGGGATCTTAAAAGGACTTTTCTTTAATGAAAAAAAGTGTTTCAAATATCTGGACTAGGAAAGAGACATCCCCGAGACTAAATATGGGACCCTCAACAGTTTCCCCAGCTGTTATTTCCCACAGAGAGTGTTCGGAGGCCTCATTTTATCCTGTCTTATTACGTGCTCGTATATCACTGGCTATTCAGGCAATTTACAATTTTATCCAGGACTTCTCCACATTTTTTTTTGTTCCTTACTTGTGACAGCTCAGAAACCCACACATGTTTTATAACTCTTCCAGCGTCTTATAATACAATCGTTTTCTGTATGCATTTCCTCTCTAGACTATTAACTGTCAAGATGAGACTCTTTGGTAATCATCTTGTTTCTGTGTACACAACAGTATGGGTAAAACATTATAAGGGCTAAGCAAATCTTTGTTGAATAAGTGAGACAATAAATAAATTAACCTTCCTAATCTGAGTATTCATCTTTGTTTATCATAAAAAATTTAAAGAAAAGACCAGATAATTTCTAAATACACCACCAACTTTAACATTTGGTGTTCCAATATTCTCTAAATAAATTTAAAATACACTGTCAAAGACTAAAATAACTTGCTTTGATTAAAAACAAACAAACAAACATTGGAAGCCCTCTGTTTCCATTTTACCTTTACTGTATTTTAAACCCTGGAGTTGTACATGAACATTAGAGAGTCATTTTAAAGGAAGTATTTATGATTGAATAGGAAATACTAGAAGCTAGGAATTTCAAATAACTTCATAGTGTTACTGCATTTAAAAATTTCATTAATTTTCAACAATGGGTTGTTTTATATGCATGACACCCTATCTTCAAATGCTGATAAATAAAAATAACACTTGTATAATGACACAGAGTTTATAGAGCAGTTTTCTTATGCACTAATTCATTGCTTTTTGAATATTCTTCAGGAGAAAAGAATTTCGTGATAAAATTCTGTTACTCTTAAATCTTGTCTGTGATCCTAACGCTAAAACAAGGTCAAGTGGAGTTACTCTGCATGGAAAAAGACCAGGAATCTTGGGGCCCCAATCATTTGGTCTTGCACTCACTGCTTCAGTGAATTCTGCCATGCTTCCAGTAAACCCTAGGGCTCAGTGAAACCCAGTTTAAATGTCATTAACCCTATAGCAATGATTTAAGGATCTGTTTGATTGAATAACAAACTAATGTCAGAGAGATTAAGGATTTGCTCAAAGTTACAAGGCCAATATACAGTGAAGATAGGGTAAGTCCACATATTCAGACAACTCTGATACCCTTCATAGTTCACCAAAATTGAATATGAAGACTTTAAAGGCAGTCCACTTAACCTTCTTTCCACTAGAGAGCCACTATCGTATATCTATAAAATCACTTCTTTTCTTTTGTTTTCTTTTGTTTTCTTTTCATGTTTACCACTCTCTATACAAAAGGGCACTTTTTTTTTTTTAAGACAGAGTCTCGCTCTGTTGCCCAGGCTGGAGTACAGTGGCGCAATCTTGGGTCACAGCAACCTCTGCCTCCTGGGTTCAAGCAATTCCTCTGCCTCAGTCTCCTGAGTAGCTGGGACTATAGGCGCGTGCCACCACACCCAGCTAAAATTTTGTATTTTTAGTAGAGACAGGGTTTCACTATGTTGGCCAGGATGGTCTCAATCTCCTGACCTCATGATTCACTGGCCTCGGCTTCCCAAACTGCTTGATTACCAGCGTGAGCCACCGCGCCCGGCCAAGGAGCACTCTTAGGAAGAATTTTTTTTTTCTCCTACACTTCCGTGAAGTGCTAGCCTATTTCTTTTTTTCTAAATTGTTTCCCTCTAAGGTAAAATACATGGATAGATAGGTGGCAGCCAAACATCTGCAAATCATATTTTCTGTGCCAGCTTGGAAATCGATTTCAGATCCCTACTCAAATGAGGCACTCCTAACTCTGCTTCTTCTTTTAGAACGTTTGAGCACAGATGTGACGGCTTCTCTTAGGCTTCCAGTTCCCATGCTATATGCAGGCAAGCTAGTTCTCATGGTTTCTGCTCTTTATCTTTGCTAGATTTCCTACCTAATGTTAGCTGCAAATTATGTGGGACTTCTCAGTGGGTGTGATTTTCTTCCCTTGGGGAAGAAGAAATTGAGTGAAGAAGAAACAGAAGAGGAAGTAGGGTGTACCTTGTTTACATCGTGCACAAACCATACTCTTCATTACAGATTTTCCAGTAATAATTAATACTTCTAAATGGATAATTATAAATCTTAAATACTTATAAATCTCCATATGGCATCTGCCATCCTTTCTTCATTGGTTAGAACCTAGATGAAGAAGAGTAAATAACTGACATTCCTTATCTTTGATGCTTTCACAAATAAAATCAAATAATTACTGAAATATGTGAAGCAGGGATTCTAACATATGAGAATTCCACCAGGAATTAATTTCATTTTGTTTACTATTTTTAGTGAGAGACTGCAGCCAGAATCAAGTCAGAAGCAGAGAGACGGAGGTGATCTTTTAAAAATAACTTTTCTTGTCTTTGTAGAAACAGGTGAATGGTGTTTTATTTTAGTGGTGTATTTAAGTCAGTAAACTTAATTTTTTCCTGGATATATATATGTGTGTGTATATATACGTATATACATACATACATATATACACACACATATATATTACATACATATATACACACACATATATATGAAGACATTTTCCTTCAACAAATATATGTGTATATATATGTGTATGTGTGTATACACATATATTTGTAGAAGAAAATGTCTTTCTTTCTTAAAAGAATAATATTATTGAATAATAGCTTATTTTATGTCAAAAACGAGGTCGAAACTCAGTGGGTCATGCCCCTAATCCCAGCACTTTGAGAGACTGAAGCAGGAGAGTAACTTGCACCCAGGAGTTCAAGACCAGTGTGGGCAAGAAAGTGAGACCAACCCCATCTCTACCAATATATTTTTTAAAACAATAGCCAGACATTGTGGTGTGCATCTGTAGTCCCAGCTACTCAGGAGGCTGAGGTGGGAGGATTGCTTGAGTCCAGGAGGTTGAGGCTGCAGTAAGTCATGCTTGTTCCACTGCATTACAGCCTGGATGTAATCAGCAAGAACAAGACACCAACTACAAATTTTTAAAAATAAATAAACTGAGAAGACAAGCTCAGGTTTTAGGAAAGAGTTATTTGGGAGTTGTATCCGGCAGTTTGCACCTGACCATATACTATTGTCACATTCTCATTTTATTTCATGCCACCAACTTAGAGCTACTAGGATCTCCAACTTCTTACTGGCTGGTTTCTTTCGGCTATGGGAGCTTACTCTCCTACGTGCATGGCCGAATGGAAGTGTTGTAGCACTATCCCTACCCAGGAGCAGCTATGAAGCAATGACTGACAAGAGTTGTGCAAATTCCTCAACTTCACCCCTCAAGTGCAGTAAGTGTGAGGCCAGTATCTACACTCTGTATCAGAGTCCCCCAGTAGAGTTCAGCTCTACTTACCTTGAGTGATAACTTGCTGGATCACACACCAGTCTTCAGACTCCCCCATTTTCTGTCTTATTTTGCTATGCACCTACCAGCATTCCATAAAATCACTTTCAAATATATTACTTACAATCAGGCTATTTTTTGTAGAGTCTTGTTCTGAAGCAATCCAAACGAAATCAGGTTAAAATGATTCTGGGTTCTTGTTCACCAGGGAGAAACTGGGAACACTGTGATTCTAGAAATTTTTAAGGGGGAGCCTTGGTCACCTGGGTCCAGAACGTGCCCTGGGAAATGGCTGTGTGTTTATATTTTGATAGAGGAGTAACGGGTTAGTTAAGAGTGGCCATATACATAGCCCAGACATATCTGGATGTAAAGTCCTTTTGATTCAACTTAGAAAAAGGAGACCAAATTGCTTGGAAGAACATGTGCCAATGTCTTTTTGTTTTTGCTTTTTTTTCAGAACACTAGAAAGCAATTGGAGCCTTGGACTCAATGTATTGCCGTGAATTAGACTCAAACTTACAGAACATCATTACTCTGACATGACAGTCTTGACCAATTTGGATTATAGTTGTTTTTAATAAGGGCTGACAGTGGCAAGAAGGCAATCCACCTCAAGGTGAGGCTTTATCTTTAGAATGTTCATATCTATCACTTGTGAATGCCGTAGCTTCAGAGATTCTCCAAGCTATTGTTTTTTACTCTAGATTTGCCAAGTACAGTATATACTTTCATATCCACCACACAAGGGAGGACATGACAGGTTGTATCCATCTGAAGATACTTGAAGGCATCTCACAGTTCTCTGTGTAAATAATGGAAATAAGGAAGGATAGTGGGTTTATGAACTTCCCACCAATATAAGCACTGTTCGGACTAAGGCTGCACAGTCTTTTGTATCCACATAGGACATAATCTGGCTACCAAAGTCCTTTTATGCATCTCCTGGCACCAAATTCTAGTGAAACTGAACTAACTATTGTTAATAAATATATATTTAATTTATCTGATACTCTGCATTTATTAAAACTTATTTATCCATGTCAAATTTATATGGCATATATAAAATTCAAATTTTTTTACCAATTAGTAGTCAATCCTCAGGTGAAGAAATTTTTGATGCTTCTATCAAATATTTGTTGAGCACTTATGATGTGTCAATTACTGAGTTAAGTATGAAGGATAAAGCAATGAAGGCAGAAGCTCCTTTAGTTCATGGAGCTTAGAGTCCAGATGTGCAAAACACTAACAGATACTTACTATTAAAGGCAATTTAGACAAAATTAAACATGATACAAAACGACAAGTATTTAAGCCAAAGAAAATTTCCTCTAGGTTTTATGATTGCCAAGTTTCTTGATAAATTTGTTCCATATAATTTATAATATTCTAAGTTAAAATAATTATTAGTTTGATATTAACTAAGCATCTAAATGCTTTATTACTATATGACTTAGCTCCTATCTAAGAACTCGATCTTCTGCCAGGATCCCCATAACCTCTATACTCTGATCAATCTGAACCAATTCCAGGTCCTAGAATAATCTTTCCTTTATCCCTCGCTACCTTTGTAATCGCTATTTATGCTGTTTAATATCTGTGATGTCCCCTACCCTGTTGTCTTCTTGGCAAACTACCATTCATCATTCAAGACCCCGAGCAAACACAACTTATTAGATTGCATACTGTTCACTGCCCCTGTCATACGCATTTTCTTCTGCACTCTAAGCACTTTCCACATCTATAATTTCAATCACACTACCCATTGCATAGCTCATTACCGCATGTGCAACACTCATTTGCAACTATGTACAGGTTTTGTTTATTCTTAAACTGTGAGTTGCTTAGAACGAGACTTCTCAAATTTGAGTGTGCATAGGAGATCACCAGGAAGATCTTGTGAAAATATGTATTCTGATTCTACAGGTCTGGAATGGGGTCTGTGATTCTGCATTTCTAGCAAGCTCCCAGGTAATGTTGGTATCTGATGCTACTGGTCCCTGGACCACACTTTGAGTAGTGAGACTTTAAAAGTTACTTATTTCTATTTGTTTCTCAACTGCCTGGCATTGAATTTGGTGCTTTATAGGTACATCAGTGTTTATATATAAACGGTTTGATTGGCATGCTGTCATCCATTCATAAATCTCCAATGCCAAATGGTAAAACTCCTTGGAATTCTTTATTTTCTCTGAGGCGTTCTTGAATATTGTATGCACATGGGGCTTTCTCCAATCAGAAAGATATAAAATATGGTGATAAAATTGTAGCTGAGGTTTGCAAAGTGATTGGTCAGAGTTGTAAATTAAAAGGTAAAATGTTTCTGACATATTTAACTTTCGAAGTATAGTCATATATTAAAGAAACACACATATATCCAATGCTGTAATTAAATTTTAACTCATAAAAAATAATCAACTCCCTACAGGAACAGAACATTCTCAGTTAAAAAGCTACTTATCATTTCTATAGCCATACAATGTTGAATGTGCTGTTTGATCTTTTAACAACTTTATTTTAAAATATTCACAAAAGAGTGGTAATTAAATTATATCGGTACCATGGTAACCACTGCGCTAAATATGCTTAGATTCTGTGCTCTAGCATTTTGCTAGGAAAAAGGGGTATTCTATTCTGTGACAATCACAAACAGTGGGTGTTTAGGTCAACCTCCGTCAGCCTGTCAGAAAACGATGAGACTGTATGACTGAAGTCGGATAGGGATGGCAGGCAGATGAATCCTATGGTGGAGTAGAAGCTACCTTGGACTGAGCATCAAGAGTCTCAGTTTTAGTTTGGGCTTTCCAATTGACTAGTTGTGCATTTTTAGATAAATTGCTTAATTTCTCTTAGTTGCAAACCCCTCATGTGAAAAATGAAAAGGCTGAACACGGGACCAGATGTTCTGAAATTCGACCTAGCCCTTTTCTATTCCATAGCATATTTATGATTTAATAAACATTACTGATTTTAAAGAACACTTTATAACATGTAATTTTGTATTCGTTTCCTAGGGCTGCACAACAATGTACCACAAAATGGATAGCTTAAGACAAGAGAAGTTTATTTTCTCACAGTTCTAGAGAAGAAAAGTCGAAAATCAAAAGGTTGGCACAGCCATGCTCTCCTAGGAGCTTTCTGAGGAGAAGGTATTCTCACCTTTTCCAGCTTCTGGTAGCTCCAGACATTACTTGGCTTGTGGCAGCAGAAACCCAGTCTCTGCCTCTGCCTTTACATGGCCATTTTCCCTTTGGATCTCTCTTCCCCACATCTTTTAACGATGGCAGTTGTTTTGGATTAAGCGTCCATCCTACTAATATGACCTCACTTGAACTTAACTAATTACTTCTGCAATAACTCTTTTTCCAAATAAAATCATTTTGAGGCACTGGGGGTTAGGACTTCAACATATATTTGGGGGGTACAAAACTTAATCCATTAACAGCTTCCTTTTGTGAAATGCAAATAGTGTGTGTCTTTCTTCTAGCCTACAATCTGGTTAGAAACTAAAAATCAAAATCATGTGATTCTTTGTGTATCATTTTCATCTCTACAGCATTGCATTGGGGAAAGGAAATCAACACAGTAATTATACCACAGTATCATGACTATAGTGGTACAATTTTAAGCACGGATACTGAGGGAACAGGATAAAAGAATCTGTCAGTGTTTTAAGAATATGCAGCATACCTTTGTGATGCCCTGCACAGCAATGTCTTGGCCCACCTGGTTTCATCAGCCGAGGTGTACAATCCATGTACTGTTGCCCATTGTCCACAAGATGCATTCACCACAGGGTCTCATCTCTGCGCTTTTTCTTCTTACAGCTGTAGAAGGCTGTTCAGCCATGCCTAGCAGCACGCCAAAAGTAAGGAAGATTAATGCTTTCCATTACAGCTCTCCAAAAATGGGGAATGTGAGTCAAGGTACAAATGTCTATATGTCTATCCTCTAATGAAGTAACCAGCTCATAAATACACCATCCATTGTTTTTGAGTGTGTTTTTTTTGTTCTCCTCACTCTGCCTCCCATTTTCCATTTCACTTTGCCATCTCTTTTATTCCTGTTTACTGAGATCACCTCCAAAATAAATTTATCTAAGAGTCTATCAACATATCTGGGGGTATTTGCATTAGGGCAACCCAAGTTAGGGCAGAGTACCAAGCATAGGAAAAAAAACAGCATGTGCAAAGACCCTTCCTTGTGAAAGAGAAAGACATTGCAGCAAGGGTAGTACAGAGAGGAATATTTAGAGATGAAGCATGATTTAAAAGGTTCATGTGTACTGCAATACTGTAATAAGGATGTTTTCACTCTATTCTTTATTTAATGGAGACCATATAAGTTTTTATGCAGATGGAGGCATGATGTGATCTGTGTTTCAGAGCAATCAAAGGAGACATGAGAGGCAGGGAGACTAGTTGGGATGCTATTGTAAGAGTTCAGTCATGAAACAGTAAAGAAGTCAATCAAGGTAATGACAGAGGAACCAGGACTGAAGTGATAGAGGCAGGTCATACAACGCTATTTCACACTGGATAGAATTTATTGACTGCATAGTTATACAAGGTGGAAAGAGAGAGCTGGTAGTGATTCCACAGTTTTTGCTTGGATAACTAGGTGGTTCTGATTAAGTGAGGGAGGAAATGCTCAATAGAATAATATGATTGTCCAATGTTATTAGAGACTGTTTAGTTCTGTGTTTCTTAAACATTAATGTGTATGTAAATTACCCCAGGATCTTGTTAAAGTGTGAATTTAGCAGTTGTAGACTGGGACCTGTACTTCAAACAGACCCCTAGATAAATGGATGCTGCTGGTCTGTAGACCACACATGTACAAGTTAAAGACTCTGGCTCTGATTTTCAAATCCAGTATTGGCTTGGGCATTTGTTTAGAACCTCCAGCCCTCTTGATGCTTTTTTTTTTTCATTCTAGTTCTAACCTGAATGCATCTTTGGTTTATTTCCCCATATCCCGAGCTTCCAATTACTGTGCTAGTCCTTCCCATAATACCTTTTTCAGTAGTACATATCTCTTTTTTTATTTTTGCTGCCAATATTTCAATCATCTTTGTCCTGGTAGCCCTATCCTAACCCTACCTACCTCTGAAAATTAGTTTATATTAACTAATGGATTCTCTTTATTGGCTATGCCAGTTTGGGAACTTTCTATCCTTTTCCCAGTTTTATGTCCTTGGCACTTCTCATGGCTCTGCAACTCATTTCTTAAGTTCACATGTTAGTGCATTGGTATAAGCTCCTTACTAAAGTCTTCCTCATTATGTTACATGTTTACTTTTGCCTTAACTTCTCTGACCTCTCTTTATTCACAGAGAGAATTTAAAAGATATATGAAATCTCCGATTTAAAGAATAATTAAAACATGCCTGTCCCACTGGTTAGAAGACTTTTATGTCATAAAGTCTTTTGCTCATATGCTTAAAAGGATTGGGTCAATCATAGGAAGCCTAGAGCATTAAATAACTAATGAAAGGTAGCACACTTTTACATTTGTTCCTTCTCTTTTGCTATACTAAGTCAACAGGACTATATATGTGTATGGGCAATGAGTTTGACTTCTCACGAGAAACAAAAAAATCATGCGTTTTATCCAGTACCAGCTTAATATAAATACTATCTTCGTGTTCCTTTGCTTAAAATGTTGTGGGGTTTTCTTTAACATCTGGTTCAGTGGCTCTTAACTGGGAGCAGTATCCCTTACCCAAGGAATGTTTAAAAAACTGTATGTGAAAACAGATTGGGTTGTGACAATGACTGGTATGGGGGATGTCACTGACATCTAGAGGAGAAATTCAGGGATGTTAATTATCCTGCAATGAGTGTGGTGATCCTGTCCATACTTGTATTTGTTCCTTGTTGAGAAATACAGATAGAATATTATTGCATGGTATGTAAATTTGTACTATGTAAACTTGAAGAAGAAAAAGCACTATGTCCATACATTATCTATTTAGAAGAATAATGTAAAACAATAAAAATAACTGATCAAACAAAAAAAAATTAAACAAAAAATTTCCAAGCAGACAGACATCAGAATGGTATATTATGTTACCACTCTTTCCACAGGGTAGTGGCATATTTGTTGGAAAGAGAAAATTTTAGCTGTATTTGTTATGTGAACTATAGCTTGTGAGATTTCTTAGGATTACATCTCTTACATCTCTTCTGTCTGCTTTTAAAAATACATAGTGTGAATTAATAACAATGACCTGCTCTATCTGATCCATAAATCTTTATGTATTTATTTATTTATTTAGATAGAGTCTCGCTGTGTCACCCATCTCGGTTCAGTGCAGTGGTGCCATCTCGGTTCACTGCAACCTCTGCCTCCCTGGTTCAAGTGATTCTCCCACCTCAGCCTACCGAGTAGCTGGGAAGGCACATGCCACCATTCCCGGATCATTTTTGTATTTTTAGTAGAGATGGGGTTTCGCATGTTGGCCAGGCAGGTCTCAAACTTCTCACCTCAAGTGATCTGCCCACCTCAGCGTCCCAAAGTGCTGGGATAACAGGCGTGAGCCACTGCACCTGGTCCATAAATCTTTTTTCTTCAGACATTTGATATACAACATTATGTGCGGTAGAGAGAAGACAGATAATTAAACTGGGTTCCTAGAATACTGAAATTGTTACCGCTGTGTGATATTTGAATAACTTAATTGGTAATGTTATAGATCTTTAGATATTGAGAATTCCTGAGAAGGTAAATATTTGAATAACAATTCCCCAAAAGGAGACTTCGAAAATCTTCTCCTTTTGGTTCTACTACTGCCCGGGGGTCTAATGGCTTAATACAATTTGAGGGTCATTCTGGTTAAGGTGAGGCTTGAATTACAATGAGACTGAAGATTGTCTATGAAGCATTCATTTTGACATTTAGGGTGGAGATATGTTTCCAGTATAGGAATGTCAAAAACAAACTGTAATTCTGCAAGTCAAACCATTTTTCTTCTCTACATTGACCTAAGGATTCACGACTTTATGAGGATGACTGTAGTAAAACAGTCAAGTCCACTGCATCTTCTCAATAACGATTGTATAACTTAGTGTAGAGTTTATGCAGGGTGGAGGCATGAGGAGATACATGCAAAGAAGGGAGTAGTTTATTATAAGAAAACAAACACTGGATGTAAAGTAAGGTAAACTTAAATTAAAATCCTGGCTCTGCTTCTCCTGAGTGATATGATTTATACAAGTTATTTAATATTTCTCAATACATGCTTTCTTAGCTGCAAGACAGGGATACTAATGCTTGATCTGATCCATCACAGGGCTTGTTAGGAATATTTAAATCAGGCAGACTGTGTGAAAGCAGCTAAGAGGTCACTTTCTGCATAGTAGGCGCTCATTATAATTGTTAATTCTGAATAACATGCCACATTTTAAAAAGGGTTTAGAAAGCCTGAGTTTTATTTTGAATTGAATATTTGGCATGTTGGGAATTTCTGTCTGTCTGATTGCTATCAAATTTAGAAGGAGGTAATTGCAGTCAGAGAGCCAAAGGTCTTTGGGGCACAGGTATTGTCCTTCTATGGCCTACAAACAATGTTAGTACTCAGTAGTTGCCAATGTATTCCTCACAGTGGTGTTAAGTCTATCACACTAGATGGATTTCAATGAAATATGGTTCTTTCCAAGAGGTCACAGCAATATCTCATTGTCTTGCATCAAACAAAGTCACGAGATTAACTGGAAATACAGGCGCTGGGGATTTGATCATGATGTAATGTTTGGAAATACAATCCCTAAGCCTCCCGTCCTTACACCAGTATTTTCAAATAAACAAGATAATCAGGATTATTTAAAGTTTGGGGTCTGGTTCTTCTCAGATGATCCCAATAATGGGGCATTCATGGATACTTCTTGGAGTGGTAGTTTCTATTATTTTTACCTACCAAACTTAAACATTTATTAATTTTTTCTTTCTAATAATCAGAGATGGATCCATTAAGTATAGTCTAAGTAAAGTATTATACTAACCCTGCTTTTAGGGGGCAAAGCAGGAGGTTTGCAAACCATATAGTAAGCATGAACCACCTAGAGCTTTATCATTTGTATTAGGTAAACAAAATAATTATTGTTTTTGAAGCATTTCATTGTTTATAAATCATTTCTTATACTTTATTTTCTATGAGAAAATTATAATTCCTATTATTTCTGTTTTGTAAACAAAGAAACTAGGGCTCAGAACATTAAAGTGAATAGGCCAATATCCTTAATTGTCTCACCCACCTTCTCATTTCAAGGTCTTAACACATGCTGTTTTCTCTCCCTGGAATCTGCTCCTGTTCTGTAATCCCCTACCGATGTTCCTTTTTGCATAGTTACCACCTTCTTAGCCTTCAGATTTCTACTTAAATCTCACTACCTCAGGAAGTCGTCATTTTCTACATATCCCTACAATTTTACCTCTGCCATTCTTACACATGCATATACTAATTTTCCTTCAAATACACATTCATATAACACTAATCCTTCAAATACACATTCATACAATACTTTTCCTTCAAAATATAATTATGCACATCATTACATCATTATTGGAATGTGTGTTCACCTTTCAATCATAAACTTCATGAGTTCAAGTGTTCTATATGTCTTATTATCTGCTGTAGCTCAGGGCCCAAATTAGTGTGCAGCCCATAACAGATGCGGAAAATGTATTTGCTGCATAAATGAAGGGAACTTCAAACCATATAATCTATGTGGATTCTTGTTCTATAAATGAATTAGAACCTTAATGGCATTTCCCATTTAGATCCTAAGAGAACAGCAATACCTGGAGTATGCTAGTGTCCATTCTTCACTTCATCATCATTTAGGAAAGATTATTAATGCATCTTACGTTTTAGAAAAACAATTTCTCAGATATTATCTCCTTTTAAACCTGTCTAAAATACCAAGAAGAATCCAGGAAACTAACTACTACTCACTTTTTTTAGAGGAGGAAACTTCACAATATTTATGTTTAAGGTGTGTGTGTGTGTGTGTGTGTGTGTGAGAGAGAAATTTCCTAAAGCAAGGCAACATGTCTTACAAATAATATATTCATTTTCTTTATGGGTCAACTTGTTCTCTTTACATAAGTCATTAAGATTTAATTAATATGAGCCTATAATACATCAAAATAATGTTTAAACACATTTCTGTTTGAACATGGGTACAGGATTAATTTTTTTCTTCAGGGATTAGGAAAAGCTGGTAAAAGTTCACCAACTGGGACAGGGTCTGCATGTTGTTCCCAAATATTCATTATCAGCTACCTTCTCAATAAAACAATGTCATGTTAGCTGATCACATGGCCACCAAATATTAATATTATATTTTTATTACACCTATATGTGCCAATGGAAGTAAGTTATGATACGATGGGATCTAGGTAGCTCTGCAAAGAGCCTTCAAAGTGAACATGCGTTTCTTTTCTCTTTCCAGTTCTTATGGTTGGAGCTTGAGCAACCATATTGATACACAGAACAAGAAGGCATTTAGCATATATTCACAATAGTATGACCACGAGTGAGAAGAAACTAAGACTTTTGATACCCATGGACCCATCTCATCAGACCTATAGACTCTTCATTTTCTTTTTTAAAATTTATTATCTAGACTTTTTTTTTTACACATGAAGAAAAGAAGTGTCAATCTTGTTTAAGCCCTTTTTTTTTTCACTTGCTGCTGAATCTAAATCTAATGATAGAATAGTCAGTTATGAAATAAAGACCAAAGCAGCCCACCATTGCCTTGAATATTCTGTAATCATTAATACTAGCAACTCTTAGAATTGTAACTGGCTGCTGTTAACTTTTAAAATTCCACCAGGCCTTCCCAAGATATGAGTTTGATATAGAAATATCAGAAAATGATCATTTATTTTTTTCTAGAATATATGGCATATGGGAGCTTTCAGGGCTCTGAACATACCACTAAATAAGGCACCTTAACAACTGAGAACACTTCAAAAGCAAGAAGATCACTCTTACTTTCTCCCACCTTACTCCCCTGAAGCATAGTCATAAAGAAATTCTCTTATTTCCCCTGAAAGTAGGTCAGAAGACCCTTATTCCAGAGGGGTTCTTTCCTAACACCCTGAGGCCAAGAAGAATCTGAAGAAACAGGACTTGCTAAATCCCCTCATTTTATCACTATTAAATCATATCCCCATTTTGCTCAGTCGCAATTCTACATGACTGGCCACAGAAATACACAGTTTTCCTTGGGTCTTCAGGTCTCCATTTCTGAAGTCTCTCATGCCACATAAATCTTCACTTAAATACATTTGTTATGCTTTTCTCTTATAAATCTGTCTTTTATTATAGGAGTGTGATCCAGGAACCTTGACATAGGTGAGAAGATACAACTTTTTTCTTCTACAGAGCCCTAGCTGGAGGTGAGTCTACAAAAGCAATTTGGGGTCAGGCAGTGCCTTTTAAGCCATGCTAAGGAATTTAGAACTCTCCATCATAAATAGACCTGCAATAAGAATTAGACGTCTCTTATATAATGGTGGAGGATTTCAGTGAGGTTGTAAAAATATCTTTCTGGTTCTGGCATACGCACTCTTACATCATTCAGCCTAAAGGAAAATGTCTTTATTCTTTCTTGAAATGCAGACATTCTGCAATTGTGCTTGCCTGCTAAAAGCTGACATGAGAGTTAATTGTTATTTATATTGATAGCAGTCCAAAAATCAATCTAATCCCACTTCCTCTGCTCCTGAGTGGCTACTGAAAATGTGACACACAGGGAAAGTCTAATTTAAGAGAGGCACCTGTCAGAATATCGAGCATCTAGCCCTAAGGATATCATCAACTCTAGAGAATTTAGTCTCCTGATGTAATGTGTCTAACTTGTCTCATTCGCTGACTATGTTGACATGTAATGCATGGCAGAAGAATAGAAAGGGAAGGAAGTTGCAGAAATTCTTATGACTTATTGACAGTATGTTCAGTGCTGTACAAACCAGGAAGAAAGGGATTTTGTTTTTTCCAACAGGCATTGAGAACCATTAACAATCACAAAAGGAAAGAATATATTTGGTCCTTTATGTTCCTTTAGCTGATTATTCAAAGATGTGAAACCAACCTCCTTCTTGCAAAAATAATCCCTAGCGGACCTCATCTAAAGGGAAAATGACCCTTTAAATAGCAGAAATACACTGGGTTGCTTAGTTGTCATGATAAAATATCTCTCTTTTCCTCCTTGTCCACATAGCTGAGAGTCAAACATATGTAGCAAGAGACTGAAGTTAGCAGTAAGATGCTATTATGGTGGAGACCTTCTAAAACATGGAAGAACAAATTATCTCTATCTAGCTATCTACCTGGAATATTCCTGGAGAGGAGAATGCTTCTCTGGAGATATTTGTGGTTCCTATTGACTGAACTGAACTATTGTTGCAGCTCTGTTTTACATACTGGACTTTCTGGTTCCTAGTCTGCTTGTCCCCTTGAATAAGAATTCTGTTTTTCTTGCTTGGTAATTACTTACAAGATACTGTGATAGACAAAGGAAAAGAAAGTAAGTTTTTTTTTTTTTTTTTTTTTTTTTTTTAGTTTCTTTCTGTATCACAGAATCTGTGGTGACTCTTCTATACTAAATTAACAAGGAATTCTTAGTTCTTCATGTCTAAGACCTTGAATTTGGTCATGAATGCTGTCTTTCAAATCTGGCTCTTGAATGTAAGTCTTTTAAATTGGTTTATAATCTTGAGCTTTCCCAACATTACTGAGAGACTCAATTCTCAATAATTCGAATTTCAATTGCTTCAGTTTCTACTTAGCACCATTGCCGTGACTATTCCATGATTCTTAGGAGTGGCAACTCCTGGAATTGTTACTGGCTGCTGTTAACTTTTAAAAGAAACCTGGCCTTCCCACAATATGGGTCTGCTATTATTGCTAGATCATAGTGCCAGGTGACACTAAGTATGTGGTCTCTTCCCAAGTCATATACTATCATGTCAAAATCTAGAGATAACGTTAGTGAATAGCAGGGGCAATATTGCAACTGAGGATTGAGAGAGTCTAAGAAGCAAAAATAGAGATAGGGACTTCCCAAAGGCCAGAAATAAGTAAAAATCAGAAAACAAGAACTCTAGAAAAAGTTTAAGACAAGTTGAGAACAAAACAAAGAAATAGGAGCTGTTAGATTAGAAAGCAACGCTGTTTGTCAAAAGCCAAGTGAACTATAAAAAGAGATAAACAGAAAGGCATAGGCAGCACTATGACCTTAAAAACAGTCAAGTTCTGTTTTGCCAGAAAATCACCTATATAGATTTTAGTCGACTAAAGCCAATGGCAGAGCTTGTAAGAGGGGCTAGTTAAACTCTAGTTAGGGGGTAATACATTCTTTAATAGATTTGCTTAGTGTAGTACAGGATTAAAGCCAAAGAAGTCAAATTCTGAAAAAAAAAAAAAAATTGCAGACTTCCCTTTGATGAGACTCTTTATTTACAGGAATGACTCCGTACCAGCACTATTCTTCACACAGGAGCATCAAAGATAGTTAAGTAACAGGGCCTGAAATGTAGGAGCTAATGATCTAATTGTGGGAAAGGTCTTGTCAGAAATTAGCAACACATTTCTGTGACCACAATTTAAATTTACTAATATTCCTCAGTAGTTAGTATAGGGGATGGGTTTTTGATAACTGAATGGAGAAGAAAGTAATATTAGTGAGAACCAGTAAAGATTTGAATTAAGGTGTGCCAGATTGGGGATGTAGGCATGTTTCCCATTTGAGAAGCATTATGAGATTCATTTTTTTAATGGAAGGAAAAAAGAGAGCATGACAACCATGTTTTGGCATCTGGAAATGGCTGAAAGTATTATCTGAAAAGGAGACTAACAAAGAGGGAGATTTTCCTTTGTGTCAGAATGGGTTGGGGTAGCAGTTCTGAGCAGCTGAAGTTTATAGTGACTCAATTACCTGTCATCTTTATGTAGTTGTCAGGAAGGTAGACTTGTCAATCATATGTGGTCCATGTGGTCAGTAGAACAATTCAGGCTGAAAAAAATACCTACTTTCTTTTTTGCCTTTTTAACATAAGGAAACTGACTCATCTATTAATGTATTTCTTTCTAATTAATGTATTTCTTTCTAAGCCTCACACAGATTGAGCTCAAAGAAACAGCAATCCAAAAAAATCCTACTCCTCTGCAAGCAGAATAATCTGATATTGATTTAAAAAAAATTAGTGCCCAAAAACAAGAGTAGTTTGTGATCACATCTGTATAAGTGGAATAAAACAAAAAACGATCACAAGTATCCAGATAAATGTTCTAAAAAATTTGTTTAATTACTTGCATTATTTAAGAGTTCACTATTTTAAATATGTTTGATTGTCCCCAACTAAGTGTTATAGTTGCATCAAAAAAAGATTAAGTATCAGAAAATCTCAGTTTCAATCTGCTGTCTTCTATCTAATAACATTTACTATTCAATCAATTCCACACTCTATATTATTCAATTCCAAAAGAACTAATTTACTTACCTAGAAAATTTAAAACATATATATATTAGAACAGAACACACAGGGCTATAGTGTATCTTATATCTTAAGCACTATTCTAAACATTTCAAACATACACAATCATGACTTCAACCTGTTGAGGCAGCAACTCCTCCTATCCCTGTCTTAAAGATGAGAAAATTAAGGCACAAATACTAGACAAAGTTATAAAGTTAGTAAGTGGTAAGTTTGGAAAAGTAACCCCACAGAGTAGTTGCCAGCAGAATTGCAAAATCCTTTTATTTTGTGGGAGAGTGTATACTTCCTGAAGGCAGGGATACATTATATTTTGTTGTTTCTTTATACCACTCCAGATTCTTGTACAGTATGTTTTTTACAGATTAAGTGGTGATAATGATTACTGGAAGAATAAATGAAGATCAGATTTCCAAAATACTAGATTAGTCTATTACCAGTCCTTCTCTTATTTAAAAGTTTGCTTATTTTCTGAATATAAAATAATATGAGACTATTTTGGACTATACAAATAACAAAGACAATCCAATTTAAAGAGAAAATGAGAATGATGCCCCCTATTTAGTCTCATCTATAACAGTTACTCAGAGAAACTTTCAAATTTCAGTAGCTTAACACAAGCCAAGATTATTTCTCACTCAGATGAAGTCAAAGTGGGTGTTGCTGATTAGTGAAGTCACATCTACTTTATTGGTGATAACTGGTCTCATGTCCCTGCCTAGATTCAGGATGAGAGAGGCGCACAGATATTTGTTGGACAGCTGTACATCTGCATCGTTTCTTAAGGCTGAGATCTTACTGCATATTTTATTACTGTTGTATCATCAGCAGAGACTCAGTCTTCTGAAGATATGTCTACATGAACCATAGCACCCATATACTTCTTAGTACAGAGCAGCAAACATTTTTTGAAAGTACCTAGGATGTGCTTAGTACTATACTCAGCACAGTGAGGAATATGTAATACACAGGATATGGACTCTTAATATATACTATTATAGTATCATCAATGAGTGAAATAGTAAAATAGCTAGACTAAGATGAATGCAATCAATTCCATACTCTATAATCAGCAAAATTCTCCAAGTAAGTTACTAAGGAAGGCATCTGGCAGAACTTGAAACATTAGAATAGACTGTAGGTAGGCTATAGAAAGGGGAAAGAAATTTCAACATATAGAGGATTCGGAAAAATTATGCATCATAGTTTAGCTCTTTCAAAAATCACCACTGTTAATCATAAGCCAAATACTATAGGATATTTTCACATATAACACTTTTTATAAATGACAGAAGGCTTTTAGCCAACTGGTGAGAAAACTGAATTAATTAAAATTTACAAGATCTCTCAGAGTGTTCCAAACACCGTACTTTACTCTTCTGTTTTGAAAAAGATTGGTATAATTGGCACAATTTCATCATTTTATCCCATTAGTATAAAGAAATGCCTTCCTAAGAATGTTTTTCTCTGGTGCAGTATTTATTTCAGCTTTTTTTTTTTTTTGTATCCATTTAACATTTGGAAAGAACTTGATGTTATCAAAGAAAACTGTAGCACAAATCACAACTGTCAACTCAAATACTTTGAAGCTTTAGCAGACTAAGATGGATGACTTCATCATTGAATAAATCATTACTAATCATAATTTGTGTTTGTACTTGGACTGTGCAGTTGAGACTGGCGGCGCTACAGCCTGCCCAGAACTAATTGCTATAAATGTGCCAGATGTTGTAAAAATCTGGACACATTTGTGATAAAGCCGAATGGTGCAAATTTGGTATGAAGCTAGAAGTGCATGATTTAAGGGTGTAATCTATATTTCTGACATTACAGGTCAAAGATATATAGTAAGTATAGAGAACCTTTATTAATATTGTAAAAGGTTATTTCCCTCTGCACTAAAAATCATTTTTTTCCTTTTATGTCTTGATCCTAATAGATCTGGGCTTGGCTGTAAATTTCTATGCCCCCACAATGGGCACTGGTCTGTAGAAAAACAAGAAACTGAAGTTTAAATTAGAACACTGTTTTTCTTATTTCAGACATTAACGGAGATACCTGCCTTGCTACACACAAAAGTGCCTAAAATTGAATGTTTCTATTTGTTAAAAGTCCTAAGATTATTAAGACAGAAATAATATGTTAACAGGAAAAAAATATGCTTTGGAACTTTGATTTACTTAGAATTAAGCTTCCTATCCCCACATTAAATAATAAGCAAACATTACTTAGAGATTATGGGTATCAATATGTCCACTTTCTATGCATTGTTATGGTAATAAAGCCTTTTAGTCAAGGAAAATATGAAGCCATAAAACTTAATGCTCTATTTGAGGAACAATTACAGCAAATTATAAGCAACTGGGTTGTACAAAACTGCGATGAATAAAATTTTAAAGTATAATAATATACTATAAGCATTTATATAGCCGATACTATCCATTTATTTTAAGCGTCAGTCTTCTAAAGATAATTACCAAAAAAAGCAGGATTCCTGAAATAATTATCGTGTTGATTACTTAGAAGGATAGGCTTCAAATAAATTTGTGATGAAGGATTTTTAATAGAGTTCTGGTATAAAATATCATATTTTCTATTCCATTTCAGTTAATGCAACAGAGAATCTGTTGCATGCTTCAAAGTAACTGTGTGTGTGTGTGTGTATTCAATTATTTTTGCAATGCAAATATATATTTATTATTAAGTAGTTTTGACTAAATATTATTAAGTTTTACACACGTTTAAGCATTTTCCTCATGTTTTCTAAATTACGTTTTGAAATACGTTTTGAAATCTACTAAATCACTAAATTCACATATATATATGAGCTTTTAAGTATAGTCTATAAAATTCATCCCAATAAGTGCTTTCCAATGTGCATTTTCATCAAACCATCAAAAACTGAAAGCAACAGGTCATAAACCATAAATAATTATTGATATAATCTCTTTATTAAAACTATGTTCTCAACCTGCTTAAGATCTCTTTGGTAATTTGAGTAATATTAATATTTAATTAACATTTAATTATATTATTTCTATTTTTGATGAAAATAATATTAATAACCCATGAGTATCATTGCACATTTTAAGTATATGAGTATCATTGCACATTTTAAGCATATATGAGTATCATTGCACATTTTAAGCATATATGATACATTTGAGTATCATTGCACATTTTAAGCATATATGATATGCTTATATCATTGCATGAGTATCATTGCACATTTTAAGCATATATGATACATTTTAAGCATATATGAGTATCATTGCACATGAGTATCATTGCACATTTTAAGCATATATGATACATTTATAATCACATGAGTATCATTGCACATTTTAAGCATATATGATACATTTATAATCTGCTTTCATATCTAATATGTTGTTTTCCAATTTAGTCTTTTAAAAAATACATTTTCTCTTTCCATCTATTCACACATATTATTTTGGATGCTTTGCAGTTAATACTGAGATATGTTTGTATGTTACTGTTTTACTTTATAACTTTTCAGCACTGCTACACGAAAACCTATTTACAGTGAGAGAAAATTAAGAATAACTTAAATAAATGTACAGTGAGTCATTCTAAACCTCCAGAGGATTCTGTAGGGTCTGTAATATTCTGTATACATCCTTACTGATTGCATGACTGCATGAATGCAATGCAACAGAATGGCATAGACATGAAACTGAGTGCCTGCCTTATCCCTTTTATACTTCGCTGTTATGTAACCATGCCCATAGCAATTGCTAAAATGGTAGACCTGACATGTTTTTACAACTCACCTCACTGGAAAGCACTGATTGGCTCAGAGATAGGCACCTGTGAACCTTATAGTCTAAATACTGAGTTAATTGATTTTCACTTAAAAGTTAAAATAAGAGAACTAGTGTCTGTATTTAGGCAGTGATATCTACTGAGATGGGATAAGATTCAGGGCCTTGGGAACCCACTTTGGTTTTCTGTTCCTGTGTTAGTTTGCTAAGGCAATGTTGGTGAAGAAACTATTCGTAAGCAGATTAAATTTTTATTCTGGGATCAGACTTCCACACACAGAGAATAAGCTTGCACACCCACACACGCAGGCAAAAACAAAACAAAACAAAAAAAAGGAGTATGTAGTCTTTATAACTGAGCACTGGGAAAGTGCTGCAACTGTTAAATTTTATATTTAAGTTTCAACCTCCAGGATGTATATTTTCCTTTCTGTTTGTTTGTTTAGGATGTCTTAAGGACTGAATCGTTGCATCCTTCAATCACTATTCTTTTATTATAAGCTACTTTCAATAGGTTTCTTATAAAATGAATTCTATATATTTCACACAGCAACATCAAAATTCTTTTGAAAGCCTTAATTGAAAACCACAATCATTTCATAGTTAAAACAGAATTTTTCTAGTATTATTTTTTAATAACCAGACTCTCTACTGTTTTCCTAGAACAAGCAAGAAAAGTTATGTAATTAATCTGGGCTGGTTACATCATTTTTAGAAAAAAAGATGAAAAGTCTAACAGAATGAAGCCTGTAGCAATAGGGGGATATTCTAAAGGGCTGCTGAGTTTTTCCTCCCGTTTAAGCTTATTTCAGTGTGGCGGGTGGGAAGGGTGGGTACTGAACCATCTAGAATAAAGGTAATTGGTGAACAAGAGCCCAGTTACTGTGAAGAGTGATTCCATGCCCAGTCAGTAAAATCTTCTTACATTGAGCTCTCTTGTACTATTTTCAATAGAAAGAGCCTATGACCAAAGAGCCACCAAATTAAATGAAAATAAACTGAAAACCTAAACAAAGTATATCCAATGTCCTATTCTGTCTCTTCAGAAAAAGGAATCTTTCTGGGTTTTGGTTTCTTTGTCACATCTTCTAAATTCTCCCTGTACACATGTCCTTTCCTAAGACAATCCTATACCCATTTTACTGGGCAGAGGACAGTGTGCTAATTGTGTGCCAAGTCACACATTACTAGTTTGCAAGGCTAAGAAGGTTTCACGCACCGTTGGCATGTTACAGTCTCTTTTCTCTTTCCAGGCACTCTGAGTGATACAGATGGCCAGTACATTTTCTTACATGGGAAGAGACCAAGCCAGACTGGGCATTTCAGTCTCTGTGTCTTCTGTAAAATGAGGGAAATCAATTACTTAATAGGGTTCTCTGAAGATTGAATAGGAATATAAAAGTAAATGAAGTACTTACCAAGTAAAAGTAAATATTCAATTGATGCTTACTTAGTAAGCATTCAATTAATGGTTGCTCTTATCATTTTAATATTGTACTTTGACACATATTATCTGGGTCAATAACGCACAACTAAGACAAATACAGAAAGACATTTAATTAGCAATACCTAAGTCAAATCATAATTTAACCTTAATCTACTTCTTCCAGGTATCTTCAATAGCTAGTTAATCATTTGGTTATTCAATTGTCTTCAAGCTCTGAGATTTCAGATTTTCAGCTTCTGGTGGAACAATGAATGCTTCCACATAATGCTACCTCCTTAATGCTGGTCAAAGCCTGTCAGTTTATCACATGTTTCAGCCCGCAAGTCAGAATGCTTTAGTTTTTTCCAGGACCTACCCCGGAAGCTACCAGAGGCTACCAGAAATTTCCAGTTCTCCATTATTATATCTATAGAGACCTCTACCTTCAAGATCTCATATTAGAGGGACTTGTTTTTTCCAATTAAAGTACTTAATTTTCTGTTGCTGAGAGGTAGAAATGATAAAGAGAAATAAATATAGTCAATCTGAGATGTGCTCAGATATCCTAAGATGACATTAACACAGTAAGACCAGTTCTCTATCAATCTATCATTATGACATTACATCACTCATTAGTTATTAACCTGACGAGACATACTTTTAAATCTTAAAGATTACAGTGGAGGAATAGACACTATTTTGATATCATTACTTTTTAAAAAAATTCTGGCCCTTCTCTTGATTGTCATTTATAATGGACCTAGATTACAATAGCTAAGGTTAATGAGACAATTAACTTTATACACGATACGAATCACGAAGACTGTTTTACTGTAATTAACCATAGTGACTTTTAGCAGAGTTCTTTGTATGCATAAATATATATTTTTTTCGGGAGTACTCAAGGCTTCAGGGAATTATTCTGAAAGTTTCAAAAGCATATCAAAAAGCCAGACATAGAAGTATTTAATTAAATTTTGCCATGGGAGATGAAATGAGGAAGAATCATGTGAAATGCAAGACTGTGGTAGTCAGCAGTATATCAGTTTCCGAATAGATAGATACAGGCATTCACATGAGAGCTTTAAGTGTTTATCTAGAGCCTCCATTTGACCTTTCCTTAAGTCTGCTTTTCAAATGTGCTTGTTTTCTGAATGATGTATTCAAAATGCTTCTTTTCTGCTGACAGTGTCCAATTTTGTTGTTTTATGAGGGTGCTGCTCAAGAAATTTGCAAAGACATGACCAGTAGCTCGTGTACAAAAATGGATTTCAGAAACTGAAGAGCTGTAATGTTTCTTGTGTTTTCTTTCCTCATGGTGAAGCTTGTCAGTACCTCATGCAAATGAATTTCATAATTTTAAGGACTCAGACCTTTAAAGGTATACCCACCCTTGAGATTTCACTTGCTTTAGTGGGGCTTTCTCGTCTTACATATGCCTGTGACTTTAAATGACTCCTTTAGGTAGTCAGAGAGGGTAACAAGACACTTTGGCAGAGGATAAAGCAAGCAACTTCCGGCTAAAGTAACAAGTTATTTCTTTCATCTTTAAACACATCTCTTGATGTTCTTATTTTTATTGTGCTTTCTGTCAGTGTTGAGTGAAGCAGTAATTAATTTGCTTTCCTGCTATTGTATAAAATTCTCTATTTCATTTAACTTTTAAAATTATTTCAATGCTTTCTTCTTTTATTTTCCCAAAATGTCACAATGACATCTCTCTGTACACTGGTGTCCTAATTAGTTTATTGCTTGACATAATTTTAATTAGCTTTATGATATTTCTGGATGACTTTTCTTCATTGACAATTCTACTGTGCTTTAAAGACAACCGGGATATTTATGTTATAACCTCATTTACTTTTTAAAATCTTCCTAACATCTATCACTAAAAAAAGAGAGAATATTTTCCTTTTCACTAACAGGAATCTGAAGTTACAGTAAAACAAGCAATAGATTTCTCCCCTGATCAGCCCTTTTTTGACATGTGGCCCTGGACAACAGTTTAACAGTGTCTGTGTAGAGAGGCAATCACTCAGCAATGCAGCCTCATTGCATTCTCCATCAGAACTGGGAATTCCCAGCAATGTCTGCCGACTGAAGCGATATATGGCCTAGGGGGAGCTGAGCTTGGTTTTTGTTGATGCCAGTATATAGCCCTGTGAAGGTTTCTTTATATTATTTTACACTGCTTCTCTGCAGTAGTTTTTCTGTTCTTCTAAGTTGGAAACATACTTCTCATTCCGTTCAGCAATTATTGAGTTTCCCTAGTGGTTTAGTGTCTAGGAATTGCTTGTAAGATGGCGAACGTTTAATATATCTATAGCCTCATTCCCCAATTACCTGAAATATGTAAAGTAGTAGTTTGTGATTTTAAACGTGTTGTAGAAAACCCTTTCCTCTCCTTTTCCAGCTTCTAAATTACAATTTGAATCAGTTATTAAAAACCGACATGTAATCTCTAGATTCCACTTTTGTCTTTAAGTACAGAGTGGTTATGGGGGAAACATTGAAATCAGGAATATCTAGGCTGTCTCATCTGTAACTGGGATAAGTATATTAACTTTGAAAAACAGGTATGTTTTATTTTATTTTTTAAGTTCAGGGTTACATGTGCAGGTTTGTTACCAAGGTAAATTTGTGTCATATGGGTATGTTGTACAGATTATTTTGTCACTCAGGTACTAAGTCTAGTACCCATTAGTTATTTTTCCTGATCCTCTCCCTCCTCCCAACCTCCACCCTGTGATATGCCTCAGTGTCTATTGTTCCCTTCTATGTGTCCATGTATTCTCCTCATTTAGCTCCCACTTATAAGGGAAAACACGCAGTATTTTGTTTCTGTTCCTCCATTAGTTTGCTAAGGATAATGGCCTCCATCTCAACCTATGGTCCTGCAAAGGACATGATCTCATTCTTTTTTTATGGCTGAATAGTATTCTGTGGTTTATATGTACCACATTTTCTTTATCCTGTCTACCCTTGATGGACATTTAAGTTTATTCCATGTCCTTGCTAATGTGAATACTGCTGCAACGAACATAATGCTTTCATGTGTCTTTATGTCAGAACAATTTATATTCCTTTGGGTATATACTCAGTAATGGGATTGCTGGGTTGAATGTTATTTCTGTTTTTAGCTCTTTGAGGAATTGCCACACTGTCTTCCACAATGGTTGAACTAATTTACATTCCCACCAATAGTGTATAAGTGTTTGCTTCTCTCTGCAACCACGCTGGCATGTTATTTTTGACTTTTTTTTTTTTTTTTCTCACTGCAACCTCCGCCTCCTGGGTTCAAGTGATTCTCCTGCCTCAGCCTCCCAAGTAGCTGGGATTACAGGCGCCTGCCACCATGCCCAGCTAATTTTTTTTGTATTTTTAGTAGAGATGGGGTTTCACTATGTTGTCCAGGCTGATCTCGAACTCCTGACCTCGTGAGCTGCCCGCCTCAGCCTCCCAAAGTGCTGGGATTACAGGAGTGAGCCACCGCGCCCAGCCTTGACTTTTTAATAATAGCTATTCTGACTGGTGTGAGGTAGTATCTCATTGTGGTTTTGATCTGCATTTCTCTGATGATCAGTGATGTTGAGCTTTTTTTTTTTTTTTTCATATTCTTATTGGCCTCATGTATGTCTTCTTTTCAAAAGTGTCTGTTTATGTACTTTGTCCACTTTTTAATTTTTTTTATACATTTGTTTAAGTTCCTTATAGATGCTGGATCTTATACCTTTGTCAGATGCATAGTTTGCAAAAATTTTCTGCTATTCTGTAGGTTGTCTGTTTACCCTGTCATTATTTTCTTTTGCTGTGCAGAAGCTTAGATCCCATTTGTCAATTTTTGCTTTTGTATAAATTGCTTTTGGCATCTTCACCACGAAAATATTTTCCTGTTCCTATGTCCAGAATGGTATTGCCTAGGTTGTCTTCCAGGGTTTTTACAGTTTTGCATTTTACATCTAAGTCTTTAGTCTACCTTGAGTTAATATCTAGCAGGTTCATCTGTAACTGGGATAAGTATATTCACTTTGAAAAACTAGCAGTTATATTTTTTAAAAGAAAAAAACCCTCTATTATAATTTCTAATCATTCCTCTAATTTCTAAGTTGAAATTTCAAATCTTATTTGAGCCAAATGAAGAAACAGATTAAGGCATGTCATGGGACTTCTCAAACTCTAGTCATTTAAAATAAAATTTTACATATATCATAAAGAAAGGAGGCCACGGTAAAAAGCAATGGCAGTCTTCCCCACAACCAAATAAATCAGAAATAACAGATGTGACATTGTGTTCGGAGAAAATATGATATCCCTTTACAAAGAGTTACTAAATGATAAACTGATGTTTAAGAAAGCAGAGTCTGCGATTTGCCACATGAACCTTGATTCTCTTGTCAGGCTTACCTTTTACTAACTGTGTGATTATAGCAAAATTAATTAATCTCTCTAAACCTCAATTTCATCATTTAAGCAAATGGTGCTAAGGTAGATGCTATGATCATGCCCATTACTGAATTGTCTAAAGCATGCAAAGCATTTAGTACAATGGCTTAACAAAGGATCCCTTATGGATTATATTATTACATTCTTAGTAGTATTAGTATTAGGGCATCTAGCTTTGGCTACAGTTGGATTAGTATGAGATCTTATCAATCTGATTGTATACCATTTGTGTGAATTATGTTTTTCGGCCACTGTATTATCAAGGGTTACCTTTTGACTTTTACTGTCACGGGGACTTTTAAAACATTTTTTGATTTCTTTGATTGATTCAAGACCAAGACACATGGAAGAGTTCCTATAATTGTAACAGTCATTGAACAATGCCAGTCAATCAGTCATTCTTCTCATAAACATCTTAAACTTTAAAAGAGAAAATGTGAACTTTTTCTTTCAGGGTTCTTTGAAATTCATTTGACACCTCAAAAGCTAAGACAATTTGTCAACCCCCCCCCCACCATTTCAAACATAAAATTAATGACTTTGCCCCCAAACTGATAAGAGCAGTGTTATTTAATGTCTTAGATGAAATAAGAGGGGGTAGCAATAGTTGTGGATTCTCCATTGATAAGAGGCTCCTAAGTGGCAAAGCTCTTAATACACCGCTTTACCTTGTCAAGAATTTTAATACCTCCAGCTGGAGTCCTGATGTGCCTCCAGGTAGATCTCACTTGTTCTCACATAATCAAAAGCACCTGGTGCCATAATAAGTGAGTGAGAGATTGGCACCCAGGAGTTGCCCCCTGTGAAAATGTCTTCCAAAATCTGATTATTCTAACAGGCAGGTGCTCCCACTCCCTGATAATGACGTGAATGTCCCCAGCCTCATGCTGAAGGCAATCCTCTCCAAGGTCACTCAACAGTGCTTCTTGTTTCTCATGTGTTTGTTGTTTACTGTTGCTTTTAAGCACAGGTCAATTATATCTACTTGGAATGCCAATGTCTCTGAGGTTGCCTAACAGACTGTTAAATTTCCTTTTGCAAAGCCATGGGTGAAACATACTGTAAATTTTCTCAAGTAAGTCATCTATTTGAAATCACATTTGAGTTATCTTTGTTTTGTTAACTCAAGGTAGGATAATGTAAGAAAAAAATTATATATTATCTTGCTTCTTCCCCTTCCTCTTTTCCCCCATTTCTTATTCTTTTTTATTTGTTGAAATTATTAACAGGATTAAATTAGATATTACAAATAATCACATCTAGTGTGCAAAATACACTGAATGAATGAATAAAATGTCCTAGAAAAGCCCAAATACTGTTATATATTCTAATCCATTAATTCTCACTCTAAAGATTGTCCTCAGTTTTGCACAACACATTTTTTTTTCTTTCTTTTCCTTTCCTTCTATCTTTTTGTTTGTTTTTAGATAACTGCTTTTACAATTACAAAATAGCACGTGGTTATGGCAGGGTGCCCAGAAAATTTCATTTCCTTGAGGACATCAGTGTATACAAAGTGGACTGTGATTCCAGTGTTGCTAAAAAATAAGAGCTCACAGATTTCTAAAATCATCCAACTCGTAAGGAAGTCCTTTGGCTTTCTTAATCTCTCCTTGACTTTAAATACAACTTTCATAGGTTTATATTGTTGTAGAGTAGAAAAATCATATGCTTTATACTATGAAAGAACTTGCGTTTGAATGTCAACCATATCTGGTATTTATTACTTACGTAACCTTTAACGTATTACTTAACGCTCCTTGAATCTTTTTTTTCATTTAGACTATATAATCTATTCACCCCACAGGATTATTGTGAAAACTTTGTATGTGTGCACGTGTACATATTTATGATTAATTCACAAGGGCAAACTGCTAGAGTTAGAGTCACAGCCTCTAGTTGAAAGCAGATATTCATCTGCTTAAAACATTTACATTCCATATGACATCCAGCTATTTCACAAAGGCAAAAAGTAGGGCTAAGAGGAAATGTGCTATTACTAGTTTTAGATCCATGTGTGTGAGTGTATATTTGAATGTGTGTGCATATTTCTCTATGTCAATACAATCTAGATGCATTCACTTCTAAATTCTTGGTAAAAATACAAAGAATCAGGTTAAATTTTGTTAAATGATGAAGACTGTGTATTGCAGGAATGCATATTTCAAAAAAAATACACCACTGAAGGGGGGAAATTTGGAATTGTCACATTTCTATACAAATAATTTTCACATTTCTAAACAAAACTTGTGAGAAATTTCTACATTGTTTGTGCAAGAAAGGAAGATTGTTTAACTCTTTAAGATCAATGCCATAATTTTTTAGGGGAGCCAAACTACATATGGGACTGGTTTACTTCAGTATCAGTAAAGATGCCAGATGTAGATATAGACTTTGTTTGACCTATGAAATTACTATGAAAGAATATCAGTCTGGAATTGTTGAAAGTTTGTTGGAGAATCAGCTTGAAATAGTAGACTTCAATAACATGGAAAGAAGAAAAAATAAAAACAGATTTAACAAATAGAAGAACTTGGGAATCTAAAGGGGTATATTACAATTAGCCAACACAAAGTATGTGAGCCATCATGCAATGATTCCACATGCACAAAACATTACATTCTATCTCAGCTCAAACGCTGCTTCATAACAATTCTCAACAAAGCCTTCCAGGAAGCCCAACCAATCTACCCCCACTATACCCGCAGATAAATCCTGTCTAGCACCATGATTCTGTACTATGTGGTCTTTCCATACAAGTCATTGAACTGGCAAAAGAAAGAACGGAAAGGGTATTGTGTTTGTAGGTTGTTGATCTGAGGTTTAATCCTATCTGGCTTCCCATGGAAAATTTGCCTCGACTTTCTAAAATTTACCTAAATTTTCTATATTTTCACCTCAATGTTCTAAAATTTTTACAGTGCTTCTTTCAGCAAAGGTTTATTGGAAAGATTAAATAACAGAATGTATTCAAATGTGTTCTCTAAATTCCAAATGCCAGAAGATTCTCCTGAAACATTAAAATTTACATTTCAGGCTCTCGGTTTTAGAGATTCTGGTTTATTATACCTGAGAGAGGGCCATAGAATCTGTGTTTTAGGAAATTACTAGTTGATTCCAATGAGCAACTTAAGAAGGCAGTACATCGACATACCACAAGTAGGTAGAAAGATTAAAGATGAGATGCTAAACATGCTGGATGACAGAATGTCGATAACGGCAGTGCCAAAAATAGAAGATACCTCAATGTAAATTTGGGCTAAAGCCCTCTAGAAAAAAAGTACAATATTATTTAAATTAACTTAAATAAAAAAACTTTGCCCAGATAAAAAATGGGTCCCTCTTTGAACTTCTTACATTCCCTTGCATAATTCAAATTCCTTCCGTGCTTGAGGGGATGTGCTTGGGCATTCAGAGATGAAAGACAGAATTTCACAGGTAGAATTAATCCAATAAAAACTCTATCAATGCCAGTGGAACAGTTGTGCCAGACGTCTGTCCTAGTATCCCTGCCACACCTGCCTTGTAGTTAGCAAAAAATTAGGTCATGAAGTAAAAACATCTGCACAGAGATATTGATTGGAATTCAGATTTTTTTCACTCTTGCTCAATATATCAAAGAAAACTATAGAAGAAATGGACTCCCAAGTGATCTAGAATCACAGCCAATCAACCCCCACTATAGACGTAAATTCTCATTCCCGTTCCACTATTGCTAGCTGGTTATCCCTGTGCAAAGTACTTCATCTTTGAAAGTCTGAGTGTATTCTTCTATAAAAAAGAGACAATAATTCTTAGCTTGCAAAGTTGTTGAGAGAATCAGTGATGAAAACTATTTGTATCTAGATGATGCCAACTCTGTCCTTAGCGTGAGTGGCTACTGAATGAATATAAGAACTTTCTTTCATTAATTTTGTTAATTTACTAAGAGCAAGGTGCCGGGCACGGTGGCTCACGCCTGTAATCCCAGCACTTTCGGGGGCCGAGGCGGGCGGATCGCGAGGTCCATCTCTACTAAAAAATACAAAAATTAGCCAGATGTGGTGGTGCATGCCTGTTATCCCAGCTGCTCAGGAGGCTGAGGCAGGAGAATCGCTCGAACCAGGGAGGCAGAGGTTGCAGTGAGACTGCGCCATTGTACTCCAGCCTGGGTGACAGAGCCAGACTCCGTCTCAAAAAAATAAAAGAAAGAAAATAAGGTGAAGATATTGAGTAAGGCAACACCAGGATGATTTTGGAGTTGGCTGGTTGGTTGGCCCTGGCAGGGATAATAACCACATTTTGGTCTCACATTGAGTGATGCAGCATTTCTTCCAAAGCATGTCCTCTTGAACATATAGGGTCATGAAAATGTTCAAGTTCTGTTTTGCTCATAGAAACTCAAAGGATGATGCCAGCATTCATCGAGAAGCTACAACATTTTATTTTTAGGACCTGGCAGTGAAGAGAGATGCACAGAGGTGAGAAATAAATTTAAAAATTATCAGGAAGTCTCTTTGTCCTCTCGGCCCATCTGAGTAAATATATCTTTACTGGGGAGGAAGGTCTCACATTCAACTCCACCAATCTTCTTACAATATGATTCAACTCTAGAAAACTACCTTTGCCGTTAGGACCAGTCGTCACTTTTCAAGAATTATCTTTCCCTTTCAGATTCTACCTAGTTCTCTGCAAGGACTGTTTGCTGACTTACATTGTAACTTCAATGATTATGAGCTCTTCTGAATGATGCTGATCTGTTCTCAGCAGGTCTATACCCAATGATTCCTCACTTTTCTTCCTCCTGGTTCTCACTCATATTCTAGTCTGGCCACACCTAATCAGGGGCTTGAAACAGCCTTGGTCTGAAATTCGGCTGGAGCGACCATGCAGATGATGACTATTCTGAAGACATTTTAAAGGTTGGGTTTATTTCAGTCTGAGACAGACACTAAAGACCTTTTATTTCTAAATCCAAGCTTTTGTCTTCTAAGGGTTGAAATGGGTGATATGAGGAAAATAAATGAGATTAAGAAAAGGAAAGATCATGGAAGGTCAAAAGTTTTAACAAAGGTTTCCTCTAAACCTCAACCTGGACATTTAAAGATGTGTATTTTTTAAAAAGTCCAAGCAGGAAAGAAACATTCCTAGTAAGGGAACAGGACTGGCAATAGCAAGATGGGTTTAAGGAATGTTGAGGACCAGTGACTTTTCTCCCTGCAGGCTGTATCTGCAGAACCTAAGAGTGGACCATCTCAATGGGGCTGGAGAAACCTTATTATAGGCAGACTAGTTACTTTTCTAACCCTCTCTTCAAGAACTGAACTCTGCTCTTTACACCCTAAGCCATTTTTTTTTAAAGTTTTGCTCCAACTCTGAAACCAAACCATCATTTCACATTCTTGGATACACAGTGTGAACTGGAACCATTTTCTATCCCATTCATTATAATTTTTCAGAAAAGTTGTCCCTGAAATCCCTGTGGCCCCCTCCTCCACAAATTTCTTTCATCTTATTTGTCTTATTAGCTAATGTTGACAAAATTTCAGCACTCATAAAGACTAGCCATCCTAAATTATAATAAGTTGATGACAAATATATTTCTGCTTCAGTAAGGATACTATGTTTAGTAAGTGAATAAGGTGATGATTTGCTGAAGTTTTCCTTTCCCAAAAATAAGATGGACATTAATTCAAAAATAATTTGTTAATGCATTCGGTAGACAACCTCAGCCTTTGTCAAGTCCTCCTGTTATGTAAAAAGTTATGTAGCGGCTCCACGTCATCTCCACCTACATGGCCCCCACAGCATTCATAGTCTCACACAGCCTCCTCAACCACCTCCATCAACAAAACAACATTTTAGCTACTAAATAATTTACCAATGACTTAACATAGAATATACTTTTATGACTCTATATCTTCACAGTTACGTTTCATCTGCCTTGAATGCCACCCTGATATTTTCTACCCAGTTAATTTCTATTTATTATTATCACATATTTTGCCATTATGCCTGATTTGAAATATCTCAATCTGTTCAGGTCCTATTAATCATTAGATATTTTTGTATGTGTTTCCATAGCACTTTTTCCTCCCTTAGATTTATGAGCATTGCACCGCACTGAATTATGTCTAAACATGACCGTGTTGCCCACCATACTTAAAGCATACAGAGCTCTGGAGAGGTGTGTTATATCTGTGTATCCCTGAGCCTAGCTCTGTGTTTGACAGAGCCAAATATTTAGCTAGGGTTTGTTGAATGATGCATTAATGGACAAGTACACGAACAAGCTGGCCTAAATTGCAGTGAGGCTTGAGAGATCCTCTGTAGCCCAGAGGTGCAAATGGGACGGTGAGCCAGACTTGCAATGGCATTTGCTTTGCTTTGCTTTTTACATGGAGCCTTTGCATTGTATCTAAACATACTCGCTGCAAAGCATTTCACCTCTCACTCTCTGGAAGCTCTGGACCTTCCAAATCCAAAGCCAGCAGCCAGGCTGAAAGAGCTCACACAGCCTTGCTCAAGGCAAACAGAAGTTACCTCTCTTTGTGGGGTTCTCATGAAGTCTTGATTGTTACCATAAAACTGGTTTTCACATTGAAATAAAAAATAATAGTGAAATAATGTGGCAGAACATAAAAGCTTGGAAGTTCATGTGGAGGGCTGAATTGCACCATATGGCTTCCAGTTCTGTACCTAGACCCAATAGAGTACATTAAGAAAGCCATTTAGCCAGTGTCCTGTTGTGACCGGTTATAGAGGGGCATATGGTATATTATCCCACATCAGAATAATTATGACTTTCCTTGTGTTGATCTTTGTCTCTCTCAAAGTTTTGGTTTTTGGCACAAAGGAAATTTCAGCAGGGATTTCTTGTTACGCTTCTGTTCTTTCACATCTTTCTTTACTACTCACATCTGTAGAAGTTAAGTTGAAGCTCGTGACACAGTTATTTCTTATGAAAACTACAATTTTACAAGAGAAAAAAAGAATAGATCTTGAGGATTTAGGAATTTGCAGTTGTAAAGGAGCTGTTTCTGGTATTTACTTTTCTTGCCATTGGTGAAGGAATGTGGCAAATGGAAAGAGACCCAGAGGGCATTGAATAGGAAGGAAATAGTACAATCACACTTGAATGGATGATTACTGTGTGATGGATCCAGATTTCGGAATGTTGTACAGTTAATCTCATTTCACCTTCACAATGTGTTCAATAAGGATGACGTTTTTGTCATTATTTATCACCTTCTAACAGGGTAAGTTATCTATTGGACCTGTAATTTATTGCCTGTTTCTCCCACCTGTATGTAAACCCCACAAGAGAAGGTTTTTTTTTTTTTGGGAGTTTTCGTTTAATAAAGTATCTCGTGACCTAGGACAGAGTTTTATAACATAATAGAAGCTCAATAAATGCTGATTGAATGAATAAATTATATCTACTAAATGAAGAAATCGAAGATGAGGAAAATTAGATAATTGCATCCAGTTCACAGAGTAAGGTTTTCATTACATGAGAATTTCAACTTTTATGTGTGACTGCCAAGACATACCCTTCATTATGACATCTATTGCACATCCTGAATGAAAAATATTAGTGTTTACTCCCAGGTAGATCACTTACTAGCTCTTTGATCTAGAAGTTGATAATTATTTTTGAGTCTGCAAAATAGACACAATTAAGACACAGTTAAATAGATTTAGATTAGGTTCTGACATGGACATAAATATACATACACAACGCTAGTATATATTATCTCACTCATCTATAAAAGCTCCAAAATGTAAGTAGTTTAGGCATATACAATATGTACAATAGTTTAGACATGTTCAATGCAACATACATATGTATTGTTATAACTCTACCTAGTTATTTCATATGTTTAGGCACATACAATACATATTTCAATATTTCAATAGTTTAGACATGTAAAATGCATATACATATGTATTATTATAGTATAGTTATAACAATACATTGTTATAATATAGTTATAACAATACATATGTAAGATAATGGAGATAACTATTAATGGACTAATTGTCATACAATTATGAAATCTGTAGAGCCTATTGAATGTGAGAATGACCTTTCATCAAACCTCCAGTCTGTCTACCTAGACTCAAATCCCTGGCTCTGAAACATATCAAATTTGTGAACTTGAACTTACTGTGTAAACTCTTTGAGTCTTAGATCTTCCTATATTAAATATGGATTATTGGGTCTCCTTCATGGAATTGATATGTTAATCAATAAGAAAATGTAAGTAAATTGCTTAGTAAAGTCCCTAAAAGACAGTAATTACTCAATTATATCTATTCCTTTTCATTTTTATCTTGTTACTCAGTGGTTCTGTTTTTTTAAAATATAGTCCTCATTTCAAAATCATTATGACTGACTAAATCCAAATGAAATTTTATCGAATTCTACTTCTATATTTCCATTAATTTATAGACATCCATTTTCATATCTGGTGGGCAAATTTCTTCTGATACCCGATTTTGACCAGTCTGATGATTGTGTATTTTCCCACTTGATCACAATTTCAGGGAGTCAGCAAGTGTTAGGTAAATTTTCAGTCACTAAAATAACACCCACTTGTTTCTACTGAAGCAATATTCAGAAAATAATGGTAAATGATGAGAATAGTTGTTAAGTTTTACATATCAAGTGCTGAGCCACAGATTGAAATAAAAACTTCAGAGCTTATTGTTTATGGACACTCTTCTTTATGCTGATAGATTCCATAGAATCTTTTCTTTTAAATAATCTATATAATTTACTGTGTGTATATATAATTTTAGATATTTTAATATAAACTGTAAATTTTTATTTGTTTCATTCAATCTAAAAGAAGAAAGGGTAGCTCTGAGAAAACTATCTCTGAAAGGCAGGAAAAAATGCTGAGCACATTGAAATGCAGACAATCCTCTGTTAAATGCACCGTTTTATTCTTTTTTAACCTGTAAGAAAGTAATTTATAATTAAAAAAAAAAACTGTATAAACCTAAATATGTCCCCAAAGTTAAGTTCTTGGTAGGTCTTAAATGTGCTAAAAATGGCCTCGATGTGACATTTTTGCCCCACTTGTCAATTTCTTCTTTATATGGTTTCAGCGGTTTGAGAGTTGGGATACTGCTGCTAGGCACTTTTCAGCAAGTTTGAAGATTTAAACTTCTCTGCCCTGCTGTTTTATTTCATCGTCAGGATTTCTAAAAGCATGAGGCAGGTGAGATGTGCTTTGACCATTCAAATCTGGTGACACCCTTAAGAGGCTAGTGCCCCTCAAAATACTGTGTATTATCATGAACATAAGATGATTATCAAACAACCACATGTATTAATATTTATCAAGCAACTAGACTTTTGAATATGATAAATGCTAATTTCCTACAAATTGAAGTGCAGTTTATGACACCTTGTGATCCATTAACCGCCAGAACCCTTTATAACTGTGGGAAGAGAACCAAATGCTGGATTCTCCATGGATGAAACTTCGGCAATTAGTTATATCTGCAAATGCATAATTGCAGGTGCAACCCAGCTGGTTAGCCAACAATTTGTTAATGTTTGATGCATAGCACCCTAAGTACCTAAGCAATTAGAGACCTGATACAACAATTAATTAGGGCCCCAAATTAAGTCAGGCAAGAAGTGTTGTTATATTAAAAAATTCAAAGCATAAATGCCACTGAAGAAAATTTAAAAGAAACCCCAAGAGAAAGCACTTCTAAATTAATATATAGAGGACTTTGCAAACTGGTGACCTATTTTGCTAACTTAATACATTGGGTGGATGTGTATATCGAAAAAAAATACATTTTCTTATTTAACACCAGCAAAATACATAGAAATTCTCAATCACCAGAAGGAATGTCAGACTTAGTCCTAACAATCTTTGTCAAATACGAATTAAGGAGTTCTTCAGTTTCTCACACCTACCCCATCTGACAGCTCTAAACTTTAATGATCTTTGGATGGCATTAATAAACATTGTTCTCTACGTTTCTAAACAGAAATGGTTATGAATACATTGTGAGTTTAGAGAAATATTTACTGTTTCCTCAGGTTGTCTTCCAAGCCAAGTCCGCTTTACAAGATGGCCAAAACATGTTCTTTCCTTGGCTTTCTGCCCACTAACTCCTTATTTTTCTGCCCACTTTAACACCAGATCTCTTTCCTTCTTCTATCACCTAGAAAGGTGTCTGTTCCATTTAGATGTGTTGCCTCCTGTATTCTGGCTAATGCAGCATAAAAACAACCGACCTCTGTCTTGCACATGCAGATTGCCTCCTATAGCCCAACTATGTTACATCGTAAAGCTAAAATACATCTTTATTGCCTGGAGTGAGCATGGCGAGGGCAAGGTGACAGAGAAAAGAACAATGAGCAGGACTTTATGAAACATGCATGTGTAATCATGGTGCATCTTTAGAAATAACCTCTACAATCAAACTAAAAAATCAATTGTCATAGTTGTGCTGTATAGTCCAGTCCATACGCTGAGTGATGATTAGGGAAGGAAACACTGAAATCATCAGGTCTGAAAGATTTCTTTTGAACTCCAAAGATTTAGCAAAGATCTAGAATAAAAGTGGATGAGAATCAACAAAAAATAAAAAAGGAGTGGCAGTGGGCATAATTATGGAATCACAGGATAATAAATTGTTTTTACCTCCTCTTTATCCCAGTGTTGAGGAAGGAATTCCCATCCTAGGCTTAAGAGGATGGCTGAACATACGGCAGCTGGAACTGGACAGATGAAAACAGGAGCAGTTTATAGTCTCACATAAAGTGCTCTCTGTTTATGAGAAACTTGTATAGACTCACAGCCCAGAGAAGGAGGACCCTGCACCATGTAGGGCCACATGGCGTTTCCATTCAAGAACAGAGTGAACTACTGGGACTGTGGGAGGCAAACATTGTAGTTACGAGGAGGTAAGGTAGATCCCAGTTTTCAAGAAAGAATGTAATTGTCTTGCTTGTATAATTTCACAGGCTGGCAGAGAACTGAAGCTATTCCTCAGGGATAAACGAGCACATACCTAGTCCCCATCATCAGGAGATGGTTGTTTGGCGAGGTGACCTCACGCACAAAAGCACAGTGGGTGAAGGTCTTTCACGCAGGCCCTTTCAGGCTGTCCCCATTTCACCAGATATCAAAACAGCACACTATATTGGGTTTTAATTTCAGAATTTACATCAGACAGGCAAGCAGTGTGTCAGTACAAAATAATTATCAATTCTCTTAATGGCAGGGGCTGTCAAAATATCTGATAGGCTAGTTGGTCAGAGTTTTTTTTTTTTTTTTTTTTTTAAACTAAGAGGGCTGCCTCTCAAGCGTTGCAACTGTTTTAAAGTAGCGGATATTGGTACTTTCTTCCTGGAAACTCTATTGTGCTTACCACATTCCAAAAAGAGCTGAATGAGGTATGGTTAAGGACAAACTGGGAGTCACTGGTGAGCCATACTGTGCTTTGGAGGGTTTAATTTAGATTCCTTACCAGATAATAACCTGCTTTTTGTGTTTCTTTTCCTTTATTTTTATGATGGCAGTAGAACTTGTGTGAGGCCATTCCACCGACATTAACGTAGCATATCTATTGACACCATAAAGGCTCAGGCACCCGGGTTGACACAGTAATGACTCCTGCAGGGCCATTATTATCTCTATGGAAGTATATGAGACACGTCACTGACATTGTAACAGCTCCAGTAGTTGCAAAAAGAGATAGTAATAGCTCCTTGGGGGATATTGCTAAGGCACTGGAAGTGCACGTGGTACCTTTGTGAACAATGCAGCAGAACTTTCACTAATACTTTAGATTATTGCAAACTACATACATTCATACAAAGAATGCAAAATACATACATACATACAAAAAAATTTTTAAAAGAGTGTGGCTATGACCACACTTTAAAATAATAATGATTGAATATATATTTTATCTAGTTATTTTTAAATTGTAATAAGACAATGTATATATACATGTTTGTATATATGTATGTCACCAAAAGTTTCATGTTTCTGATGGACTATTAAAATCAAATTTACTTATTTAAATAATTTTGAAACTTTATAGGGTTTTGGGGGAAATGTGGAAAACACCAAAAGTTACTGTGGCAGGCAGAATTATTTTTTTTTATTTTTATTTTTTGTTGAGACAGAGTTTCGCTCTATTGCCCAGGCTGGAGTGCAGTGGCGCGATGTTGTCTCACTGCAAGCTCTGCCTCCTGGGTTCGTGCCATTCTCCTGTCGCAGGCAGAATTCTATAATGGCCCCCAAGATTCCCAATCCCTGGTGTGCGTGCTCTACGTAACTCTCACTCCTTGAATGTGGACAGGATCTCTGAATATGTTGAGCTATCACCCCATGGTTAGGTTAACTTACATGTCAAGGTGAATGGATTTTTCAGATATAATTAAGATGCCAAATCAATTCATTTTTAGTTTATCAGTAGGGTTATTATCCTGCAGGACTTGAATTAATTAAGTGAAAGCCTTTAGAAAAAGGACTGGGCTTTTCCTAAGAAGATTCTCCTGATGATTGGGAACAAGGGGTCATATTGTGAGAGACCCTCTAGGAAGGCCAGGTGGTGAAGCATTGAGATTAGTCCTGGGGCCGGGCGCGGTGGCTCAAGCCTGTAATCCCAGCACTTTGGGAGGCCGAGACGGGTGGATCACAAGGTCAGGAGATCAAGACCATCCTGGCTAACACGGTGAAACCCCGTCTCTATTAAAAATACAAAAAACTAGCCGGGCGAGGTGGCGGGCGCCTGTAGTCCCAGCTACTCCGGAGGCTGAGGCAGGAGAATGGCGTGAACCCGGGAGGCGGAGCTTGCAGTGAGCTGAGATCCGGCCACTGCACTCCAGCCCGGGCGACAGAGCAAGACTCCGTCTCAAAAAAAAAAAAAAAAAAGAGATTAGTCCTGGATCACAGCTAGAAAGAAAACAAAGACCTACAACAGAATTGAATCTCCCAAGAATGTGTGAGCTCGTGAGAGGACCCCAAACTCCAGAAAGAAATGCTCCTGGCCAATACCTGGATGGCAGCCTTGAAACCCTGAGCCAAAGAATGAAGGTAAGCTGTGCCCAGACTCTAGACCTACAGAATCTCAGATAATAAATGAATGTTGTTTTAGTTTGATAAATTTGTACTGTTGTTGGCCCAATGTATACCTGGGTTTCACCTCCATGAATTCGATCAAACATGAATTAAAAATATTATTTTTAAAAATTGTATTTGTGGCCAAGTGCAATGGCTCATGCCTGTGATTTCAACACTCTGGGAGGCCACAGTGGATGGATCACAAGGTCAGGAGTTCGAGACCAGACTGGCCAACATGGTGAAACTCTGGCTCTACTAAAAATACAAAAATCAGTTGGGCGTGTGGTGGGTGCCTGAAATCCCAGCTACTTGGGAGGCTGAGGCAGGAGAATCACTTGAACATGGGAGGCAGAGGTTGCAATGAGCTGAGATCGCACCATTGCACTCCAGACTGGGTGACAAGGGTGAAACTACATCTCAAAAAAAAAAAAAAAAAAAAGTGTTTTCAATAAATGTGTGCATTTTTCTTTGTCATTATTTCTTAAATTATATAGCTTAATTACTGTCCATATAGCATTTACATTGTATTACGTATTATAAGTAGTCTAGAGATGATTTAAAATACACCAGAAAATGTACATAGGTTATGTATAAATACTACACCATTTTACATCAGATACCTGAGCATCCATGGGCTTTGCTATCCTTAGGAGGTCCAGGAACCGAAATCCCCCATGGATACTGAGGGATGACTATGATTTGTTATACAGCAATAGAAACTGATATAGTTATAAAAAGATAAAATATTGCCTATAATTCCTTAATATAACTCTTTAGCTTCCTGAGGCATTTCTTTTCAGTTCTTAATTTGATTTTTTTCTAGAAATTTTTAAAAGGATGATTGAGGTCACCAAATACATAATTCTGTGTTCTTTAGAAATTAACACGTGTCTATATCTACTACTTCAAAATGATTTTAAATGGTTTATTTTCCTTTCATGGATTTTTGTTCTACTCTTTATTCCCTTTTTTCTTCTTGCTTTGGGTTTAATTTACTCTTCATTTTGTAGTTTCAAAGTAGCAGTTTAGATTATTTATTGGAGACTTCATTTCTTTCCTATTATAAGCATTTAATGTTTTGAAATTTCCTTAAATATACTTTTCCTATATCCTACAAATTTTGATATACTGTGTTTTCGTTTTCTTTAAATTCAAACTATGTTCTAATTTCCTTTTTTTTTTTTGAGATGGAGTCTCGCTCTGTCGCCCAGGCTGGAGTGCGGTGGCCCAATCTCAGCTCACTGCAAGCTCCGCCTCCCGGGTTTACGCCATTCTCCTGCCTCAGCCTCCCGAGTAGCTGGGACTACAGGCGCCCGCCACCTCGCCCGGCTAGTTTTTTGTATTTTTTTAGTAGAGACGGGGTTTCACCGTATTAGCCAGGATGGTCTCGATCTCCTGACCTCGTGATCCGCCCATCTCGGCCTCCCAAAGTGCTGGGATTACAGGCTTGAGCCACTGCGCCCGGCCTATGTTCTAATTTTCTTTATGACTTCCTCTTTTTCTCTCTTCCATCATTTAGAATTGTGTTCTTCAATGGAAAATGGGCTTTGTAATGATTTAAAAAATTATGAATAAAACTAAAGTACAACAACCTAACTTGCCTTATTACAAATTTTTCTAACTAGACTATAAGTCTGTTAAGATCTTACATTGTTTTGTGTCAATTTTATAGCCTCCCTGCTGGTCTAGGGGTTAGGATTTGACATTCTCTATGTCAATTTTGCAGGATTTCAGCTGGGATAAAATGAATTCATATCGTATATCTAACTAAAATCTACCACCAGAAGAAACCAATAATTGTGGAAGTATAGAAACACAGAACTAAATTGGCTGATACAGGAAAGAGATTACCTGAAAGGACTCACTGAAGAAAGCAATATGTTTTCAAATGGGGTGGGTTGAAGTCATGTCTTGAAGGCACTGGCAGTTGTCATGTCTGAAGAGCCATGTGAAGTGGCCCCTCAGCAAGCATCAAGAAATGGGAAAGTATTATTAGACCTTGTCTGAGCCAAAAGAAACAGCATGGGGGTTACACTACGAAGCGGATGTTTCTGCAGGGCTTATTAGAATACGCTGATTCTTTTTCCTCACAACCTGGATGACTAAGAATGATATTTCACTAAAACACCTGTATTGCTAGGGTTTTGTTGCTGAGTACTTAAATTGGTGACCCCAAGTGGGGTCTTCATTTCCGAAGACTGTTCAGCACTTCATTCTGCTTTATAGATGTCATTTTTTTCCCCAGTAAGGTTGATATGGAGTAGTAGTTTAATAAAAATACCCCAGCATAGTGACAATTGGCCATAGGGGAAAAAAAGGTAAAGGTAAATCCAGGACTACATATGTCATCGATACAAATATAAAACAGACCAGGATGGAGGAATGAGCAAGGTAGGACACAAGATAATAAAAGGGGTTTGCACCTCGTCCAACTGTAATGTTAATTTATATAACCCTGATTCGAGCTATTGCTGAAATTCTCAACAACTTAAAAATGTCTAAGATGATGAAATGATACACTTTGTCAGATACTTCTATTACAGAGATCACAGAAACTAAAACACACACAAAACACAGTGAACTTACAAGGCTCTCTTTAAAAGACTGGAGGCTTAATTTAACTTAATTAATTTATTTATATATTTATTTTGAGACAGGGCAGAGTCTCAGTCTGTTGCCCATGCTGAATTGCAGTGGTGTGATCACAGCTCATTACAGCCTTAATCTCCCAGGCTCTAGTGATCCTCCTGCCTCAACCTTCCCAAGAGCTGGAATTACAGCTATGAGTCACTGCATCCAGCCCAGAGGCTTAATTTTACAGGATACTCGATTAAAGTATTTTGAAAGTCATTCTGTCTACATTTTAAAACACAAAAGGAAAAGTATATTATTTTCCTTAAGGAGAAAAACACAACTAAAATAATTTTATCTGAGAAGTATTTAAAACTATTTTTTCAATGGAAATTCTACTTTCTTTAGTCTGATTTTAATATAAATGATGAATTGATGGGTGCTGACGAGTTGATGGGTGCAGCACACCAACATGGCACATGTATACATATGTAACAAACCTGCACATTATGCACATGTACCCTAGAACTTAAAGTATAATAAAAAAATAAAAAATAAAAAAAAATCAGTTCTACATTTAAAAAAAATTCTTATTTAAAATTTAAACAGATGCTACTGTACAGTTTGCAGAATTTTGAAAATCAAATTGTTTAAATTGCATATATTTGCCAAGTATTAATTTTTCAGCATTATTTTAATTTGTTGTCTCTTAAAAATATTAATATAACCATCTCCCTTCTCTATAAACCAATAGATATCATCCACTTTTCATACATTTTGTTGAAGTAAAATGTCCAGGAAGTATAGTGTTTATGTCAAAGTGTAGAGCTCAATGGATTTTCACACTGAATACACCATGCATCATGCACCACAGATAAAGAAAAAGAATATTAACAACCCCCCAGAAGACTCCTCATACTCTTTTGTTATCACTACCTGCTTTAGGGAAATCATATCCTGAAATCGAAAAGCATGGCATAAACTTTTTCTGTGCTTGTCCTTTATGTAGATGGCATCGCACAGTATGTATTTTGTATTTGGCTTCTTTCACGCAACATTGTGAAATTCTACATGTTGTGACGTGTAGTTAGAGATCATTGATTCTCATAGCAATATAGTATTCTATTGTTAATACATCACAGATTATTGATGCTCTAATAGGTATTTGGGTGTGTATTATGAAGGTCATTCATAGAGAGTTGATACTGATTTAAGGGTATGTTAAAGAGAAACATTTCTGAGTCATAAGAATGTGTGTGTGTGTGTGTGTGTGTGTGTGTGTGTGTGTATTCAGCTTTGCCCTTTATGTGTGTATGTGTGTGTGTGTGTGGGGGGGGGTGTATTCAGCTTTGCCCTTTATGTTACCCAGTGTAATGCTTACATGACCTAGGTAAATTTCTACCCTGCTGTCAAAGATTCCCCCTCATCACCATACCAGCTAAGACCGGTAGGATTCAAGATGGCAGCTCCCTTTAACTCCAAAGAACCTCTAGCTTAATTATAATCTAATTTCCATGGCAAATGGCACTCCCAACAGTGCCAGGACAGTTGACAATCACCATATTACCATGGCAACAACCAGAAGAAACCATTAAAGGACAAAAAGGGAGGTGGCAACTCTGGATCTGAAAAGTTCTCTGCCTAAGTCCAGAAAAAATGAATTTCTTCCCCTTGTTTTAATGCCTCATCCTTTCATTAAAAACTCCCTTTATCTATGAATTCTAAGCTTTCGTGAACTGTGAAAGAGATTAGTGAATCGAGCTTCCGCTTCTCAATCCCATGGCCATCGAATAAAGGCTGCATTACTTGATGCTCACTTTTTGTTTTATGTATTATCTTCATGGCATCAAACAAGGAAGGATCACCATTTCTGGAGGGACTGGCTTTGTCAGTAACATTTAGCGTTTCCCAGCCCAGCTCTCTGAGCTTGAGCTCCACATAACTTCAATGCCTGGTAAATTTCTTGAGGGAGAGACTGGTAGTGTGCTTGAAAGCTAGTTTCTCTCCTCCCAAGTGGGGTCTTCACTTCCGAAGACTGTTCAGCACTTCATTCTGCTTTTTAGATGTCTTTGTATTACCTACCAGTCATCCCTCACTATCTCAGAACCCAGGCAATATCCTATGGGGAACGATGACTATGTCCAAGAAGCTCTTCACCTTCTGATGTGTAATCTACTTCTTCATAATGCTAAAAGAACTGCTGGTTTGTTTCACCCAGCTGTCTGGGCCTGGGACAAACAGAATAGACTGCTGCTCTCAGGGTCAGAAGGAGTTACCTGGCACCTTTAGAATCAATGAGGTTTTTTTCCTTACTAGAGTGTTTGTTATATAATCCTGTAGCTACTGCATTTTGATGCCTTAAAAGTACGTATTTTGGTTTTATAACTTATCCAGCATTTTCTAGTTGTGCAAAGCAGCAAAGAAGGTGCTGCTTTGCCACAAATTAATTCAGCCTGTCTGGTCACAGAGGTCCTCATCTGCTTTTTAAAGATGGGTATATTCAAAGTGAGAAACAACAGCATATGTGTAAGCTAAAGGGTTGGAGAGAATATGAATGTCTAAGATAAGGATATAAGACTGAGCTATCCTTTGCTCAAACAGGAATATGAAAAATATTCTTATTCTTTTTCTTCCTATGACAAGTCAGTAAGTTGGAATTCTTCATGTGAAGGTGAATGAACACCGAGTTACAAGTAACTTTGTGACCTTAGGGAAGTCAAATACCTTTCCTGGGACTCAAATTTCTCATTTGTAAAACAGGATAAATATTCTATCATGTTTTCTTCATGCAGAGACTGCAAGTCAAATCAAGATAAGCCTCTGAAAGCAAATTAGAGGGCAATTGCCTCTCCTAAGATACGATGCCAAGATAAGCAGTCCACTGACTATGTTAGCTTATTTTAAGTGGATCTTGGGTTTGCATAAATGGTTACAGTAAGTCACAGTAGATGGATTTGCTGCTGACACACACAGTATACAGTGACTGGTTTTGTGACACAGATCACTGAGTGTTTCAGTCTGAGTCTTCACACTCCTTCAAAGAGTTTGTTGTTATCAGAATTGGTAGATGTTTCTGGAGAAAATAATTAACTCTAAGGGATTGAGAGAGCAAATTTTTGGTGAAAAATATTTCTCAGCTAAATATTTACTTATAAATGTAACTGAAATAAAAACCTCTTAACACAAATAATTCTTTTTTTGTATGTTTTCAAAATAGTGTCTTAGAATTATATAGCCATTATAAGATGAAAAATACTTTAGTTTCCTTATGTCAATTGATTTGCATTTTTCTATGCTTTTATCCTCATTTTATAGAAGGAAATAAGATTATGACATGACCAGAATGTGGCAGCAACAACCACCCATTCTTCTGACTCGTAAATAAGTCAAATATCCATGTTTTAAATTAGTATAAGGAGTGAAGGTCAAATATTTGGTAGTTATTGTTTCTAGATGGAAGCAAATATTATATATGTCAGGAAAGTTTAAGAAAGCCTGGATAGCATATTTTTAAATCCTAAATTCCAATACATTAACTCAATGATAGAATCAATTATATTTGTGCTTTGCCTTATGTTCCTCTACATATAGTTACAGTTACAATATATGTACAATCTTATACCAGGTATTTTCCAGTTAACGTGACAGCTTTTTCCTTTTCTCATGTACTTATAGTGTTTGCTCTGATTTTGATTTTATAATGTATACAATAAATCATTCAGAAGATGTGCTTTAATTTACCTAACTGGCCTCCTCTTCTTGTACTCTAAAGTTGCTGATCATTATTTTAAAGTAACTTAAATATATATATATATGCTCATCACAAATAAAACTTACACTAGAATCTAAGAAAAGGCAGTAATAGGTCAAAGAGAATGAACATTTATATGGCTCTTGATTAATTGTTTTAAAATTCTATCCCTAATTGAAGAAAGTAACTTAAAAATTTTGCCAGAAATACTTGTGAATATCTCTTCCAGGCACAACTGTGGTCTAATGAATAACTTGGAGGCTTAAAACAATAGTAATAATTTTATTATTTCTAGTGGTTTCTGTGGGTGAGGATTTTGGAAGGAGCTTGATAAAAGTTTTGTCTCAATTTTTTTATCAAGTTGGAATCAAATGGTGGCTAGAGTTGGGCTGAACTATTGTCGCTTTTTCTTCATAGATGTTTTCATGGTTTGAGCTTCCTCACAGCATGGTGGCCTCAAGGCTCTCATACTGCTTATCAAATAGCTGTGGTCTCCAAAACTGAGTATTCCAGTGAGCAATGAATAGACTCAAAACTCTTATCAGGGCTATGAATGAGTCACAAGCCTGGCCAAATGCAAGGGGAAGAGAAAGGAATGCTACCTCTTGATGGGGAAGTGGCAACATTCCAGAAGAACATGTCAGTTACAAGGTACCATGAAAGCGTTGCCCCTGATGGTCACTGCATCAATCTGGAGGGAGTGCATAAAATTTTGTACAAAATTTATGCACTCACCATCACACATTGGTTCTTAAGTAATTTTGATATAGGGCAGATAAGTCCCCAAATTGGGACTTAGCCTGGGAGGGTTCTTGGCTTCATTCAGGAAAGAATTCAAGGACAAGCCAATGGTGTTAGACACCAACTTGACTGAAGAAGCAGTGTACAGCAGCTGCTGAGGTACTGCTCCTTGTAGAGTGAGGCTAATCCATAGGCAGTACGCCCACAGTAGCAGCATATGGGATGTTGGCTGCTGTGTTTACAACCACTTTTAATTATATGCTAAGTAAGAGATAGGTCATTCAGACTTTCTAGAAAAGGGGCGGGTAGTTTCTGGAACCATAGGAGGTAACTTTCAGGCCATTACTATGGCCCATTGCCATGATATTTGTAAACCATCATGCCGCTGGTGGGAATGTCTTTATGCTAATGGCAGTGAGGGCAACTAGAAATTGCTTTTGTTGCCATAAGCTGGATTGGCTGGCTTTCTTATTGCATCATGTTTTGACCAGATCCTGTTCTGATTAGCAGGGTTTTGACTGAGATTGTGACCAGTGCTTGGAAAACAAGTCCTGCCAATCTCCTAGCTGAGTTTTGCTTAGAAATGGCCCACTCTAACTTTAATCATGGCCTTGTCACATGACCCCTCCAATGCTCTTCCAGCTGTTTAGAAAGAACAGAACTCAAAATATTGTGGATACCAATCTACTGCCAGCAAGATAATCTTTTCAAATTTTATGAATATATTAGGTGGCATTGAAGTTTCTTAAAATGATTTATATTTTATTTCCTAATTTTATTTACTCCTTTATTAATTAAAGGTTTATATCATTGGCTGTTAGAATCTAAATATTCTTCCATGCTGGTGTGTGGACATATATTTATATACATGTTATATATGTATGCTATATATGTTATATATACTTCTTCTCTATTAAAGTATCAGTAATCCAGTGTTACAATTATTATGTTGTTTCAGTATTACTACCTGTCTTCTAATTTGTGTACAACTATGATTATTTAGATTATCCAGCAAGTATTCACTCTTCTTTTCCTTCTCCTGTAGACAGAATTCATAATCCCAGCCCATTAATTTCAAGTTTAGGTGAGTAAGCTTGCTTTCTCCAGTGGTCATTACTCAAGTCCAGGCCTTAAATGTGTTTACACAGTTTGAGTTGGCACGGGCTGTGCCAGTGATCTAATATAGGACGAGAATGTCTTGAGCCATTTCCCCTTCACCTTTTGTCTAAGAATGAATACACATGGAGGTGACCCAAACCCAACCTTCAGTCAGAGCAGTACTGCTCAGCTGAATTCATCCTAGAGAAACCAAACCATTATTGACCCCACAGATCCATGAGACTAATACAAGTACAGGTTTTCACAGGCCCCAGAGTATAGGATGGATTTTTTATGCAGTATTGTTTCAATATCCAATTAATATAATAACTAAACCTGCATATCATTTTTGTTACTGTCCACAAATGCCATTTTTTCCCTATTAACACAATTGCTCCACTTGATTAATTAAATAAACATTATAGATGTATGATGCACGCTCATATGTATGAAAAACAAGACAACATGAATATTGTTGCCATTTTGCTAGCCACTTTTTGTATTTACCAAATTAGGAATAAGGATGTGCAATCTTCCCATTAAAAAGCTATGTTGGTGTGCCAGCTGGCTCAGGGCCATGATTTAAGGGAAGAGTAACGAATGAGGCAGAAGTAAATGGCCACCATCTGGGTAAAGCTCAAGTGAGCTTGTTTGGACAAGACTCCAGGGTCAAGTAAATGAAATGGACTTTAATTTCACAATGCAGCTGTGAGGGAATATTCCCCCTCTCCTGTAAGCCATTGCAGGTGTGGAAAGTCAGCAATATGTTTTCAAATGGGGTGGGTTGAAGTCATGTCTTGAAGGCACTGGCAGTTGTCATGTCTGAAGAGCCATGTGAAGTGGCCCCTCAGCAAGCATCAAGAAATGGGAAAGTATTATTAGACCTTGTCTGAGCCAAAAAAAAAAAAAAAACAGCATGGGGGTTACACTATGAAAGGGATGTTTCTGCAGGGCTTATTAGAATATGCTGATTCTTTTTCCTCGCAACCTGGATGACTAAGAATGGTATTTCACTAAAACACCTGTATTGCTAGGGTTTTGTTGCTAAGTACTTAAATTGGTAAAGAAAACAAGCTAAGCATCAGGATCATGGTAATTAATGTTCCCCTCTTGGGCAATCGAGCTCCATGCATTCCGCAACACCTTGGTTTTGTTAGAACACATTGAATGATTTTAAAAAGGAGGCAGACACTGGATTTAAGTAAAACAATCAAACAAACAAAAAAAACTCAGTGGGCTAATTGGGTCCAGGACCACCTTGTGCTGGGGTTCATATTTGGAGCATTTTACATGGGAATTTTTGACTCTGTCCTGTTGTGTGGTGTGGCCAGTGTAATAATCTGCAGAACAGTGATTAGATTGCTCAGAATAATAATTAATGGCCTAAAAGAAAACATCTGTGTCCCCTAAAATGCCTATGCATATCTAGTATAGTGGCTGGCTGGATGGCATACAATGGTAGGAATAATAAATTAAGTGGTCAATAAATGCCAGATATTAATAATACAATTTATCATATCGAAAATTTCAAGAAATTATTTATAAAACTTGACAATATAGAAAAAAATTGAGAAATGAAGATGGCTGAATAGGAACAGCTTCAGTCTCCATCTCCCAGCGCGAGCGACACAGAAGACCGGCGATTTCTGCATTTTCAACTGAGGTACTGGGGTCATCTCACTCGGGAGTGCCGGACAATCGGTGCTGGTCAGCTGCTGCAGCCCGACCAGCCAGAGCTGAAGCAGGGCGAGGCATTGCCTCACCTGGGAAGCGCGAAGGGGAAGGGAGTCCCTTTTCCTAGCCAGGGGAACTGAGACACACAACACCTGGAAAATCGGGTAACTCCCACCCCAATACTGCGCTGTAACACCGGCACACCGGAGATTATATCCCACACCTGGCCGGGAGGGTCCCACGCCCACGGAGCCTCTCTCCTTGCTAACACAGCAGTCTGCGGCAATCTAACCGCAAAGCAGCAGTGAGGCTGGGGGAGGGGCGCCCGCCATCACTGAGGCTTAAGTAGGTAAATAAAGCCGCTGGGAAGCTCGAACTGGGTGGAGCTCACAGCAGCTCAAGGAAACCTGCCTGTCTCTGTAGACTGCGCCTCTGGGGACAGGGCTCAGCTAAAGGAGCAGAAGCCTGTGAAACGCGAACGACTCTGTCTGACAGCATTGAAGAGAGCAGTGGATCTCCCAACACGGAGGTTGAGATCTGAGAAGGGGCAGTCTGCCTGCTCAAGTGGGTCACTGACCCCTGAGTAGCCTAACTGGGAGACATCCCCCACTAGAGGCAGTCTGACACCCCACACCTCACAGGGTGGAGTACACCCCTGAGAGGAAGCTTCCAAAGCAAGAATCAGACAGGTGCACTCGCTGTTCAGCAATATTCTATCTTCTGCAACCTCTGCTGCTGATACCCAGGCAAACAGGGTCTGGAGTGGACCTCAAGCAATCTCCAACAGACCTATAGCTGAGGGTCCTGACAGTCAGAAGGAAAACTATCAAACAGGAAGGACACCTATATCAAAACCCCATCAGTACGTCACCATCATCAAAGACCAGTGACAGATAAAACCACAAAGATGGGGAAAAAGCAGGGCAGAAAAGCTGGAAATTCAAAAAATAAGAGCGCATCTCCTCCTGCAAAGGAGCACAGCCCATCGCCAGCAACGGATCAAAGCTGATCAGAGAATGATTTTGATGAGATGAGAGAAGAAGGCTTCAATCCATCAAACCTCTCAGAGCTAAAGGAGGAATTACGTACCCAGCGCAAAGAAACTAAAAATCTTGAAAAAAGAGTGGAAGAATTGACAGCTAGACTAATTAATGCAGAGAAGGTCATAAACGAAATGACGGAGATGAAAACCATGACACGAGAAATACGTGACAAATGCACAAGCTTCAGTAACCGACTCGATCAACTGGAAGAAAGAGTATCAGCGATTGAGGATCAAATGAATGAAATGAAGCGAGAAGAGAAACCAAAAGAAAAAAGAAGAAAAAGAAATGAACAAAGCCTGCAAGAAGTATGGGATTATGTAAAAAGACCAAATCTACGTCTGATTGGGGTGCCTGAAAGTGAGGGGGAAAATGGAACCAAATTGGAAAACACTCTACAGGATATCATCCAGGAGAACTTCCCCAACCTAGCAGGGCAGGCCAACATTCAAATTCAGGAAATACAGAGAACGCCACAAAGATACTCCTCCAGAAGAGCAACTCCAAGACACATAATTGCCAGATTCACCAAAGTTGAAATGAAGGAAAAAATCTTAAGGGCAGCCAGAGAGAAAGGTCGGGTTACCCACAAAGGGAAGCCCATCAGACTGACAGCAGATCTCTCGGCAGAAACTCTACAAGCCAGAAGAGAGTGGGGGCCAATATTCAACGTTCTTAAAGAAAAGAATTTTAAACCCAGAATTTCATATCCAGCCAAACTAAGTTTCATAAGTGAAGGAGAAATAAAATTCTTTACAGATAAGCAAATGCTTAGAGATTTTGTCACCACCAGGCCTGCCTTACAAGAGACCCTGAAGGAAGCCCTAAACATGGAAAGGAACAACCGGTACCAGCCATTGCAAAAACATGCCAAAATGTAAAGACCATTGAGGCTAGGAAGAAACTGCATCAACTAATGAGCAAAATAACCAGTTAATATCATAATGGCAGGATCAAGATCACACATAACAATATTAACCTTAAATGTAAATGGACTAAATGCTCCAATTAAAAGACACAGACTGGCAAACTGGATAAAGAGTCAAGACCCATCAGTCTGCTGTCTTCAGGAGACCCATCTCACATGCAGAGACATACATAGGCTCAAAATAAAAGGATGGAGGAAGATCTACCAAGCAAATGGAGAACAAAAAAAAGCAGGGGTTGCAATCCTAGTCTCTGATAAAACAGACTTTAAACCATCAAAGATCAAAAGAGACAAAGAAGGCCATTACATAATGGTAAAGGGATCAATCCAACAGGAAGAGCTAACTATCCTAAATATATATGCACCCAATACAGGAGCACCCAGATTCATAAAGCAAGTCCTTAGAGACTTACAAAGAGACTTAGACTCCCATACAATAATAATGGGAGACTTCAACACTCCACTGTCAACATTAGACACATCAACGAGACAGAAAGTTAACAAGGATATCCAGGAATTGAACTCATCTCTGCACCAAGCGGACCTAATAGACATCTATAGAACTCTCCACCCCAAGTCAACAGAATATACATTCTTCTCAGCACCACATCACACTTATTCCAAAATTGACCACATAATTGGAAGTCAAGCACTCCTCAGCAAATGTAAAAGAACAGAAATTATATCAAACTGTTTCTCAGACCACAGTGCAATCAAACTAGAACTCAGGACTAAGAAACTCAATCAAAACCGCTCAACTACATGGAAACTGAACAACCTGCTCCTGAATGACTACTGGGTACATAACGAAATGAAAGCAGAAATAAAGATGTTCTTTGAATCCAATGAGAACAAAGATACAACATACCAGAATCTCTGGGACACATTTAAAGCAGTGTGTAGAGGGAAATTTATAGCACTAAGTGCCCACAAGAGAAAGCAGGAAAGATCTAAAATTGACACTCTAACATCACAATTAAAAGAACTAGAGAGGCAAGAGCAAACACATTCAAAAGCTAGCAGAAAGCAAGAAATAACTAAGATCAGAGCAGAACTGAAGGAGATAGAGACACAAAAAACCCTCCAAAAAATCAATGAATCCAGGAGTTGGTTTTTTGAAAAGATCAACAAAATTGACAGACCGCTAGCAAGATTAATAAAGAAGAAAAGAGAGAGGAATCAAATAGACGCAATAAAAAATGATAAAGGGGATATCACCACCGACCCCACAGAAATACAAACTACCATCAGAGAATACTATAAACACCTCTACGCAAATCAACTAGAAAATCTAGAAGAGATGGATAATTTCCTGGACACGTACACTCTTCCAAGACTAAACCAGGAAGAAGTTGAATCCCTGAATAGACCAATAGCAGCCTCTGAAATTGAGGCAACAATTAATAGCCTACCCACCAAAAAAAGCCCAGGACCAGATGGATTCACAGCTGAATTCTACCAGAGGTACAAGGAGGAGCTGGTACCATTCCTTCTGAAACTATTCCAATCAATAGAAAAAGAGGGAATCCTCCCTAACTCATTTTATGAGGCCAACATCATCCTGATACCAAAGCCTGGCAGAGACACAACAAAAAAAGAGAATTTTAGACCAATCTCCCTGATGAACATCGATGCAAAAATCCTCAATAAAATACTGGCAAACCGGATTCAGCAGCACATCAAAAAGCTTATCCACCATGATCAAGTGGGCTTCATCCCTGGGATGCAAGGCTGGTTCAACATTCGCAAATCAATCAACGTAATCCAGCATATCAACAGAACCAAAGACAAGAACCACATGATTATCTCAATAGATGCAGAAAAGGCTTTTGACAAGATTCAACAGCCCTTCATGCTAAAAACGCTCAACAAATTCGGTATTGATGGAACGTACCTCAAAATAATAAGAGCTATTTATGACAAACCCACAGCTAATATCATACTGAATGGGCAAAAACTGGAAAAGTTCCCTTTGAAAACTGGCACAAGACAGGGATGCCCTCTCTCACCACTCCTATTCAACATAGTGTTGGAAGTTCTGGCTAGGGCAATCAGGCAAGAGAAAGAAATCAAGGGTATTCAGTTAGGAAAAGAGGAAGTCAAATTGTCCCTGTTTGCAGATGACATGATTGTGTATTTAGAAAACCCCATCGTCTCAGCCCAAAATCTTCTTAAGCTGATAAGCAACTTCAGCAAAGTCTCAGGATACAAAATTAATGTGCAAAAATCACAAGCATTCTTATACACCAGTAACAGACAAGCAGAGAGCCAAATCAGGAATGAACTTCCATTCACAATTGCTTCAAAGAGAATAAAATACCTAGGAATCCAACTTACAAGGGATGTAAAGGACCTCTTCAAGGAGAACTACAAACCACTGCTCAGTGAAATAAAAGAGGACACAAACAAATGGAAGAACATACCATGCTCATGGATAGGCAGAATCAATATTGTGAAAATGGCCATACTGCCCAAGGTTATTTATAGATTCAATGCCATCCCCATCAAGCTACCAATGAGTTTCTTCACCGAATTGGAAAAAACTGCTTTAAAGTTCATATGGAACCAAAAAAGAGCCCGTATTGCCAAGACAATCCTAAGTCAAAAGGACAAAGCCGGAGGCGTCACGCTACCTGACTTCAAACTATACTACAAGGCTACAGTAACCAAAACAGCATGGTACTGGTACCAAAACAGAGATATAGACCAATGGAACAGAACGGAGCCTTCAGAAATAATGCCACACATGTACAACCATCTGATCTTTGACAAACCTGACAAAAACAAGAAATGGGGAAAGGATTCCCTATTTAATAAATGGTGCTGGGAAAATTGGCTAGCCATAAGTAGAAAGCTGAAACTGGATCCTTTCCTTACTCCTTATACGAAGATTAACTCAAGATGGATTAGAGACTTAAATGTTAGACCTAATACCATCAAAACCCTAGAAGAAAATCTAGGTAGTACCATTCAGGACATAGGCATGGGCAAGGACTTCATGTCTAAAACACCAAAAGCAACGGCAGCAAAAGCCAAAATTGACAAATGGGATCTCATTAAACTAAAGAGCTTCTGCACAGCAAAAGAAACTACCATCAGAGTGAACAGGCAACCTACAGAATGGGAGAAAATTTTTGCAATCTACTCATCTGACAAAGGGCTCATTTCCAGAATCTACAAAGAACTCAAACAAATATACAAGAAAAAAACAAACAACCCCATCCAAAAGTGGGGAAAGGATATGAACAGACATTTCTCAAAAGAAGACATTCATACAGCCAACAGACACATGAAAAAATGCTCATCATCACTCGCCATCAGAGAAATGCAAATCAAAACCACAATGAGATACCATCTCACACCAGTTAGAATGGCAATCATTAAAAAATCAGGAAACAATAGGTGTTGGAGAGGATGTGGAGAAATAGGAACACTTTTACACTGTTGGTGGGATTGTAAACTAGTTCAACCATTATGGAAAACAGTATGGCGATTCCTCAAGGATCTAGAACTAGATGTACCATATGACCCAGCCATCCCACTACTGGGTATATACCCAAAGGATTATAAATTATGCTACTACAAAGACACATGCACACGTATGTTTATTGCGGCACTATTCACAATAGCAAAGTCTTGGAATCAACCCAAATGTCCATCAGTGACAGACTGGATTAAGAAAATGTGGCACATATACACCATGGAATACTATGCAGCCATAAAAAAGGATGAGTTTGCGTCCTTTGTAGGGACATGGATGCAGCTGGAAACCATCATTCTTAGCAAATTATCACAAGAAGAGAAAACCAAACACCGCATGTTCTCACTCATAGGTGGGAACTGAACAATGAGCTCACTTGGACTCGGGAAGGGGAACATCACACACTGGGGCCTATCATGGGGAGGGGGGAGGGGGGAGGGATTGCATTGGGGAGTTATACCTGATATAAATGATGAATTGATGGGTGCTGACGAGTTGATGGGTGCAGCATACCAACATGGCACATGTATACATATGTAACCTGCACGTTATGCACATGTACCCTAGAACTTAAAGTATAATAAAAAAAAAAAAAAAAATACGAAGCAAAAAAAAAAAAAAAAGAAAAAAATTGAGAAATATGAAGTGGCTTCTGGTGAAGGGAATGAAACATATTCGTACTTGGCAAAATGAAACAGGACTGATATAGCTCTTATATTAGAAAAAAATTACGTTAGGGCAGCTAATGTGAGTATGAGTAGGGAATAAGGAGTCCATGTTAGTTATTGGTATCTGCATAAATTGGTTTAATCTTCTCTGGAAAAGTTGTCAATGTTTAGTAAGTTACATGAAATGTGCAGATCCATTAGGCCAGTCATATTGCTTAAGATGATTCTATGGAAGTCATCCAAAAAAGAAAATGTTTGTGCAAAGACGTATACACTGAGTACACTTTCTAAAATAAGGAAAAGTATTAAATTGAAGTAATACTTGTATCTTTTTGGATATGAAGCATTGAAAGTAAGTTGTAAAAAATGACAAAACAGGCCGGGTGCAGTGGCTCAAGTCTATAATCCCAGCACTTTGGGAGGCCGAGATGGGCAGATCACGAGGTCAGGAGATAGAGACCATCCTGGTGAACACGGTGAAACCCCATCTCTACTAAAAAATACAAAAAAAAAAAAAAAAACAGCCGGGTGAGGTGACAGGTGCCTGTAGTCCCAGCTACTCAGGAGGCTGGGGCAGGAGAATGGCGTGAACTCAGGAGGCGGAGCTTGCAGTGAGCTGAGATCCGGCCACTGCACTCCAGCCTGGGCGACAGAGAGAGACTCCGTCTCAAAAAAAAAAAAAAAAAAAAAAAGACAAAATATGGGAAATGTTTGTGTTATAGCATTAAAGGACAAAACTGTAAGTAAAGTACACGTGCAACATTTTCAGTTATCTAAAATTATAAAATGAGTACACAATTGACTGAGAGAAATACATTACAGGTAAAATAATTGTGTGATAAATTATTTTGTTGATGAAATGTTTACTATGTTTTCTAAATTTTTTGTAACTACAATCTCACTCTGATAGAAATTGGTGAATTAAATTGATTTAAAATGTATTTAGGATTTTCTGTGTAATACAAAGAACTCTTCTAATTCTGTAGCATATCTGCTCTAAATTAGCTTATAATAAGAAATGTAGACATATCAAAATATATTATTGAAAAAATACATTCTGGAATTCTACGCAGATGCAGTTTAAGATGAGGAGCATGTATTCTGTATGTAAGTCGGAGGATAGAGGTAGATAGCACAAAATCCTCAAAAAGATGGCAAATGAATTGAGTCTAAAAAGATGACTTTTCCTAGGCAGATAAAAGGTTATATCCAAGACCAAGGAACTAAACTCTGAAAGCAAAAATATAACAACAAATTTAAGTAGAGAATGGAAGCTGTTATGGCAAAGGTGAGTAAGTGGGAATCTTAGATTGTAGAGTTAAAGAAAACGGGAAGTCAGTGAAGTACTTTGAGAAGAGGAATAAATAGAACACATTTAAATGTTAAAGGAAGGAAAAAAAGAAAGACGAGCACAGTTTCAAGAGGAAGAGATGCCCTACCAGATACATGCATCTTCTCGGTAGTATCAACTAGCAATCTTGATATATGGTCTTAACCAGGGCCATACACTTAGCCTCTCTCTTTTGTCAACATTAGTCCAGTGAAAAGGGGAAAATGTCAAATTCTGTGATGAAAATGTGGTCCTTTTCCTGAGTGAGATTAGTTCATATGAGCTGACAATCCATCACTCCGCATCCATTTTAGAAATGACTGGAAATTATTCTGCTGGGAGAAGCTTGGATGAAGAATTGGTTTTGGGATGCTGGTGCCTGCCCCTTACAACCAGGCATCCCTTTTCAAATCCTGGTTGCCATAACAACCAGACAGCACTTTTGGTCCCAAACACAACAGACTCCTTCATGGTGATGATTATTATTAGTCAGTTTGCACTCCAGGCAGAAATCTGATTTACTTTCCCTGAGGAGACTCACCATATGACATGCAAAATGTCAGAGAGAGAATAATACAAACTAGAAGTTTGGAAGTGCTATGAAATAAAACATGTATGGGGAAAATGCGCCTTGTGAGCCCTTTATTATTTTTAAATGAAAAGTTGTCAGATTATTCAGTTCAAAGTGTGATGTTAACTGTGTCATGCCTGTGAGCTACATAATAGTTATTGTGAAGGCTGTGCCTGTAGATTATCTATTATGGAGTGTTTGATACAATGTGACACCTGAGAAGTTTGAAGGTGCATGAATTTTTGACATTAGGCTGTAGAATCATTGATGGAAGCTGAAAATACATAAAGAATGAGGTGTTTTCTCTAGTACACCAGTCACAGTGAGATACGTACCTAGTTTCCTTTGCACAGTTTAAGAATGGGAGAAAAGCAATTTCACTCCCAGAATAAAAGCGATCACAGTGATCATGAACAAGGTGTCCAGCTCCAAATGTACTGCTTCTGAAAAGTAGAATTTAAGCATTTTCCTTCCCAGTCAAACTTAGCCAAACTGTTATTTTAACCTTTAATGAGGTTTGACCTTCAGGCCAAATCAGAAGAAGAAAACTTTTTGGAATCTCTTGTGTGGAAAAAAAAATTGCATCTGCTGTTCAAGCTAACTATTTCTTTGTGGCATGTTTATCAGTAATATGCCCCTGACCAGCAAAATTGTGTCCTTGAACCAGGGATATAAAATGATACTATTAAGGGAGCCAAGCCAAGTCTGGTCAAAGAAAGCCATTTATTTTCACTGACCCAGCTGGTCAAGTGAATTTAAGTTCAGCAGCTTGGCTCACTTGAGAATCAAGCACTGCCATCATGCCTGTAATTACAGCATGAAAGTGGTTTCCAGGAATGAACAGTGCAAAGGAAACAGACTTTCCCTGGCAACACCATACTTGAGTACAGGAGTGCTAGAAAGGTAAAAAGGAAGCATATATTTTTATGCGATTCATCTAATAAAAGCAACTTCCATTTGTATCAATCAGTTTTTTAATATATAACGAACCGCCCCAAACTTAGGGAATTAACACAATAAACATTAATTATTTGCTTGGAATTCCATAAATTTGCTGAGAAGTTCTAGCCTGGGCCAGCTCATGTAGGACTAGACAGTTGAGGATGGCTGGGCTTAAATATATGGAATGTCAGCTGGGACTATTGGGTGAGCTAAGATAAATGGGGCCTTTCTTCATGTGGATTCCCATCTTCCAGGAGGCTAGCTGGAGCTTCTTCACAAGATTGTTGAAGAGTTCCCAGCATGAAGAGTGGGCAAGCTCCAATGTAGAGCAATTTTCAACTTCTTCATCATGTTTACTATGATATAATGGTAGGAGCAAGTCGTATTGCCAAGTCAAAATTCAAAAGATGGAGAAATAAACCATCTCTTGATAAGAGGTACAGCAAAGAATTTGTGGATTTCTTTTCCAATGCACTACAGCATTCTTACTGTAATTGGGGATTACCACATTGCTGCCGCACTTTAGCATATTTTAATTTGGATATTTTCTCCCTTTAAAGAATGTTTCCAGATGCATTTAAAGGTGAAAACAGCAGAAGCAAATTTAGCAAGGTTGAACACATAGTTATTACTGCTGCCGTAAGACCTCAATTGCATGATTTGTAAATTGAGCAACTAAGTAAGTAGAATCAGCTGAGTCTATCTTGATTTTATTTAGTCTTATTGTTCTTTACAACACAAAATAATTCTGTGATCTGATTTATTTCCACCACAGTGGCCAACTAGTTTGGCAGAATGCGAAAATGTCTCTGCATCTCCTAGACACAAGTAAAGAACATTTTCTTGCCCTAATTTGAGGCTATCAATAAATATTTAGTATTATTTTTATCAACTTATTGTATTCATGAGGGATGTAAGACTACATATTCAAAAGATATACAATAAAACAAAATGTTGTCACCTAGTGTTAAAGTCATATATTCTGCATAAAAAATTACTCCAAACTTAGTGGGTTAAAACAACAATCACTTATTATCTTTCACTGTTTCTGTAAGTCAGGATTTAGAAGTGACTCAGCTGAAAGGTTCTGGTTGATAGCCTTTGATGAATTTGTGTTCAGAATGTGGCTGGGGCTCAGGTCATTTCAAAGGTTTCTTATCTCACATGTCTGAAACCTCAGTTGGGAGACACCAGCAGAGGCTGGAACAGCTGGGGCCCCTTGGCATCTCTACCGCTATTGGTTTTTTCATAGGTTCTCTCCAGCATGGCATCTTTAGGGTGGCTCAGTTTCTTATATGGAAGTTCAGGGCTTCAAAGTAATGTTTCCCAATAGAGAGATAGATGGAAACTGCATCTTCTAATCTATCCTTGAAATTTCCACAACTTAACTTCCTATATATTCTATTAATCAAGCCAATCACAAAAGTCCAACCAGATTCAAGCGGAGGGATGTGGACTCCAGTTCTTGATGGAAAAGTGGCAAAGTTCTGTAAAGGTTATGTAGAACTGAAATTGATTAATTTTGGAAAACTACGCTCTAACACATTTAGAAAACTTTAAACGTTGCAATATGGACCTTTACTTTTCAGGAACATAGATATCACTTTTCCTTGAACATTTCAAGATCATAAACTTTGGTGGATTTTTGGTTTAACCAACAGCACAGGCTGAGAAAGCGATTGAATACAGGTATCTTATTTGGGAAATAGTTCATAAGAAAGGTACTGAAGTGAAATAGGGAAGAAGAGAAAACCAAAATAAGGATGCATATTACAGTAAGCCACTGCTATGGATGACTAGAGCTTTCAGCCTTTCTAGAACATTCTGAGAAGACGTATGCACACTATCTCCGAGCTATGTATCTAGAGTAATAAAGGGCAGAACACGTATTAACTAGCATTGGTTAAATGGGATCCCAGGATAGTTAATTCTCTTGCATTTTCTGGTTTCTTGTGTATGAGTGCCCCAAGTGTCCTACAGAGGGTATTCAAGAAGCATTCAAGTAGAAAGTAAGAGATGTATGACACAGGTTCACGGTGAAGAGCTTTGGGTTGCCCTCAGGTCAGGCTGATAAAAGACTGTTCAGAACTGGGCAGTGCAGCAGTGGCTAGAGAAAGAGGTAAGGCTGGGATAATGTGTGCTTGGTAAGTATACATTCATTCAAGCCAAAGAGAATTATATAGTGAACACTTACTGTGTTCTGGCTACAGTTCTGAGCACTAGATGATGGGATGAAAATCATAAATAAGTAGACCCTTTGTTCACACTAGTGTGGTAAAGGTCTAAGTAAACAGATAATCACAGCACAATAAAATAAGTGCTAAGACAGAAGAATGCAATGTGCTATTGGTGCAAGGAGAACTGAAAAACAAGTGTGCCAAAAAAGAGCAGCTTTGGCTAGAAAACTCATTTTATTTCTTTTATTTTTAAAATTATTTTGAGACAAGTTTTGCTCTTGTTGCCCAGGCTGGAATGCAGTGGCACAATTGCAGCTCACTGCAATCTCCACCTCCTGGGTTCAAGTGATTCTCCTGCTCAGGTCTCCCAAGTAGGTGGGATTACAGGTGCCTGCCACCATGCCTGGCTAATTTTTTGTATTTTTCGTAGAGATGGGGTTTCATCATGTTGGCCAGGTTGGTCTCGAGCTCCTGACCTCAGGTGATCCACCCGCCTAGGCTTCTCAAACTGTAGGGATTACAGACGTGAGCCACCACACTCAGCCTAGAAAACCCTTTTTGTAGGATAGGTGATTGACTAAATCTTCAACAAAGAGAAGCATTTTTCTAAATGGGAAATGGAAATGAAAACATAAAGTAAAACAGGAAAAAATGTCACAAATGTTATATGTGAAAAAGTTAATTTCATTAACAGACCTCAGGACATAACCTTTATATATGAGTAAATCAAACCTCAATGAAATTAGTCATTTGGCTGGGGTCACACCACTTCTTAGTTGACAGTTCAGACAAAATCCTAGAAATCCTCCTCATTTAATTTTTGTTTTCTATTGTGTTAGACTTATACCATATTTTTAATCATTTATTTAAAAACAAATATCATAGTCCATGGCACTTCTTTTTTATCTTTTGGTGCTAATGTTTAAATTAACAGGAATCAATCTTGCTTGCTTTGAGTTTTCTTTTCATTGGAGGAATTATAAAATCTAATCAGGAATTTACAGTGAAACTTTTTTACAGTGATCACGCATTAGAAAATTGATTCCCCCAGGCAGAGGCAGCACAAAGTTCAATTTTTATTTTAGGCAGCTAAGTTAATGTAAAACATGCTTTTAAATCCCTGGATAAAATAGCAGACTTAGACAACCCAGAATTGACGCGTCTGACAGATGGTTGGGATATGCCAACAAAGACCCGGTAGAGACCCAGGGCCGGGGAATAGCAATTGGCACCTAAGGAAAAAGGTGTGAACAGGGTGAAATTGGCCTCTGATTCTGCCAGTAGTCAACACGTTAGGAAACCATTGAGGATAGTTTTCACAGGATTGCTCAAGTGTCTTACGCAAATATGTCAGAGAAAGGACATTTGTTAAGGTTTAAGAATGGATTTTCACATTGTCTGATATAGTTGAGCAATTTTCCAGAGAGACAGCTTCTGCTAGGTCAAATATGTGATTTCTCTAACCGTTCTGTCTTTCTCCTTTTTTGGGTTAATGAATAGCTCACCTTTATAAAGGGCTCTGGAATGGACTAGCGACAGATCTTTTTTGAGCTATAATGCTGGAAAATCACTTCAAGTCATTAAGGTCACTGTAGCCACAGTGAAAGTCCAAATGAATTCGCCACTTTTCTTGGAGTCAGGTATAAGGGGGAGTCTTTCAGCAACTTCAATTTTGTTTTTTTAAAACATTTATATTTTGTTTTTCAAAACATTTAGGTATATAGTTTTGGAAAAGGAATGGTTATTCTGAGAAGGGAAGGGCGGCATTCAGGCACTAGGAAAATAAAGAGGACATGGTGCTGATGGACTCTGTAAAACAAAGGAAGAAAAGGGGAGCAAAAGAAAAGGGGAGATATATTAGTAAATGTAAAAGAGCATTCAATATAATGTGAAACACATAAATATAACGGAGAGTTACCACTTTTCAGGGAACTAGTGGAGAGAAGATTTCCTTATGCAGTAGAACAGGAACAAATGGGGTAGAATAAACTTTAGCTTGTCTATTCTGGGTCTCTTTGGCAGAGTTTGTTTCCCGTCAAACTAAAGAAGTGGAGGCAACTTAGTATCATGTCAGCCTTCTCAGTCCTCAAAACCAGAAACAAACTCCAAACTAGAGACTCAAAACATGGTCAGCTCTGAGTAGTTAAACACATGTTCAGAGCACCTCCTATGTCAACAAGGATGTACTGAATGACTGTTATGTCTTCCAGGCATTTTGCTTGAGACTGAAATGAAAGAAACGAAGAGCATGACATAGTCCTTACTTGCTTAAGGAACGACTTCTTAGAAACTGTATACATTTTTCCATTCAAGATAATAAATGTCATGATAAAAGTAACGAAATTTTCCAGAGGAATTTAGAGAAAGGAAGACCAGAGAGTATCTGACACTGATGGTGACTTATAGGCTGAGTCTTAAAGTGTCTGTTTAATTTATTCAGATAAATAAAGTTAGGAAAGCTTCGCATCCCAGGAAGAGGGAAGAGCTAATATGTGGGGCCAGGAAGGAGAGTGGCGTACATGGTGTTCTGTGACTACTCCAGCACCTTCACCTCAGAACTTTAAAATACAAGGTAGGATGTAGCAGGAGCCAAGGAGGTGGGCAACTTGCCAATCATGCCAAAATACATCAATTTCAGAATTTTATTCTATACATGTTGAGTATCCAGGTATTGCATTTCAATATGTGGATTCAGGACCTTCATGTCTGGAGGTAGAAGGAGCAGTTTGAAATCTACTATAATGATCCAAGTGAACAACTGGAATCAGAAATAAGGTAGTAAAGGTGAATGGATTTGAGGAGTATTTAAGACAAAAACTTATCAATCAGATGTAATGGGTGAAGTTATATGAGGAATGAAGGACAGATAAGCACCCAGGACAATGCTTGTATCAGGGAGATTAAATGACCACCAGAGTCTGCAGGGCTGGCAAAGCATTACAGCCAGACTCAAGGATGCAGGAACAGACTCATGAAGAACAAGGCCAGAGACCCGACAGGAGTAATGGTTTCCAGCAAGGTGATGTGGTGACAGCTAAAAAACAAACTAAAAGAAGTGCATGTCAGTGAGTGCCTACATGAAAAGATGGTAACTCAGGGCTAGCCAGCTTGTCCTAATCCCTCAAGGCCATCTTCAGTCCCATCGAAACCCATATCTATATCCAGTCACTCATAGCTGTTGGAAGGAATAAGACGAAATGGACCAAGAAAACCCCAAACTCATACTTCACCTAGAATAATTTCTATCCATAACATGATGGATTTTGTTTGTGACAGATATTTTCCCCTACCATTAAAGTAGTATAACTGCTGTGAATCCAGAAAAGGGAGCCACAGCTAAGTTATGAAAGGCTATCTCCTCTTCTACCTAAAAAAACAGGCAAGCCACTCACTCTCCTATAACTTGAAGGACCACGGAAAAAATGAATGAGAAGGGGAGACTTTAATACCTGCTTCCTGATGGAAAGGGAGCTTTAGGTAGAAACAATTTCCAGGTAACTAAAATTACAAAACACTTAGATTTACATTGTAATTTATATTTTTGCATTTTATTTACCTGAGTGTCTTCTGTAGTGTCCTTAAAAGGGGTTTCAGATAGTTGAGTAGGAAACCCAACAGTAAATCACCAATGTTTCTGAATACTGGGCTACACATTACAAGGAGAGAGAGGAGGATCCAGGTGTACTCGTTCTGTGTTTCAGGTCTGGCTACCTCCAGCATTTGACTTATTCTGACCCTCACTATCAGAATCAATAACAGGAGTTTGCTACAGTACAGTTTGCCAAGCCCCAACCCATAGCTAATGAATCAGAATTTCTGGTGATGGGTCATAATTTCCTGCTTTTAAACTAGCTTCTCTTGTGTGTCTGAAGCTCATCTCAATTTAGAATCACTGAAACTGCTCTTAGCACACCCAAAACATCACCTGCAGGCATCACTTAAAACGCACTGGGCAGTTTAACTTGAATCAAAGAATTGCTCCAGGCAGTTCTTTCTTCATCCACATGAATATCCTCATGAATCATCTCTCCTCCCTCCCTGGACAAGTCCCTGTATTCTCCCTTTCTTCCCTCATCTAAGTTTTAATTTGATAGTGAGACTTTCTTTTGCCTGCCTTTCTTCTCATCTGGCATCCTCTGTCCCTTAGTCCGGGGACAGCACCAGGAACCAAAGGCAACCCATGCTGAGATCCTGTCAGAGCACTGCCCTAACCCTGCCCCCACAAGTCCTGCATGTCTTCTTCTTGACTTTGCAAATCAAAAAAAGGAGAGCTTTTCCTTTAATCTGACATTTTTATAACATGACTGAGCATGCAATCACAATTACTATGGAGGTAACATATTAATAAGTGGTAATATTTGGCTTCTACTCCTAAGACTGGGAAAGAATACATGACCAGCTATGTGACCTTCGGCAATTTAGGTTCTCAGGCACTTGTTTCAGTCATCTTTAAAGATGCATTAAAGCAGGATTTCTTTAAAGATGGGTTAAAGTGTTTACAAACATTGACAGTATTCAAATTTGGGGCCAGATAATTCATTGTAATTGGGATGGGGTCTGTCCTGTTCATTGTAAGATGTGACAACCAAAAATGTCTCCAGGCATTGTCAGATGTCCCCTGGGTGGGCAGCAAAATTGCCCACAGTGGAGAATCACTGGATGAAACATTCAGACTCCACAGGATTCTTGAGATATGGAATGAGACAATAATGAAAATGTTACAAAATTCTAATGGATTAAACCAAGGAGTTGTTTTAAATAAAGTACAGCACAAAGTATTTATGAATTTGATGTATTTAAATCTAGCATTAATATGGTTCAAGCTATCACCTAATCTTTACGGGACATGAGTGATAATGATATGATACTTTTAAGGATGCATATCAAAGAGTTACACAAACTTGATTTGAAGCACACTCTGACCTTGGTTAATGTTCTATGTGGAGAGAGAAAACCAAGACTTGCTCCGCCTTAAGAAACACCCCCATCATTCATCAGAGCTGGATGCATTTTATCTAACACTTTATGCATTTATAAATGTGCATTTATAAATCACTAGTCAGTTTTTATGTTTCAACAATTGGAATGTATTTTAAATGAATAGTCCCTCTGAACTTATTGGCATTTCTGTAATATTACTCAGTAAAACAAATGTGGGAAGTCCATAGTTTTAAACTTGCCATTTCCATTTTAAAATACTACAGCTAAAATAGCTAAGCAAATAGATTAAAACCAAAACCTTATAAGGAGTTTTCTTCAATGGAGAGAATATTTTAGTTTCCTTCCGTTTAGATTTATAAATTGCTCTTCCTTCTGAAAAGCATGAAAGTATTTTCCTTTTTCTGCTCTCTCCTCTCCCATTGTCCTTCTCTCCCTTCTCCACTCCCTAAACACAACACACACACATACAGACGTGCCCACACACACATTCATTCACTCATTTTTTTTAAACCAGTTCCCAGACAATAAACATATACATGACGGCATTTACTTTGTTTGTAACTCTGGTAACAATGTGGTTCAGTGCAAAAACCATAGCCCTTAGTCCTTGTAGCCATGAAACCATGTTCACGGTCCTACTCTGTCTTTTGCCAACTGTGTGTTTGGAGGGGAAGTCACCATGTGACATCTTAGTTTCCTCATCTATAATGTGGGGACTTCAGTGTCTTTTTACAAATACAGTTGTGAGTGCTGAATGAAAAGAACAATAGTTACCCTGGGTAAAACATATTCAATATTTTAAAAGACTTATCTTTTTCCCATTCTCATTCCTTTTTTCCCCCTTGGTCCCTGAAGTTGTCATAGAGTGAATAGCTTGCCTATTATTTCCTTAGGCAGGTGAAGAGATAACTTTTCATCACCTAGCTGTGGCTCTCTTTTCGTGATTCACAAGAGTTATACTGCTCTAATGGTAGCAGAAAATATTCATTACAAGCAAAATCCATAATGTTATGGATTGGAATTTCCACTGAGGAAAATTATTCATTCAGGTAGGGAGGAAAATTATTTATTCAGGTGAGGAGGTACCTTGTCATACTTTAGCTATGGCTTTCTTTTTCAGATTCGCAAGAGTTATACTGCTCTAATGGTAGGGGAAAATAACCATTACAAATAAAATCCATAGTATTATGGACTGGAATTTCACCCTGGGGAAAATTATTGCAATTCATGCTTAGGTCAGCAATAGTTACACTTAGTCTGATATCTCTAGCAGCAGAGCATGAGACAGAGGCTTCTATGAGAGTACTTTGCTAGGAAGTAAGATCCCATAGACCAGAAATGAGAGATCACTGGAAAGAGGAAAAGACAATTCAATGGTTATAAGTACTCGGTGGTGGCATGGGAAATTCATTTCGGGACCATCTTTCCTTGGTGGGCACGGGTGAGAACTCTTTTCCCACATTGGTAGATGTTTTCCTCCATGGTACTATAACTTCTCCATATTCTGGTTCATTTGCACACATGTGAGCACCAAGGGAATTCCTGAGACATTCTTCGCTGCAGGGACAACAGACATGTCCAGGAGGCAATAAACATCTGCATGAACTGGTAAAAGACCACATAACTGCCCACTCCAGTGGCAATTAGCATAAATTAGAAGTGAAGACAAGAAGATCTTATGAGGTTACGTGCAGTAGCCTGTAATTCCAACACTCTAGGAGGCTGATGCGGGAGGACTGCTTGATCTCAGGAGTTCTAGTCCAGCCTGCACAACATGGCAAAACTCTGTCTCAACAAAGTATACGAAATTAGCCAGGCATGGTGGCGTGTGCCTGCAGTTTTAGCTACTCAAGAGGCTGAGGTGGGAGGATCACTTGAGCCTGGGAGGTCGAGACATGATTGCACCACTGTACCAGCCTGGGCAACAGAATGAGACCTTGTCTCAAGAAGTAAAGAAAGAAAATCTTACGATGAACACATTCATATGCTCACTATAGTGTGTTTTCAACATGTATTCATCTTTATATTAGTACAGTAGAAGATGATTGCTAAGGTCTATCATATGCAAGTGATGTACTGTGCCCTGGAATTAATGCAGCACTGAAAGAGATGGCCCTTGCTCCATTTGATCTTATAAGCTAGGCAAGGTCAAGTAGTTGATAGAGTGCTAACAAGATAAAATATTGGCAGGAGATCAAGATATTTCTTCCCACTGCTAATTATTATGCAAATGATGATAAATATCAATGTATCATTACTGCACACAATATATGTTTCTTAGGACATCATTTTGGGAAAAAAAAACCTGGGGACAAAATTAGATAAAAAAGGAAATCAAACATGCAACAATCGTGCAAACAAGTAAACCATATCAATCAGTGATTCTGTGGCTTGGCTCTAGTTGATAGATGGCTGAATGCCTAGCCAAGCTCTTCCATGTACAGATTTTTTCTCTACAGGCAGGTTACTATTTTTTCTTTTTCTAGATTGCCTCACATTCTTTCCCTGATTCAGACTTTTGGGGGCTTTACTACTGCAAGCATCACTTTTAGCCTGGTCTGGGAACTTCTGTTCTTAGCTAGGAACCATCTCCATTGTAGTTGTTTGTATTATTTTTGTCACCTGTGTACTGCACCAGCTACTCACTACTCAGCAGACACTGCTGCACTCTAATGGTATGGTAGGAACCTGAACTTTTCTCTGTACCATCTGGTTTGAGAAGCAGCTTACAGATTTAACTGTGTTGCTGACTAGAGTGAGATTCAGGCACTGTTCAACTGGCTCTCCTTCACAAAACCAAGTCTCAGTCGCTTTTCAGAATAGGATGGTGATATAAGCAAAAACTGATATTTAATTCTTTCATTTGCTTTGTCTCACTCAGTCCTCAAAACTAATCTTCCAAGTATACACTATCGTATCTAGCATTCCCCTAAGGAGTAAACTGACACACATAAAATGTCTAGTCCATAGACATGCAACTGGCACATATAATCTGTTATCTTGACTCAAGAGCTGTATTGCCACTTACATGGTTTCTTAATCCTTGAGCGCCTGGTAGAACTATATCTCAATAGAGGACTGGGAATCATTTGCCAGGCTATAGCATAATATTCTACGTCTCTTTCTCTCTCTTGAATGCTGATGCAACCCCAAAGAAATTAGATTGATATTCCGTCCTCTCCTACAATTTCATCTGTGTATATTTATATTACTCCACCTTGATTAGCTGCCTCATTTTTACCTAAAGTTGTAACTATTTGGAAATTTCATTTCATAATAATTAATTCCTTTCCATATATAATGTATAGGCTGTTTATAGTGCATCTTTGAGGGAACATGGCTGAACATGATGTTAAGAAAAATTATGGAAACTTGGAAATAAACAGTGTGACTACACGATCTTTCATAGTCAGTGGGTGTGGTTTAAAAGGCTAACCCAAAGATTGTTCAATTCCCTAGGAGATGTACCTTTATTTGACTTTGCTATTTGTTATTTGATTAGAACACAGACACTGTAAAGTTTCGTGTTAACTTATAGATTTCTGCCTCATAGAAAAGATAACCCAAAGATTATGATGTTTCGCCCTGAAGGACAAGAGAAAGCTTTGTATCTAACTTAGCAAATTTATTCTGACCTGATTTTGTTTTATTTTTTTCCTTAAATGCTTTTGCTGGAGGCCTAAACTCTTCTTCCTTAAATTTTGTGAGAACGATCATTAGCATTTGACTGGTCCCTTCCTTAGTTAATGAGTTGAATAAAATCTTTGAAATGTGTTCATTTCGCATGTGTATAAGTATCATGATTTTAACTTTTGGAAAATTCTGTGTTGACAGTTGTTACTTTATTCATCTGTTATTCATTTGTCACCTGTTCATTCATTCATGCATCCACTCAGGCATTCAGTCATTCATTTTGCAAACACATCTTAGGTGCCTGGTATTGAGTCTTGTCCTGGGTTCCTAGGTTATAGCAATTAACAAAACAGAGTAAATCTCTGTTTTCATGGAGCTGAGAGGAGAGAATACGACCCAAAGAATAATATAAAATGTGGGAAAGTTTATTTAGAGTTGTGGGTTTCCAACCTTGCATAAAAATCACCTTCGATGCTTAAAAATCACATAGTTTTCAGAGAGTCAACCATGGGTGTTCTAAGTCTATATAACTTTTTTATGGGAGCCAATTCTTTTCATATTTTACCTGCTCCCTAGGCAATTTTGATGAATTTGGTTTTGGGAACATATTTTGAGGAAAAAGAAATGTGGACTTTTAATATTTTTGACCATTTGCAGTTTTTTATTTTGTTTCAAGGGATTATCAAATCACAACAACAACAACAACAAAATAAGGTCGTGTCAGGGGACCTGAATCCAGCTTTTTTTCTCCTTTGTTTTTGTGTTTGCATTTTTTTTTCCCTGAGTATTTAGAAATGTAACCTTGGGCAAGTTACTTTTCATCTCATCTCTGGGCCTCATCTCTGTCATTCTTAGAAGATCTGATTAGACAAAATGACAGCTAATGTTTGTTCCAGCTCTAAATTCTATGGACAAGACAAAAAGTTCAACATACAAATATCACTTCATTATCCAATATTTGTTATGCTCACTGCATCCACTAATTTATTAATATTAGAATTCATTAGTGAATACCAGAATTAATTAGTGCAACAGATTATGAACTTGTACCAAATTTTGTTTGGTTTTACTTAATACGATAGGCAATAAATCAAATCTTCTACCAGTTAACATTCTGTAGCTGATCTTTCTTGCAATACTGTCTAATGAAGAACAGCTAATTAATATGCTTCTAATAATTTACTTGAACCTCATCTTGGCACCTAAAATCTACACTCACAAGTAGCTGGAACCACAGCGCATAGGCATGTCTGTGGCTTCCAATGTTCAAAGAAGGCTGTGAATTACATATAGTGTCTAATGAATTATTTATAATGGTGAGAAATGAGCTGAAACACGCATACCAGCCATGGGGAAGAGTAAACTGTGATAGCACTTGGAGCAGTGGGCAAACTCTGGCTGCCAGGCCTACTTGTTACTTTGAAATGCCTTGTAAGCAATGTGCAGCTTATTCTGGCTTCAATTTTTTAAGAAAAATATAACGTAGACCTTCTCCATTAATTTCCTCTGAGTTTGTTATCACTGACATTTTGTGACAAAAAAGTACGGTTTTATCTCTCCATCACATTTCTTTATTTCACTATATTTTAGAGGATTTGTTTCTGCAGTTGACAGGTGGAAAACTGCAACCTAATATGTACTAGAGCTCTAAATAGACTCTTTAAAAACATATTTGCTATTATTTTTATTGCGCTAGAAATGTTAGATAAAGCAAGGGTAAAATAGGAAGTATCACCTTGATTGTAAATTATTCTACTAGATCAAATGCTGGTTGAAGACAGAAGCTGAGAGTCGTCTTTGTTTCCTCCCATAGTACCTTATGCCTACCCTGTCCCACTGTGTACACTTGTTATTCAGCAAAGTTACTGATACATCGAGAAAATGTGCCTGGATTCATACATCTAAATATTGAGGACGGAGCAGTGCATGAAGTACAAAAGATCACTTCTTTTATGGAGTTTACATTCTAGGGGTACACAATAAAATGTCTGTTGAATAACAGGAGCACTCTAACCACACTCCTTATTTATATTCTAACAACTAAAGGAAGCTCCAAATGCCCTATCTGTCCCTTCCTCAGTCCTCACCTACTGTCTTTCCTAGGATCTGACTACATATTCTTTTTTTTTTTTTTTTGCTTATAATAAGTTTTCTTTCTTAAGTGCATTTAGCCTTTCTCATACCCATTAAAAATTATCAAGAACATCCTTTATAGGTGTGTGTGTATATACATATGTGTGTATATACATATGTGTGTATATACATATATATGAATCTATCTATTTTTTATACAGCCATGGATCTGCTCAGTGTGCTGTGGGATGGGAATGTAATATAAATAAATCAGATAAGATCCCATTTTTGCCTTTGGCATTCTCTTTCTAGAAGGTACTTTCTTTATTTTTGTGCTTAAACACCTACTAAGCTCAAGTATCACCTCTACCAGGAATCCCTCCCTTACCCTCACTTCTTACATAAGATTAGTTTGAAAAGACCAGTGGTCTATGTTCCCATGGACCTCTGAGCTCAGCTGGTTTTAATATAATTTGCAATGATTTTTTAAACTCTATTTCTAATTTGACTCTCTGAAAACTTTCATTTATCCCTCAAGAGTAAAGCTCATAAATAATCACCTTGGTGAAATTTCCTTTGGCAGACTTCTAGAGAAGCTGAGCTCTGACAACATGATGCAAACCTAAGTTAGATAATTTATCACATCCTTCTCTATTATTTATTCAATAATACCTTTTATTTGGTTTTGTATCCTCAGAACCTAGCATAAGATCTTGTGCAGAGTAGATGCACCATGAATGTTGGCTAGACTGAATATGTCAAAATCCCATATGTGGACTGGGCGTGGTGGCTCACCCAGCCCACATATGGCTGGTGATCCCTGCACTGTGGGAGGCTGTGGTAGTAGTGTTGCTTGAGGCCAGGATTTAGAGAGCAGCCTTGGCAATATAAAGAGATCCTAATTTTATTAACAAATAAAAATAAAAAATACCATACGTGAGTGCCCAATTAGATTTCTTGATTTTGTTTGTTTTTGTTTTGTTTTGTTTTGTTTTTACAGCTTTTTGGAATCTGCCTGTATTCATCATTCTACTTGAAGAATGGTTCCTTAAACATTCAATCAAATCTAATAAAATCTAAAATCTCTGAAGCTCCAGGGTTTCCTTGCCATGACAGCTGCAAATCTCATATTCTTCATGACAATGCTGCATGGCCACAATTCCACCTGGTATTCCCTCCTCTGAGAATGCAAACCAGCAGGATCTGACTTCTCCATGATCATATGAATGGTGGAAGAAATCAGCATCTGGCAGTGTCTTTGTTTTCTGTGAAGGGAGATTTTCCTTTCTCTGCTGGCTCACAAAAAGTTCTACAGATATTTGAGCACATTTATCAGGGAATTTTGTTGTTTCTCTTGGTGGCACCATAAGAAGTATAAGAAGGCGTCATTTTCAGCCAAACTGATACCCTGATACTTCTACTTCTTTTTTTCTATTAGTTCTCCTTGGGTAGAACGAACCAATAAATAACATAACGATAAATGTGTATTTACGGCAACGTGAAGGCACACTCTGTGAGGATTCCAGTTATGCCATACTACTGAAACCAGATCAGGAAATGCTCTTGTGGTGTCATGGATTCCAGGGTCTATATTCTTCAGTTAAAAATTAACTTCCTCTCAAGGCAGAGGCAGAGCTTGCAGTAAGCCAAGATTGTGCTACTGCACTCCAGCCTGGGTGACACAGTGAGACTCTGTCTCAAAAAAAAAAAAAAAAAAAAAAAAAAAGTTTCTCTCAGTTAAAAATGTGAAAGTAATTTCAGTATCAGTATAAATTAATTCCCAAGTTATATTTTTCAATAAAAAATGCAAGTTCCAACAGAGTGTGCCTAATACACTACCATTTATATAAAAAGAATGAAAACTATGTTTGCTTTAGGTGTTTAGTTTTCTCTAAAGGATACTCCATAAATCGATGACAGAAGTTGCCCCTAAGTAGGGAAACTGGTTATCTGAAGTACAAAGATAGGAAGCAAGTTTTTTCCTCCATAACTTTTTGTGCTTTGTGAATTTTGTACCATGAGGATATATTTGCTGCCCATTCAAAATTTAAAAAAACAAAAAACAAAACAAAAAAAACAACATTTGGCTAAAAGTCTGATGTCTAAGTCAAGTCAGTTGAGAGTGTGATGGATTTCAAGGCAGACACAGCACTTCCATCTCCTGGAGCCTTTCTTACCTCCTTTGTTTTCCTTTCAGATGTCACCAGTGAATTCTTTCCTCCTACTGATTAATGCTAGATGGACTCATACAAAGCCTACTGCATCTGGGACTCATTTTTATCACAGACCTTTCCCCATATTGATATGCACATAATCAAAACATGAGCACCTCCTCATTTCTTATCCAGAACTTCCCAGAGGCCAATTAGGCAAAGATTTCTTTCTTGAAATTTCTTAAAATTTTAAGCCCATCTCACAAAAGAGAAAACAAATAAACTTAAGTTGTCAATATATTTTCTGTGCCTACAGGACATGACTGGATAATTTATATTCACGGTGGGAGTTATGTTTCACTTACCTTGAAACCAGATCAATAGGAAATAGAAGAAAGCAAGCAAGCATTTGTTAAACCACTGCCATTATGGAACTTTAAGATAGGTATTTCCTATTCATAGGTATATGAATTATATAACTAATTCATTTAATCCCCTCAAACCCATCAGAGAGAGGTAGTTTTATTATTATTGTTTTATAATTGAGGAAACAGATATGAGAATATTGAATAACTCACGCATGCATCCAACCCCTCTGACCCCAAGGCTCTTTCTACCAAACTCCTGTAGAACTATAGGAAAAGGTAATAAAATAGCAGAAGTTGGAAAGCTCATATCTTTGTTTCAGTGTTGTTTTATTAATCCTGTGCAGCAAAATGTCACCACCAAATGCAAGATGTATTTCATAAAATGCCTTAATCTGTTTATTTATCACTTAAGGGTACATTAGAGAGACTGAGAACTTGATCTTTATTTTCCTACTAACAGTTGTTGTTACTAAGAAACATGTAATTGAGCACTTTGGGGCAATTATTTTAAAATATAATGCTCATCTTTCCAATAACTTTCCACGTAGTTCCCTGAAATTAAGACACATTTCATGTTGACTCATCAAAGGGCCCCATGCCCCCTCCTTTGAGACAATCCTACCTCAAAAAGTACGGTTTAAATTTGCCAACCCAGTACAAAAAGGAAGAATGTCAGGCCTCCTACATATTCACAACCGTCTGTCACTAGATCTGGAGCAGCTTTTGGAAGCTTTTTAAGCCTCTCTCAAGTGTTTCCTTTCCTTACATCCAGGTGATTACTGCATTCAAAAAATATTTTTCTCCCTTTCAGAAATTCCAGAATCCTGAAGTACATCTGTATCAGGTAAGATTTTAAAAGATGTTTAAAGATAATTTAAATAGTCAGTGCAATTTCTTAATTTCTCCAAACGTGCTGTGCTCTATCAAACACAGTTTTTGCATTTGTATCTGAATTTCCCTTTGCCTGCCTTGCTGCTGCTTCACCCATCGTCGACTGCATCATCTCTTTCTTGTCAATCTTTATTTACCTTCAGGAGCCATTTCATAATCGATTCTTCTTTGAAATATATTCTGATTCCACTCCACCCCCTAGGCAGAGTTATGAACCTCCTCGCTGTGACCACATTGAATGTCTTAACAATAAACTCTCTTACAACATTCATTTCCTACATCCTTTCTCCCTTGCTAGACTAAGGCTATTCAAAAACTGCTATATGCATGCACACAGGGATGAAGTTACGGCATTACAGACTGTGCCTGGCACAGTGCCTTGTTAAATGTTTGAATAAATTTTTGATAAATAAACAAAATAGTATTGTTTGTTTTTATAAGAACAACAGACATTTATTAAGTCATTACTGTGTAGACCATTATGCTGAGGGTAATGTGGGACTTAGACATACAAAAGCATCTACATAGGAGGAGGTCAAGAGCATATGCTGTTGAACAATACAGATTTGCTTCCATTACTTATTCTAAGCCGTATGGCAAATTAATCAACCCCTTATTCAAATGGTTCTCATTAGGAAACTGAAAATACTAATAGTATTTTGACTGCATATAGGTGTCCTGTATATTTAATAAGATAAATGTATATTAGACACTTACTGATAGATCTGACACACGAGAAGCATCAGGGACACAAGACAAGATTGAGAATGCAAGATAAGATTGAGAACACAAGATAAGATTGAAACTGCCTTTGCAGAAGTTATAACAGTGAGAAAATTAGACAATGAAAGAGATCCAATGTAACCAACACTCAAGGTGCCTTTAACCTCCAAACCGCCCTTAATCACTCCTGTATTTGAGCCAAGCTAACTGATATAGTTTGGCTCTGTGTCCCCACCTAAATCTCATCTCCAGTTGAATCATGGGGGTGGTTCCCCCATGCTGTTCTCGTGATAGTGAGTGAGTTCTCATGAGATCTGATGGTTCTAAAAGTGTTTGGCACTTCCCCTATTGTGCTCTTTTCTCTCTCTCCTGCTGCCGTGTAAGATGTGCCTTGCTTCCCTTCCACCTTCCACCATGAGTGTAAGTTTCCTGAGGCCTCCCCAGCCATGCAGAACTGTGAATCAATTAAACCTCTTTTATTTATAAATTACCCAAATCTTGGATATTTCTTACAGCAGTGTGAAAACAGACTAATACGTTAAATTGGTGCCAGTAGAATGAAGTCCTACTATAAATATAACCTGAAAATGGGGACATAACTTTGGAACTGGGTAATGGGGAGAGGCTGAAACAGTTTGGAGGACTCAGAAGAAGACAGGAAGATGTGGAAAAGTTTGGAACTTGCTAAAGACTTGTTGAATGGTTCTGACCAAAATGCTGATAGTAATGTGGGACAATTACGTCCAGGCTGATGTGGTTCCAGATGGAGATGAAGAACTTATTGGGAACTGGAGGAAAAGTCACTTTTGCTATGCTTTAGCAAAGAGACTGGTAGTACTTTGCCCCTGCCCTTGAGATCTGTGGTATTTTGAACTTGAAATAAATGATTTAGGTTATCTGGTTACAGAAATTTCTAAGCAGCAAAGCATTCAAAAGTTGACAGGACATATAAATTTGGAAAAATTGCAGCCTGAAGATGCAGTCAAAAAGAAAAACTCACTTTCTGGGGAGAAATTCAAGCAAGCTGAAGAAATGTGCATAAGTAACAAGGAGTTGAATGGTAATAGTCAAGACAATAGGGAAGATATCTGCAGGGGATGTCAATGATCTTCAAAGCAGCCCCTCACATCACAGGTCTGAAAGCCTAGGAGGAAAAAGTAGTTTCCTGGGTCAGACCTAGTACTCTGCTGCTCTGTGCAGCCTCTGGACTTGGCATACTGCATCCCAGCTGCTCCAGCTCAAGCTCCAGCTGTGGCTAAAAGGGGGCAATGCACAGCTCAGGCCATTGATTCAGATAGTCCAAGCCCCACCCCTTGGTGGCTTACACATGGCGTTAGGTCTGTGGGTGCAAAGAAGTCAATAATTGATGTTTGGGTACTTCCATCTAAATTTCAGAGGATGGCTGGAAGTGCCTGGATGTCCAGGCAGAAGTCTGCTGAAGGGTGACAGCCCTCATGGGGAACTTTTGCTAGGTCAGCAAGGAAGGGAAATGTGGGGTGGGAACACCCAGACATAATCCCCAGTGGGGCACTGCCAAGTGGATCTGTGGGAACAGCGCCACCATCCTCCAGACCCCAGAATGGCAAATCCACTAACAATTTGCATGGTACACTTGGGAAAGCTGCAGGCACTTAATGCCAGCCCATGAAAGCAACAATGAAGGCAAAGCTGCCCAAGTCCTTGAGATCCCACCACCTGCATCAGCATGCCCTGTATGTGAGACATGGAGTCAAAGGAGATCATTTCAGAGCTTTAATATTTAATGACTGCCCTGCCAGGTTTTGAACTTGCATGGAGCCTGTAGACCCTGTTTTGGCCAACTTCTGCCATTTGGAATGGAAACATTTACCCAATGCCAGTACCCCCACTGTATCTTGGAAGTAACTAACTTGCTTTTGATTTTACAGGCTAATAGGAGGAAGAGGCTTGCCTTGTCTCAGATGAGACTTTGGACTTGGACTTTTGAGTTAATGTTGGAATGAGTCAAGACTTTAGGGGACTGTTGGGAAGGCATGATCATTTTTAAAATGTGTAAAGGACATGAGATTTGGGAGGGGCCAGCAGCAGAATGATATGGTTTGGCTCTGTTTCTCCACCCAAATCTCATCTTCAATTGTAATCCCCATGTGTGGAGGGAGCGACATTTTGGGAGGTGATTGAACCATGGGGACAGTTTCCCACATGCTGTTCTCATGATAGTGTGTGAGTCATCATGAGATCTGATGATTTCAAAAGTGTTTGGCAGTTCCCCTCTCATGCTCTTTTCTCTCTCTTACTGCTATGTAAGATGTGCCTTGTTTCTCCACTTTCTGCCTAGATTCTAAGTTTCCTGAGACCTCCCTAGTCATGCAGAACTGTGTCAATTAAACCTCTTTTGTTTATAAATAACCCAGTCTTAGGTGTTTCTTTATAACAGGGTAAGCATGGCTTAATACACTAACTTTGGGAAACATTTAGTTTATTGTTTAAATGATAACAGGTCTTCCTCAAAACTAAACTGCCTATCTAAAACTAATGAGAGACAACCAGGTTAGGAGGATGAGATGAGCCTGAATTCTACTAAGGTGTAGTCATAAACTATTACCAGCTGTTATTCCAGAGGTCACAAGACTTGCAACTTCCTCATTACTCCTGCAAATAACATCACTCTTAAAGAACCTAAGGTTGGCCTTTTGAGCAATGTCTTTTCAGGGTTTTGCATTTCTGATGACCAATGGCTTCACCCAGACACACCAATCAGTTTTGTGTCCCTGCCCAGAACTGGACTTAGCAGGAATAAGGGCTATTTTCCAAACCCTATAATTGCATCTCCAACCAATCAGCAGCACCCATTTCTGAGCCTACCAAAGTATCCTTGAAAAATGCCAGCCTCCTAATTTTGGGGAATATAACTTGAATAATAAAACTCCAGTCTCCCACTCAGCCAGCTCTGCATGAATTAAACCAAAGAATGTGCCTAGTTTGGTGAAAAGGGATCAATGTGGCTTAATGTTGGTTTTCTTTTCTATTGACAGACTTATTACAGTTATACATACCTTGTAAGTTTAATCACTATCTCTCACAAAGTATATAACCCAAACTTTCTGGTAGTGTAAAATAAATTGTCGGCTCCTTTAGGCAGGTATATTAGCTTTAAATTTTTTTATTCCTTTTGCCCACATATTTTGAGTTTCATAATGTACCGGTAATCAATGCAATGAAAAATGCGGAAAAGTTTCTAAGCTATTCAGACAAAAGATTGTAACCTAAATTTCACAATCATTATAACTTCTTTGGGTTCACAGGATAATATGTTATGCTTCAAGTATTTGGAGAGAAAATGAGTCAATACTCATTTAATAATGGTCTTCAATCTTCTTCTAAAATAAATGTGCAACCCTGTTAGAAATTTCTCCAAAAGTGAAGATAGTACATGAATTAAGTTGGCATCAGGAAGCACGAAGAACACAGATGCTCTTAATTTACTTTTAGCTTATTAATTAACATAGTGTAGTTTTTCAAGAGCTTATTCAAAAACTACTTTAATTCAGATTTAGTTTTATTTGGTCAGAGATGATGTAAATTTTAGATAACATTTGCAAGCGATTTTTTTAAATGTCAAACCTGTCCATTAACAAATTTATTTTTGAAGATGTACTTATGAGGTGACATTTTTTAAATACAAAAAGATAATTGTAAAAATGTAAGCATTTTTATCAAAATACCCTGAAGAAGTATTTTGGATCATATTTGCTATTTCATAGTTGATTCTTAATGTTAAAATAAAAATATTTTAAAAATAGAAAAATATAAACACAGCAACTTTACATCCTTGGTAGTGTATTTAGCAAAATGCCGTAAGTAGTCTAAACATATTTTTTAACCTTTGACATATTAATTATACTTCTGGGACTCACTTTTAGAAAATAAATCCTAAAAGTAGATCATATTTTAAGCAATAAAATCTCTGCTGATGAGTAAGTGAAATGCCAAAAATATATGAAGCAAACAATCACCTATCAGTTCAAAATTATATGTAGCTATTGACAATGACAATGGTATTATATAATTATCTAATATCGTGAAAAATAATATGTATTAGATTGAGCATACATCTTTATTTACTCAGGGCAGTCCCAGTATAGCCTTTAGCAAACCAACTGAAACCAACTAAATACTTTTAGTTTTCCTTTTATTTTAAAGAAAAGACTGCATGTTCATTCCACTTATTATGTAAAGAGAAAGTCCAGGAAGAAAACAGTATGCATGCCATAATTGTAAAGGGCACAAATAAATAACAATAATAACACTTTTTTATAATAAGGTCAGAAAGAAAAATATTAACATATTAAAAGTGACTATCTTTGATATGGGTGGTGATGGTGATGTGCTATTTTAAGTTGCCCCTATATTATCCTCTTAAACTCTGGCTTGAATACTTTTCATAATGAGCATGAATTATAATGAAAATTATATAAAATAACTACCATTAATGTAAACAATGTATATATTATATATAAAGGTATTAGGGTTCTCTAGAGGGACAGAATTGTATGTGTGTGTGTGTGTGTGTGTGTGTGTGTATATATATATATAGGAAATTGTTTTATTAGGTATTAGCTTACATGATCACAAGGTCCCACAATAGGCCAGCTGCAGTCTGAGGAGTAAGGAGAGCCAGACTGAGTTCCAAAACCGAAGAACTTGGAGTCCAGTGTTCGATGTTCAAGGGCAGGAAGCATCCAGCATGGGAGAAATATGTAGGCTAGGAGGCTAGGCCAGTCTCTCTTTTCGTATTTTTCCGCCTGCTTATATTCTAGCCACATGGGCAGCTGATTAGATTGTGCCCACCCAGATTAAGGGTAGATCTGCCTTCCCCAGCCCACTGACTCAAATGTTAATCTCCTTTGGCAACATCATCACAGACACATCCAGGATCAATACTTTGTATCCTTCAATCCAATCAAGTTGACACTCAGTATTAGCCATCACAATTAACCATTTTGTTGATAACGTGTAGTGATAAGGTTTTCTATTAATTGGATGTCTTAAAAACCATGATTACTGTAACGTGTTTATCTGAGTTCCTTTCCTTTTTAATAGAAATTTGTAATAAACTTTTAAAAATTAATATATTTTTTATTTCAATAGCTTTTGGGGTACTACTGATTTCTGGTTACACGGATGAATTGTATAGTGGTGAAATCTGATATTTCAGTGCCCCAGCCACCTGAGTAGTGTACATTGTAACCAATATGTAGTTTTTTATCCCAAATCCTCCTTCCTCTCCCTGCTCTGAGTCTCCAAAGTCTATTATATCACTCTGTGTACCCATAGCTTAGCTTGACAGAGGTAGTTGAGGCAGTTCTAGTAAAACACTGAGATCTTATCATGGTGAATGGTGGGAGCCACCTCAGCTCCCCTACTAGACCAGCAGGAAAACAATCCACCTTCCTGTCACACTCCTGACTCAGTGTTCTGGCTTTACAGATCATAGAGACATCTTTTTTCATCTGCAGGAATGTTTATGTTCCATGTAAAGAAGGATTCTGACTCTGCTCCTCATGCAAGCCTGAACCTGGAGGACACTCATCCTGTGGGGATACAGTCACCCTGAAGTGTTCCAGAAAGGCTATCTGCAAGTGAACCCATTCCAAGCTCCCATGGAGAAGCTCCAGGTGTGTTTGCAGTGGTGGATGAGGAAGAAAAGAAATCTCCTTCTCCAAGACACTTCAGGAGCATCAGGGCTGTCTGACTATTGGTATAGAGCCACAGACTCTCCTTGCTGAGCCCAGCACTGCATCTGTGCCTTTGCTGAAGGAAACTTTCCACATGCAGAAATTTCTGAGACTCAAAACCTGCTGTCTGAATTCTTTTGTCCCATGGGGTACTCCCTTGATGTGGTGCATTCCCCTTTCCCCTAGGAATAGGAGTCCCTGAGAGTCAGACTACTGTAAATGCTGCTGTCCCTCTAGGTCTAGCCACCCAGTGGTGCTGCCATACCCCAGGCTGGTGTTACAAAATGTCTACAAGAGACTCAGTGATGCGACCAGTCCTCAAGTCTCCCAGCAGTGGGTACCAGCACTAACTCTGATGAGGGTGACAGAGGAGAGACAGACCCTTTATATTCCCTGGTTATAAATAGTCTTACTTTGTTGGCTTTCTCAAATGCTGGTTGTAATAGTAATGAAGTGGTCACGTGGACAGACTAAGGAACTGGTTAGCTAGGGTGCTGCAGGCAATGTTAATTGCTATAAACAAATACCTGAGAATAGATAATTTATAAAGAAAAGAGGTTTAATTGGCTCATGATTTTGAGAGCTGTACAGGAAGCATGTTGTTAGCATCTGCTTGGCTTCTGGAGAGGCCTCAGGAAACTTACAATCATGCAGGAAGGCAAATGAGGAGCAGGCACATCATACACTGCAGGAACAAGGCGGGGCACGGGGGACAGTGGGAGAAGTGCTATTGCGATTCACTCTTGAACAGTCAGATCTTAGGAGAACTCACTCCATAATTGTGAGGACAGTACCAAGAGGATGCTATTAAACCATTCATGAGAAATTCATCCCCATGAACAAATCACCTCCCACTAGCCCCCACCTCCATATTGGAGATTACAATTGAACATGAGATTTGGGTGGGGACACAGATCTAAACCATATCTTCCACCCAGCTCTCACTCAGTTACCAAGGTGGGTCTCACGCTAGCTAAGTTCCAGGCAGTCTGTGCTCAGAACTCAAAACTTCCCCTGGCTAGCGCCTTCCCAGTGGAGACAGGACAGGAATGGCAGCTTTCGGGCCATGCCCCTCCCAGTCTACCCATGAACCTGGAGTGCCCAGCTCCTGCACTTGTAGCTGCAGCACATTTCCCAATCATCCATCAGTTCTGCCCAACAGAATTTGTCCTCAATGGAGATTGTATTACAAATCTTAGTTGGGAGCTTCTCGCAACCAACAACCGCTGCCTGAGTTAGCTGGCAGACTTCCACAAGATTCCTGCAAGGTTGAATCAGGAATGGCTTTTCACCATTCATGCTGGAGACTGGGATTGCATGCAAAGCACTCCCCACTGCTGCTCCTTTTCATATATTACCTACCGCGCCCTATATCAGCTTCACCACTGGGAAGTGTTAAGGCCTTCCCCCTGTGGTGTGGATTGCTGGGTTCTCTGGTGGGAGTGTATTTCCCAGAGGCAGTTCTCCCCCTTCTCATACAATGGGGACTTACATTTTTCCCCCTGGCTCATGGTGTAGGCTGCAACCTGCTTCTTTCAAAAGGTCTGTGGTTTATTTCAGTTTTCCCGTTAAGTTCTTGCATTGCGTCTTGGAAAAAGTTCACTATGTGTATTTCTACACATTGTTTTGTGTTTCCAAATGGAAGAGGCATGTTAACAATGCTCCCAATCTGCATTCTTAAGGGGAAAATAGACTATTTTTTTGAGAAGTTTTAGGTTGGCAGCAAAACTGACCAGAAAGTACAGATGGTTCCCTTATTCCCACCCCCATACCTCACATACATAGGCTCTCCCATTATCAACAACCTCCACCTGATCGATACATTTATTATAATTGATGAACCTATATGAACACATCATTACTACACAAATATTATAATTTCCATTAGGGTTCACTTATGATGTTGTTCATTCTATGGGTTTGGACAATTGTATAATGATATGTATCTACCATTACATTATCAGGAAGAATGGTTCAACAGTGGTAAAAGTTCTCTGTGATCTACTGATTTATCCTTTCATCCCTCCTAATCCCTGATAAAGACTGAACTTTTTCTTGTCTCCATAGTTTTCCCTTTTCCAGAATGTCATACATTTGGAATCATACAGTATGTAGACTTTCTAGACTGGCTTCTTTCACTTAGTAATATGCATTTAATATTTCTCTATGTATTTTCATGATTTTATAACTCATTTCTTTCTAGTACTAAATAATATTCCATTGTCTGTATGTACCACAGTTTATTTACCCATTCAGCTGCAATGGGGCAGTCTTGGTTGCTTCTGTGTTCTGGCAATTATAAATAAAATCTCTTATTTATGTCTGTGTGAAGGTTTTTGTGTGGACATAAGTTTTTAACGCCTTTGAGTAAATACTAAAGAACATAATTGCTGGATCATATGACAAGAATATGTTTAGTTTCATAAGATACCATGAAAATGTCTTCCAAAGTGGTTATGTCATTTTGCATTCTCACCAGCAATGAATGAGAGTTCCTGTTGCTCCACATCCTTGCCAGCATTTGGTGTTGTCAATGTTGTGGATTTTTGCCATTCTGAGAGATGCATACCGAGTTTTTTCCCTTTTAATCTCTCTGTTTTTATGTTTTTAAATGTAACTTTCTGAGAGTTTAGAACGTGTTAACTGCTAAAAGCAAATTCTGCTTTTTTTAACATACATCATACAGGGAACAATCAAGGATCCACCCACTCATTCATTAAATAAACATCAATGGCATCTTCTATGTCTTCTTAAGCAAGCTAGAAGGCATGAAGATTCTGAAATAAACATCACAGTCGTGGTCCCTGAGTACAAAACAATTTTGTTTAGAAAAATAATACAGAAAATGAATGCAGCAAACAAATGAAGAAAATATTTAATTTCAGAAAGTCTTAATGATCTATAGACACTAGAACGAGTAATATGGTAAGTACCCTGAATGGGGGTGGAATACTGTTTTATGTAGGACAGTCTGGAAAGGTCTCTCTGGGTACACATTTATTCTGATACTAATTATAAAAATTTCTGAGCTAAAAGTTTCCTTTTCAGCATATAAGAGTGTAAGCACAATGGAATTGAAGAAAACTTTGCTCTCTTGACACCTACACAAAAGCCAGAGTTCTTAGAGTCAAATAGCTTTAGTCTCCAATTAAAATATTAAAATTTGTCATTATGGAGTCAGAAACTATTGCATAACTTTACTTCGGAAACATTCCACCAATAAGAAACCACTGTTACCATCAAAATCAATCCAGAAAGGTAAGAAGGCAACTATTAATGCACCCAAACAAATTTATGCATATTTGCTGATGTATTTAAAATTGGATAATACAGTGGAACATCACATTTTATTCTTTGTGCTTTTGACACATATTTATTGGACACCTACAATGTGAAAGCCACTTTTCTAGGCTATGGGGACATAAGACTGGAAAGGTAAAAATTTAAACAGGTAAAAATTTCCATGCTCATGAAAAATTCTTTCATGACAGAGCAAATATTAAGTAACAACAACACATTGAAATAGGGAATGTTGAATAATGATAAGTATTAGGTTGGTGCAAAAGTAATCTTTTGCCATTACTTTTAATGGCAAAAAATTGCAATTACTTTTGCACCAACCTAATAATATAGTAGAAAATAAATAGAAAAGAAGAATTAGAAAGGGTGGAAGACTTTTAATTTTAAATAGGTATTTCAGAAATGGCATTCTGAGAAACTGTTACTTAAAGATCTGAATTAGGTGAAATATGGGAAGAGCATTCTAAAAAAGGGGAGCTGAATGTACAAGGAAAAAATAAAGCATAGAGATAATGAATACACACTTACATAATTTACCTACATATGTGTATCCCTTATATGCAAGGGAACAAGTATAAAATACATACCTGCATACATATACACAAAGAAGCACAAGAACATACATGCATAAAAGGTTATCAGTAAGGCTGGAAAAGAGAAAACAAAGGAGAGAAAGAGTATTTTAGAGAAATGGGTAGCAGATAGTTTTGTTGAGGATTTTATAAGCTGTTTAACATATTTAGCTTTTACTCTGAATGACATGGGAAATTAATGGAGACCTTTGAGCAATGAATGATAGGTTTTAACTTGGTCTTAAAAGTTCCCCTCTCATTAGTGATTACAGGTGTACTTAAAAGTGCAGTCATTATGATTAGCTGATTTAAATGTGGGTGACAGCAAAAGTGGAGAAGAAAATGACTTCATAGCATTTGGCCTAAGTAACAAGAAGAAAGTATTTTCCAATAATTAGATAAGAAAGTCTATGAGCAAAGTAGGTATGATGGCGTGCACTGGGAATTTGTTGGACGTGCCAAGTTTGCAATATGACATCCACATCTACATGTTGAAGGGAAAGTTGTAAAAACAAATATAGGGAAAGGAGGACATGAGGATATCAATTTGCCAATGTGCTTTACATTCATTATTATTATTATTTTTGTTATTATGATGAGATGGGGTCTCCATCACCCAGGCTGGAGTGCAGTGGTGCAATCTCAGCTCACTGCAACCTCCGCCTCCCGGGCTTAAGTGATCCTCCTGCCTCAGCCTTCTCAGTAGCTGGGAACTGGCGAATTTTATTTCATTCATTCATTCATTCATTCATTCATTCATTTATTTATTTATTTATTTATTTATTTATTTACTGTAGAGACAGGGTTTCACCATATTGCCTTGCCCAGATCTTGAACTCCTGGACTCAAAAAATTCACCCACTTCGGCCTCCAAAGTGCTGGAATTATAGGCTTGAGCCACCACAATGGCCACATTCACTTTTTTTAAAAACTGTCTTTAAAAAAATTCCCAAATTAGAGTTTCAAAAATAGTATGAACAAATTATACTTAGAAAAATATGTACAATCTATTTAAGCATATAATTTACAGGGAAATTAACTCACTTCAAAATGTCAATGTTTCGTTTGTTGAAAAAATAATTTTATTGTTGCTTATTATCGGGAGAACCCACTCCCCATGTTTAACGTATGTTCTTTTCTATTTCCTAAGTGTCTCGGATGGGTTGAGAAATAAAGGGAAAGAGCACAAGAGAGAGAAATTTAAAGCTGGGTGTCCTGGGGAGACATCACATATCTCGGCAGGATCCGTGATGTTCCCCGAGCGGTAAAACCAGCAAGTTTTTATTAGCGATTTTCAAAAGGGGAGGGAGTGCATGACTAGGGTGTGGCTCACAGAGATCATATACTTCACAAGGTAATAAAATATCACAAAGCAAATGGAGGCAGGGCGAGATCACAGGACCACTGGACGAGGATAAATTAAAATTACTAATGAAGTTTTGGGCACGCATCATCATTGATAACATCTTATCAGGAAACAGGGTTTGAGAGCAGATAACCTGTCTGACCACAATTTATAAGGTGGGAATTTTCCTCCACGTAATAAGCCTGGGAGTGCTATAGGAGACCGGGGCTTATTTCTTCCCTTCGGCTTCGACCATAAAAGACAGGACACCTTAAAAAGGGGCCCGTCTATAAGCCTACCTTCAGGGCGCATTCTCTTTCTCAGGTAAGCCTACCTTCAGGGCGCATTCTCTTTCTCAGGTATGTTCCTTGCTGAGAAAAAGAATTCAGCGATATTTCTCCTATTTGCTTATGAAAGAGGAGGAATATAGCTCTGTTCCGTCTGGCTCACCGGCGACCAGTTCAAAGTTACCTCTCTTATTCCCTGAACATCGCTGTTATCTGTTCTTTTTTTAAGATGCCCAGATTTCATATTGCTCAAACACACATGCTCTACAAACAATTTGTGAAGTTGACACAATCACAGGGTCCTGAGGTGATTCATCCTCCTCAGTTTACAAAGAAGATGACAGGATTAAGAGATTAAAGACAGGCATAGGAAATCACAAGGATATTCATTGGGGAAGTGATAAGTGTCCATGAAATCTTCACAATTTATGTTCAGAGATTACAGTAAAGCCAGGTGTAAGAAATTATAAAAGTATTAATTTGGGGAACTAATAAATGTCCATGAAATCTTCACAATTTATGTTCTTCTGCCGTGGCTTCAGTCGGTCCCTCCATTTGGGGTTCCTGACTTCCCGCAACAGCTTATGTCAACACATAGACATATATTTTCTTTTAAAACATTTTTTTTCAGCCAGATGCGGTGGCTCACACCTGTAATCCCTGTATTTTGGGAGGAAGAGGAGGGCAAATCACTTGATGTCAGGAGTTTGAGACCAGCCTGACCAACACAGTAAAACCCCGTCTCTACTAAAAATACAAAAAATTAGCTGGGTGTGGTGACAATCACCTGTAGTCCCAGCTATTTGGGAGGCTGAGGCACGAGAATCTCTTCAACCTAAGAGGTGGAGGTTGCAGTGAGTCGAGATGGCTGTACTCCAGCCTGTGCAATGGAGTGAGACTTCATCTCAAAAGTAAAACAAAACAAAAACATTTCTCATGGGAAAGAACTAGGCATTTGGTGATGCTGATGCCAATTTAAGAGTCTCACGCTCTAATGACTGAGCTAGCTGCGCCTCCTCATTGTCCAACTTAAATTGCTTCAACTCTGATGTACAATTTCAGGCACTGGCTTTGCATGTTATTTCCTTTTCCTTCTGTTTTCATATAGAGGTTGTAAAGCTGGACATATGAAATCCCTTGAACACCAAATCAAATCAACAAGAGTTACATGGGGTAGCTTTAGAAACATTAGGCACTTATATCCAATGTAACTGTTCTCCAAAAGTGCACTGCCCTATTTACTCACACAGACCAAACACTGAATATTTAACAAAGGTGTAATACATTTTCATTGAATTGAGATTTCTGCTTTTGCTGTTTACAGTATGCCAGAGAGATAGATGTACACTACAATATGAATACTGCCCATATCTATAAGGGTCCCAGAAGGAGACAGATGGCACACCTAACAGGTTCATTAAGATGGTTTAAAAAAGGTGTTGATTACAAATGTGTTGGTAGGCTTCAGAAAGACAAAGAAACATGGAACTGTACCCCAGGTCTAGCAAAACGAAGGAAAAAGATCTTAGATTTAATGGCAAGAGAAGAGAGAATTTAATGGGAGCAGGGAGTGAGTAGGTGTGTGAAAAGGACCATGTACCTGGAGCAGCAGCCTTTCACAAAAGGATTTTGCCAAAGTGACTGGTTAAGTGGAAGCTGAATATCTTAATATCTCGACCTTAGTCTCTTCCCTCACTCTAATCTCCTGGAATTTTGAATTATCCAAACTCAGAGAGAAGCTAGTGGGTAAGGGTGCCCATGAGACAGTACATGCAGTTTAGCTTTTTGGAGGCATGAAACAAGATAGAGAAGGATGAAGAATAGAACTTGGAAGAGCAAATGGAAAGTATGCAGTTAATTTTCCTACTATTGGGTGGTAAGATATTTAGTGACATAACACACAAGAAGCCATAAGCCCTATATGGTGCTGGGAAGATTCTCAAGCTCCTTTCTCCAATTTATATCAATGTAGCCCCCTGGAACCTATATTACCTATGCTTGTCTTGTAAGTGAGCAGTGCTCAATAAGTCCATTGTGCCCTTTTCTCTAAAAGCCAGCTAGTGAGGGAAGGAAGACATTTAAAATACAGTGAAATAACATATCTAACAGTATACCTGAATGAAGTTGGAGTTCTGTGTGCCAATTTTCAAGATAGTATCTTTATAGTGGAAACACCTTTATGATATGCCCGTGAGATTTGCCAAAATGATCCTTAAATTTAGGAGGTAAAATTTTCACTTGTTGAAACATTTCTACCTTTCTCTATGATGCCCTTAAGGGGTCTTTTTTTCCTGAACCATGCGTGGTATCTTCATTCACTTGTTCTTACACACGTGATGTGTGATTTTACCAGTGAAAGACACATGATGTGTTTTATCAGTATAAGACTATAATTTGGTGATCTCTTAGCAGATTAAACAATTTGATGATATACCACATATATAATTTTCTTGAATTTAATTAGCCTTTCTGTACTCAAGTAGCATAACCATGAGGGCCTCTCGTTATTTATGAAGCTCTACTAGTGAAGCAGAATGGGATTTTCTGTTCCCTTCATTTTGGAGAAAATGAAAGAATAAGAAGCAATCCAGGGTACATGGACTCTATCCATGCCTCCTTTCAATACACTCCAGGGGAAGGACATTACGCAAAGCTTCTCTTATATTTGCACTATTCTTATGTGAAGAAGAACTAGAAGGTATCAATCTCCAAAAAACGTCAAAGTTCATCGGAGGAGACTGACGAGGATGACTGGTGGCCATGCTTTGCTTCTTCCTGATTTGGCTGAGACAGAGCCTCTATTTCCATAGCTCTTAAAGAATCTGAGAAGAGATTTCAAAATTTCAGTATGCTCCTTTGAAAGGATGGAATTTAGCTTACATAGAAGAGAGAAAAAGTCAAGGCTCAAAGAAGTGCGTTGTGGACCACTTTCTTGGGGATAACAGGGAATATTGTGATTTCTCAGAGAGGGCACAATAAAAATAAAATTGAAAATAAAGTTTAGACAAGAGAATCAGATTATCTAAATCTGTCTGGGGGATTTCTATGTGTTGTTTGGACTGATAAGTCATAGTAGTCATAGTCATACAAGTCATACTAGCCATGGCAAATAGGAATAAATGGAAGCAAATGTAAGAAAAACCATAATTAAGACTTTTCTCCCTACCAAGTTTCCTGGACCTTAGAATCTGAGCAGATAGTAGGGAATAGGAAGATACAAGTCAAAGGATACAAAGTAGAAAATATGTAGGATGAGCACACTGAAAGATCTAATGTACAACATGAAGACTACAGTTAATAATAATGTATTGTACGCAGGATTTTTGCTACATGTATGCAGGATTTTTGCTAAATGAGGAGATCATAGTTGCCCTTGCCATAAGCAATAAGCGGCATGAGTAACTATGTGAGATAACAGATATGCTAATTTGTTCAATTTTATTGTGTATGTGTATCTTATCATCTTGTGTATCTTAAATATACACATTACAATTTATTTTAAAAATCAGATAGTTGTGGGGAGAGGAAAGTTCTGTGGTAGTGTTTTAACTTCAATATAACTGAACTGTGAATCTGAATTGACTACTGAATAACTGAAGTGTATGGAAGTAAAAAATTCCAAATTTTACCTTGGACAGAGTAGACAAAGTTCTCTGTCATTTGAAAAACTGTAACTTCAGGACAGAAATCCAACTGAGTTAAAGAAAGAAAGAATGATATTTGTTATTTTGCACAAGTAAGCTTATAACTGCAGTAATCCCCCCTTATCCATGAGAAATAGTTTTCAAAACCCCCATTTCTGAAACTATCAACAGCACTGAATTCTATATACACTATGTTTTTTTCTTACATATACACGTGATAAAATTTAAGTTATAAATTAGGTGCACTAAGAGATTAACAATCATAACTAATAATTAAATAGAATTATTATAACTATACAGGGTGATATAAGTTTTAAGAATGTGGTCTCTCTCTCAAAATATACTTGTTGTAAAGATGTGAGATGATAAAATGTCTGCAGGATGAGAGGCAGTGAAGTGAATGACATAGGCATTTTGATGTACCATTAAGCTACAATTGAGCTTCTGATGCTATGTCAGATAGAGGATCATCTGCTGGGGGTGATCCTGGATCATCAAGTCATGACAATGGTGACGGCTGAATGTAAAGAACAAACAATATTGACGACTAAGGGTTGGGTAGGGTATACAGAATAAATATGATGGACAAAGGATGATTCACGCACCAGGCAGGATGGAGCTGGAACATGCTAGGTGTTATTAAGCTGTTTAGAACGATCCACAATTTGAAACTTGTGAACTGTTTATTTCCGGAATTTTCCACTAAATATTTTCAGACTACAGTTGACTGTGGGTAACTAATACCAAGGAAAGTGAAACCACAGATAACAAGGAACTACTGTATAATTTATACCCATTCGTATGTTTTTTTCATCAACTTTTATTTTAAATTATGGGGTACATGTGCAGAATATGCAGGTTTGTTACATAAGTAAATGTGTGCCATGCTGGTTTGCTGTACAGATCAATTCATCACCTATGTATTAATCCCAGTATCCACTAACTATTATTTCTGACGTTCTCCCTCCCCTTAACCTCACCCGTGACAGGCCCCAGTGTGTGCTGTTCCCTCCCTGTGTCTATGGGTTCACATTGTTCAGCTCCCACTTTTAAGTGAGAACATGCAGTGTGTGATTTCTTGTTCCTGAATTAGTTTGCTGAGGATAATGGCTTTCAGCTCCATCTATGTCCCCGCAAAGGACATGAACTTGTTCCTTTTTATAGCTGCATAGTATTCCATGGTGTGTACATATGTATATTTACCACATTTTCTTCATCCAGTCTATCATTGATGGGAATTTGGGTTGATTTCATGCCTTAGCTATTGTGAATAGTGCTACAATGAACATATGCATGCAATATGTGCAGGTATCTTTATAATAGAATGATTCATATTCCTTTGTGTATATACCCAGTAATGAGATTGCTGGGTCACAAGGTGTTCCTGCTTCTAGGTCTTCGAGGAATCACCACACCGTCTTCTGCAACAGTTGAAATAATTTACATTTCCACCACCAATGTAAAAGTATTCCTTTTTCTCAGCAAACTTGCCAACATTTGTTGTTTCTTGACTTTAGTTTTGAGACAAAGTTTCACTCTTGTTGCCCAAGCTGAAGTGCAATGGTGCGATTTCAGCTCATTGCAATTTCTGCCTCCCCAGGGCAAGCAATTCTCTTGTCTCAGCCTTCCAAGTAGCTGGGATTATAGGCTATGCCACCACACCTGGCTAATTTTGTATTTTTAGTAGAGACAAGGTTTCGCCATATTAGTCAGGCTAGTCTCGAACCCCTGACCTCAGGTGATCTGCCCACCTCAGCCTCCCAAAGTTTCGAGATTACAGGTGTGAGCCACCGTGCCTGGCATCTTGATCTTTTAATAATTGCCATTCTGACTGGGGTGAGGTGGTATCTTACTGTGGTTTTGATTTGCATTTCTCTAATGATAGAGATGTTGAGCTTTTTTTTTCAGATGTTTCTTGGCTGCATGGATATCTTCTTTTGAGAAATGTCTGTTTTTGTCCTTTGCCCACTTGTTAATGGGGTTGTTTTTTCCTTGTAAATTTGTTTAAGTTCCTTATAGACTCTGGATATTACACCTTTGTCAGATGGATAGATTGCAAAAATTTTCTTCCATTCTGTAGGTTGTTCACTCTGATGATAGTTTCTTTTGCTGCACAGAAGCTCTTTAATTACATTCCATTTGTCAATTTTTGCTTTTGTTGCAATTGCTTTTGGTGTTTTCATCATGAAATTTTTGCCCGTGCCTATGCCCTGAATGGTATTGCCTAGATTTTCTTCTAGGGTTTTTATTGTTTGGGGTTTTACACTTAAGTCTTTAATCCACTGTGAGTTAATTTTTGAAAAGGTATAAAGAAGAGCTTTAGTTTCAGTTTTCTGCCTATGGCTAGCCAATTCTCCCAGCACCATTTATTAAATAAGGATTCCTTTCCATATTGCTTGTTTTTGTCAGGTTTGTCAATTATCAGATGGTTGTAGATGTGTAGGCTTACTTCTGAGTTCTCTATTCTGTTCCATTGGTCTATGTGTCTGTTATTGTATCAGGACTGATATGGTTTGGCTGCATTCCCACTCAAATCCCATCTTAAATTGTAGCTTTCATAATATCCATTGCAGTGGTGGAAAAGACCCAGTGGGAGATAACTGAATCATGGGGCCAAGTCTTTATTGTGCTGTTCTCATGATAGTGAATAAGTCTCATGAGATCTGATGGTTTTATAAAGTGGAGTTCCCCTACAAAAGCTCTCTTGCCTGCCACTATGTAAGACATGACTTTGCTCCTCATTCCCCTTCAGTCATGATTTTGAGGCCTCCCCAGGCATGTAAAACTGAGAGTCAATTAAACCTCTTCCTTTATAAATTACCCAGTCTTGGGTGTCTCTTTATTAGCAGCATGAGAACAGAATAATACAAGTAACATGCTGGTTTGGTTACTGTAGCCTTATAGTATAGTTTGACGTTGGGTAGCATGACGTTTCCAGCTTTGTTCTTTTTGCTTAGGATTTTCTTGTCTATACGGACTCTTTTTATGGTTCCATATGAATTTTAACATTTTTTTTTCTAATTCTGTGCAGAATGTCAATGGTAGTTTAATGGGAATAGCATGGAACTGATAAATTACTTTGGGCAGTATAGCCATTTTCATAACATTGCTTCTTCCTATCCATAAGCATGGAATGTTTTTCCATTTATGTCCTCTCTGATTTCCTTGAGCAGTGGTTTGTAGTTCTCCCTGCAGAGATCCTTCACTTCCCTTTTTCACTCTATTCCTAGCTATTTTATTTTCTTTGTAGCAATTATGAATGGGAATTTATTCATGATTTGGCACTCTGCATGCCTTTTGGTGTATAGGAATGCTAGAGATTTCTGCACATTGATTTTGTATCCTGAGACTTTGCTGAAGTTGCTTATCAGCTTAAGAAGCTTTTGGGCTGAGACAATGGGGTTTTCTAGAAGTAGGATCATGTCATCTGCAAACAAAGATAACTTGGCTTTCTCTCTTCCTATATGAATGTTCTTTATGTCTTTCTGTTGCTGGTTGCCCTGGACAGAACATCCACTACCATGTTGAACAGGAGTGGTGAGACAGGGCATCCTTGTCTCATGCTGGTTTTCAAGGGGAATGCTTCCAGCTTTTGCCCATTATTACATTGGTTGTGGGTTTGTCATAAATGTTTCTTATTATTTTGAGGTAGATTTCTTTAATACCTAGTTTACTGAGAGTTTATAACATGAAGGGATGTTGAATTTTATCAAAGACCTTTTCTGTGTCTATTAAGTTAATCATGTGGTCTTTGTCTTTAGTTGTGTTTATATGATGAACTACACTTGTTAATTTGCATAGGTTGAACCAGCCTTGCATCCCAGGAATGAAGCCAATTTGATTGTGGTGGAGAAGCTTTTCAATGCCATTCACATGTGGATTCATCCTTTGAGGGCTCAGAACAATTATGATGTTCAATAAGTTATAGTGTGTTTTCTTGCTAAAATTTTATTCTCTGAGCTTTTCGATTCATTACAGAATGTAATTACAGTGTTATACATATTGCTACCCCAGGGTGAGATCTGTTTTCAACTCCTGTGCTAGAATATTCTATTGTTGTCAAAGTTAGAAGATCAATATTAGCTCCCAATCGTAGTAGAATACAAAAGACTGAAAACAGTTCAAATTTGCATGAAGGGCATTGGGATTATGTACAGAGATGAATGGACAGTACCTTCACGAAAAGATAGAAAAGCCATTTCCAGATTGAAAACTAATTAAGGACAGAGAATTCTTCCCTCTTAAAAAAAATCAGTTTTTCCAAATCACAATTGATTTAAAAAACCAGCAGAAAATATTACTAATTAAACTATGAAAATTTAGACAGTTTGTAAAACCAATATAGGAATAAGAATTATAATTTGAAAAATAGAGTACCCGATGAACTAGTGACAGATCAGATGGAACTATGGCACAGACAACTCAGAAACTGAGAAGCAGGGGTCCACGGATGACTCAGAATAAAAAGGAACACAGACCAGACTAGAATGGAGGGACTTCTTTGAACCATATCTTATATTTACCCAGTTATCTGGTGAAGCAAAAACCAATTTTTATGGTGTAGAATTATACTAAATATACATTGTAATGTATCTCCTACCATAGTTCGGATGCAGTCATTTATACATTCTTTTCGTAAAGTCTTGGTATAGAAACTGGTCACATATGTATCAATATTTATCTTAGAAAGGAATCCATAAATTCTAAGTGTTTAACCCTTTTCATGATTTATTTCTGAAGAAACTGACTCTGAGTTCTTTTGAATAAATGTTTTTGTTTTTAACATGCCTATTAATTTACAATCACTTCTTCTCTCCTAGACGTATCTCATTGGATTATGAAAAACATGAAGTAGTTAATTTCTCTCTGCAATGTCTTGGATTGAAATGGCACACAGTCTTCTTCACATTCAGTGATAACACATCACCCAAATACAATTCTTTCTCTTAGAAAAATGTATAACAAAAGCACTCACAGAAGATGGATTACCTCAATCTATTGTTGAAAATAATATTGAGCTATATTGAAATGTCTGCACATGAGGTCTGTTGGTCACCTTAGTCTCAGTAGTGTTCCCATAGTAACGGTATGATGAGGAAATGACATTACACAACACTTCAGATTTGCTGTGTACAATTACAATTCATCCCTACTGGGGCATATCTTTCCCTTGCTATGCGGAAGAGGTACACACTGGTAGATGTCTGGATTAGATGGAGGCTATTTGATTATCAATTTCTAACCCTGATGACTATAGAATAAAAATAAGGTAAGAAGCCTACTTTACAGAATATTGAGTAAGCAGGGCATATACTACACATTTACACAAGGCACTGTTTCAGCCAATATAAATACAACATGACGCAACTGCAGGAATGATTAGGACAACACAATACAGATTTGAGGGGAACAACAACCAAATACACACTGCGACTTGGACCCTAGCTTCTTATTTAATTCCTCAGCCTTTTTCTCTTCTTGTTTATTCCCCCTCTAAATCCTCCTATTTTTCCCATCCCCTCCCCTAATGTCTTATGCCTTTCTAATGCAGACTAAATAATTTACTTTTTCTTTTTTTTCATTTTGGCAGGCCTTGGTTATTACAGTCTTATGTCCCCATACTGACATTCACTTCCCACATGACTTATCAGATAATGTTCCCACATAAGAATTAGTCCCTTCCTAGAAAAATTCTCATGATAGGTATTGCAAAGACATAAAAGAGAACTTAAATATATGGAGAGATACACCATGTTCATAATATGCGTGTATATATGTGTATATATGTATATATGTATATGCTATATATATACACATATGTGTGTGTGTGTGTGTGTGTGTGTGTGTGTGTGTGTGTATCTCCATGGGTTACTTCCTTTTGAAGATTAGAGGTTTTAGGAGGAAGTAATATTTCAGAGGTCTTTTTACAATAAAGTTTATAAGGGCATGTTGATATCTTAACCAAGAACATGTCAAGTATGGAGGAAACAATGTTAGAAGTAATGAAGTGGCCAAGAAATAAAGGAAAGCACAGGAAAATACGATCTTTAAGCAAGCCTTCTTAGAAAACAGGAAGAATGAGGTTGGCAATATAAAGTAGTGTAAAATTAGCGTAGGTAGTGAATGCCAGGTGCAACATTTCATGAATGATAGGGAAGAATATGGAAGGTCAGTTTTACCTATAATACTATGATAATACATGAAAGTTCAGGAAAAGAGCAAAGAAAGAGTTAATTGGAACAAGATATTAACTTATATTCGCCATTTTCTTTTTGGTGATCTCCTTCCATCTCTTCTGATTTGTTCTGTAAACAGCAACAGGATTTTGTCATATCTGCTCACATCGTACAACTAAAAGCAATTCTAATGCTCTCATAGTGCTTTGGTTTTTTTATTCAGTAATACATTTATGCTTAAAAGACCCTACACATGGAATTTATCAAGATACAAAGCCTCAGATATAATGTAATATAATACTCTATAAATTGAGTATGTTCCTCAAGTAGAGCTTATAAGTGTAATTTTTATCAAAAATTTTAATTGAAATTTGCAACAGACTGTATTTGGTCTTTGTACGTCTATTATACCTTCCTTATGGCTTCAAATTAAATGTGTTGCTGTCAGCTTACTTCATTTGAAAAACTCTCTGCAGGTAATTTTTAATATTAAAAAAAAACTTCTTGAGACGTTTGATCAGCAAATGGATTGTGCCTGGAAAAGCAAATAACTTATATTTTAAAAAGAATAAATTAGAAATATAATATTTGACATAATTTTATTTACATACATAATGTATCACTGTTTGATACCTATATCATATTGAAACAAAGTATATTACTGTTCTTTGAATTGTTGGGTTTTCAGACTTTATATCCTAAATAATACTTTATAAATTTAAATATAGCAATCTTTAAATCTTCACCCTTTTTTATATATTCTTATAACTTGTCAGTAATCTTTCACTTAAGAAATATTTTTAAATATTTTGTTTTTCACATTTGTGTTTTATATTACTTATCTAGTCAAGGAGATTCAAGGAAAAGAAATCAAATAAAATGTTTCTTCTGTAGTAGTCTAATTTTTTGCAGGGAGAGTATGTTCTATATTCAAATTAAATTCTAGTGCATTGTTTGATGTGTTCTTTTTCATTTATCTAGAATATAATATTGGTTATCAAATTGTGCTTGCAGAGGCAAAGTTATCTTTATTAAATATCAAAGTATTCAAAATGGCTGATTGCTTTCTGGGCAACTGCATTATTTTCTTTGGGGTTTCAAAAACATTTTTTGGACTGGATTTGTGTCTCTGTTAAACAATAACTGCAGATAGTAATGTTTTCATTTATTTTTGAAATAGAACTTTCTTAGAGTTTATTGTTTGGTTATTATGTAAGAAAAAAAAGCTTCCCCCCACCCCGCCCCAACTGCCAGCTTCATGTTTAAACAGTAAACTTTATTTAGATTTAAACCTACAAATGTTTTCTATAGTGACATAATAATTCTGAATATAAATATTTGTTACATTTGGGTAAATAGGTCATGTTCTTGCCAGCCTAAAAGATGTTTTAATTGATTGATATGTTTTTGTATACTAATTAATAAAGATAACAGTGCCCTTAAGGAGAACACTGTAGCAGAGAAGACAGAAAATCACAACAAGATGAGACAAACACTGTAATACATTTATATACACCTAATATAGGACCATTGGCAGGGTTTATTTAGTTCTTTTCTTTTTCTAGAGCTGTAAATGTAGGATCTTTGATCTTCAGTAGAGAAAGAGCTGGAAGAGAGTACCTACTGTTGTCCCACGAACAAAGTTGAAGAACACAGACAGACAGGGAACCCAGCAGATGTGGCCCATAGGGTTCAGCACTCAAAGACATACAAAGATGTAAATGAAGAACATCAACCTGGTGGGGTAGATGAAAGATACTCAGCATTGCAAATACCTCCAAATACTTTTACTTATTTAAGTTTGCCTTACTTATGTGTGAATGTGTTGACTTCTACACAAAATTTAGAATCTATGTATCCAAGTTTTCTCAAAAGTTGTGATAGATCTTTTTATTGGAATTGCATTAAATTTATAGTTAGCTTTGAGTTAATTAAAACCTTATTTTACGTTAAACCATTAATGAACATGGTATATCTCTCTGTATCTTTGTTTTCTTTTACGTTATTTAATTCATATCAAAATTATGTCCACATAAACCATGTATTTATAAATTCCTAGCTAATATTTTGTATTTGTGAAGTCTTCATATACTTCTCTCTTTTCCTTGTTTATATTTCCTTGGAGTTATTCTCTATCTTGTTATAATGTGTATCAATCTCTTCTTCTGAGTTTGATGCAAGGGCTCAGCCCAAATTTCAACCGATTAACATTTGCTTTCCCTTCTTCTGAAAGATTGTTAACTTCAAAAAAGCTGCCACCATAACTATGTTTCAAAAGCCACTTTTCTCAGATATATTCTCAGTTAATTTTCTATTCATGCTCTGAGTACTAAAGGGTCTATAGATAAAATGTGAAATGCTTCCCTTAATCTGTAGTTAGTAAGTGCCTTCCTTAGCTGAGCTCCTTAACTGCTCTGGTATTAATACCAAATATCCTAATATAATTAGAGCTACTGTTTTCTTTCTGAATCATGTTGTAATAAAGGCTGCTATCTTTTCCTCTAGGCAACATTCCACTATACACACACATACACACATATGAACACATCGAAAGTGAGCTTCTTTCTATATCCTTAATCCATTTCTTAAATTCTGCATCAAGTTGTAAAATAAATATATAAATTTTTTGCTTCAAAAGAATATCTATACTGGTATTGCCATGGGAGGTGAAGGAGGCAGTAGTCCATACTAGTTTGTCATCCTGCCAAATGCATATTTATGTATTTCTCGAGGCCACTGTGTTCTAAGAAGTAAAACATTCACTTCACATGCCAGTGTTTGAGCAAAATATCAAAGTAGGCTCAGTTTGCCTAAATGCCCAGATGAAAAAATACAAATACAGGAGAGAAAAAAAAAGCTCATCAATAAGAGTGTCCCAGAAACAGTAATTTGGGTAATATGAGCCTAATTATGCACCATCTCTTCCAAATCTGCCTCTAGCCTCCCCACAAGCAAACATATGCATATACCAAAGCACTAATGAGATTGTAAGCTTGCTTCTCAGGAGAGTACTTCAAGTTTAACCCTGTTGACATAGTAATGGGATCAAGCTTACTTTCTTAACTGGGTATTCTTTGACTTTGCACTAATTAGCTCTTCACATATTCTAGTAAACTCTAAAAGCTTCAGTTAAGGTAGCTCAAGTATTCTCATAAGTAGTGCATTTTAATACTTTTATCTCATCATACCCTGTTTATGGATGCATTTGATAAGTCATAGATTTTGTTCTTGGATCTGTTTTCCAATTCTTTCTCTTAATATGATACTCACTGTATAACCTTGGGTAATGCATCATTATTATAATTGAAAAATGATAATAATTTTCTCCCTAATAAGTTCATATACATAAGATTCACTGGCAGCGAGGTAACACTCAGTGCGTACTAGCTTTTTAAAAAAATTCCTTCTATTGTCTTCTGAATTCGAGCATAACATGCCTCAGTAATATGCATTACTAGTAGAAAGATACAGTTGTTTTGCTATAGTTATAGCCCAGACATATAGTTCAGATATAGTTGTTTTATGAATATATGTCATTTCCACATATACAAGGAAAAGCACACATTAACCAAGCCACTGCAAACTACATGTGAGTGGTGCTCACGAGTAGCCATTCATTTTTTAGAATACTGTTTATATTGGCATCCTTAGTAACTCTATCTTAGTAGGGATAACTCTACTTAGTAGGGATAACTCTACACCCACATAACCTGCTTGGCTCCTGCATGTCTGGGGCAAACTAAATCCTACTATCTCTCATTATCATGAATATTGCAACAATTCTTCCAGGTTTTATATTATTGTTTTTCAACCATGATTTAGTAGTCACTATTTAGGGCTTTGCTGGAGAGAGCTCACTGTGTTTCAATACATATCGGACTCATAAAGGGGTCAGCTACATTTAGCCTTATAATTCTGTGATTAATTTTATACCCCAGTTTTGCTTATGGATGACAAATACCAAAGACAATTTAAAGGTCCAACATGAGGCAAATGATTGAAAAATACATATGAACACAATTCAATATAATGGTAGCAACAAAGAAATAAAGGAAGTTATTATGCAATGTTACACTAGAAAATTTCAAATTCAAAATTTCAAATTGTAAGAACACTGTCATTGAAATTAGTCAGACAAAGGCTAAAAGGATATATGAAGAAATAAATAATCATTTCATCAGAATTAGGTTATATCAGTGGATGTGTAGTGAATTTAATTTGTATTGTTTTCAAAATACTTGCATATCATTAAATGAAATTACATAAGAAATCAACAAATTGTTAACCCATTCTATGAATTAGTATTACTCAAAATTTTTCTGTCTTATGGCCAAGATTTTGAAAATATGGCATTTGTTTCTGATATGTTAATTTTACTCAAATAATAGTTGAGGCCTTAAATAATTCTAACACTACATAAATATAATTGTATATTATGGTGGAGAATGAAAGTTTTTCATAGTTCAAGATAAAATATATGTTAGAGTATTTATTTTTGCTGTGAGCTAATCTATTCTGACAGGTAACTCTTCCTTCAATACATTAATTTGCTCTCTTCCACTGCAGGGATATTTTGATAAAAATATTATTTAGAAGTTCTGTTCCCTACTTCATGAAATTTAAGGTCTAATCAGAGGAAAACTTAAGAGCTGATCAATTGTATCTTAACAATCTGTTTCAAAATTAAGGCAAAGTCTTAAAACAAAGCATGAATATACAGCGCATAAATGCATATATATATATTTGTAGATTATGTATAGCACACACAATCTAATAATTATACATACATATATACAAATATACAGCATACATAATCTAATAGTTCTAAATCAAGTTTTTTCTTCTAGCTGAGGTCTTATACATCCTCTTGTATTTCAGCATTCACCCTTATGACCCAAACTGAAATGCTCATCTTGTTCCAATCCCAGATAAAATAAAAAATAGGTGACCAAATGATTTTAAGTCGACCTCACTAGGGTTTCAAATGTATCCCACGTGTTTGATCACAATGGCTGTTATTAGTATCATGGACCTCTCTGCCTATTAAAGGATCTTCTAAGACAACCTTTAAACTGGTCTCTCAGCCTGTTGTTCCTCCTATCTAATCTGCTGATGCTGCCACTCAGATCATCTGGCCCCTTGAACTGTTATATATAGCAGAACCAGATAGAAATAAGATATGTCAAAACACAATTATTTATAGGACAATGTTACATAGGACAAATTGATTTTTAAAGAAAGATTAAACCTATACTTAATCATGAGAATACCAGAATAGTGGCATGTATATTTATATGAAATATCAAGTTTCTATTTTGTTTATTAAAAAATATCTGAAATTTACTGCTGATATGGGAGTGAAAAAAATATCTGATAGAACATATTTCTTTAAAAAAAGTTGACATATTTAAAAGTTTGTCTAAGGGAGTAGTGCCCATTATGATCAGATCTTCTTTGATATCTTTCCCATTATAATTGACTTGTGAGAGCTTGTTTGAGTTTGAATATTTACTACTGTTTTATTATTTTTTAAGTAAAAATTTAATTATTTTTAGCATTTTCACTACTATTACTAGTGAGCTGTCTTAAAGGTTGTATAAGCATTTTCTATTTAATTTTTACCTTAATCCATAATAGTAATTATTATTTCCATTTGATTGAAAACAAAATTAAAATGATTATGCAACTCACCCACGGATTCTGAGCTAGAAAGTAGAGAAATATGAAATCAAATAGGGTTTTATCTGATTCTAAAGTATATTTTATTAAGACCTACATTACACTGCCTCTCAGCCCTTTTCCATGTTCCTTAATATTAAATCATAGTTGATTTTACAGTCATAACTTATATAGGTCTTTCTCTCTTAATATTTCATGTCAAACATGAAAAATAAGTTTTAGGACTCTTGATCTAATTTTGCACATAAAAAGAGTTGCTCTTGCCAGGCGTGGTGACTCACGCCTGTAATCTCTGCACTTTGGGAGGCTGAGGTGGGCAGATCATGAGGTCAAGAGATAGAGATATCCTGGTCAACATGCTGAAACACTGTCTCTACTAAAAATACAAAAATTAGCTGGGCGTGGTGGTGTGCACCTGTAGTGTTACCTACTCAGGAGGGTGAGGCAGGAGAATCGTTTGAACCCAGGAGGTGGAGGTTGCAGTGAGTCAAGATCGCACCAGTGCACTCCACCCTGGCGACAGAGCAAGACTCCGTCTCAAAAAAAAAAAAAAAAAAGTTGCTCCGCAGCCTCTTTTGTGTTCTAACTGAAATATAACAGCAAAAATGACACAAAATGAAAATACAATAATGGAAATTCCTCAACATTATTATGTTCTGAGCTTTAAGAGAAAAAAGAACAATGATCATTAATGATTAATTCTACCTGGAATCCCAAATTACACATTGCATATTTAAAATGAACAATGTTTACAACAATATTTACAACAAAGATTTCAGATCTGTTGTTTTCTACAAGTAGGAGCTAGTGAGTTGTGTCAAATGCTGCAGAAAGATCATTTAGGATAAGGCAAACCATAGGCTTCCAACAATTAAAACATGGAACAATGTCAGCGAAGGCGTGAGACAAATTTCAGCTTGGTATGACTAGAACTGTGCAAGCAGTGTCAGTTTGTATAGACTGTCATTTGATCTTGAAGGAAGAAGAAAGATGATCTGCAGTGGCTTTATGGCTTTATGGTCATAGGCAAATTACTGACCAAAGTGCCAGGGAAGGCTTAATTGTGCCTGTAAGAAGAGGGTATGTTCCCTAGAAGCAATCAACATCCAAATACTTGGGGAAGAACAAAAGCAGCAACAAACCTGGAAGAAAACTCTAAAGAGGGAAATTAGACATAGCCTAGAAACATAATGAAAGAACTGTAAAAAGTTATTCCTAATTTTGTATTGAGAGCAGCAAAAAATTAGCTTGTGCGCATTGGAAGAATACCAAAACGAAAATTCACAAATAAAGCACACATATGCACAATCCGATATGTAACTGGCAACAATCATACTTTAAATGAGAATACGGTGTTAGGTGTTTCAAGTGATCCTCACAACATTCTTTTGAGGAGGCGGGGAAGATAGATTTAGTGCCCATTTGACTATTAAGGAATAAAACCTCAGAAGTGTTAAGAAATTGGCCTACAGGACACAGAGGCAGAAGTCGAATAAAATCCCCAGTCCAGAGAAAATGCTTGGTCTGGTGCCTATCTCATTACAATACACCCCTGATGTGCATGCCCCATTATTGACATGGTGACACTAGAGAAATTCACAGCCAGACTCATGTCCTGCTCAAGAAAAGTAGCTAATGTTCACTGCACAGTTTACAAAAGTCACTTCCATAATAGATGGTATTTTAGTTTTCTCTGTGGCCACGTAAATGAATAAGGAGTGATAATGACATTCTCATTATTTTAGGAACATATTTGCATTTGTAATGATACAGCTCCTACCAGGAGCCAAAGCCATAGAGACAACTGTCTGAATTAATTATATTTGTTTGGCTGATTAGATAAAAAATGCAAACATAAACTGCACATCAACTACTTCAAGATTATTTAATCCTTCTCTTGAAAGGGAAATGGATCTCTGAAGTTGTTCTTCTTTTAAGCTCAAAAAATAGACCATTAAATCAAGCAGCAGAAACAGTTCTTTAAAAATCACCCTCCCCAAAATTCTTCCCATTTTCTCAAGAGTCTGAAATAAGTATATCAATCTACATAATATCAAGATTTATTTATTAATTTGCAGTTATTTCCTACATTAGTCTATTCAATTTTCATGAGCCAGTCCCCACACCTCTATGGGAAGTGATGGCTTAAACTCTGTCCATTTAGCAGACAGCAACTTTCAACTGAGGGTAAGTGCAGCTAAAATGATCCCCCTGAAATTCTCAATGTGTGCAATTAGCTTTGCAGATGTGCTTTGTCCACACCTACCTTTTAATGATCACTACAACTTTGTTAAATGAAGCAGTACCAGTAGTCTCCTCCCTATACACACCAGCTGCCAGCACACCTCTGGTTTTCTAAGTTCTATAATGGAGTCCAAATGTGGCTGAAACCTTTTCAAAGCTTTCAATACTTTGGTAAGTCATGCCCCACTTATCAACAAAGAATAAATTTCAGAGTGGGAGGCAGGGGTCCAAAGCTTTACCATCTCTCATTTGCATACCTCTTAACTCCCTCACCCCATCCTACTTTATTCTAAAGTACAAATGGAATGTATCTCCTCCCTGCTTAAAACCTTTCAGTGGCTCCTGTCACTTAAAGTTCAGGCTTCTCTATATAGTTCCAATCCATCACCAAGTTTTATATTACTATTGTCTTAATATTTAGCATTGCAAAACTATGTCTATCATCTATCTATTCACCCATTTGTCTCTTTTATTGGATTTCTATATAGTTTCTAATTTCTAATATTATGACTCTCTCTCTCTCTATATATATATATATATATAAATGACAGTTCTTAAAATGTGTAGTGATCACTTTCTACTGGGCTTAAAATAATTCCATGGAATATTTCAAAAAAGTATGTGCAAGGAAGGAGGGGTGGTACTTGTATATGTATATGTGCATGTATGTATGCCTATGTTCCAGAGATATAATTGAATATTAATCAGGAAGATTTCCATTTTGAGTAAAAATAAAAGGCTCTTACAAGGGCTTGAAACTTGTTTGACTTACCGAAGCAAAAGGGTCACAAGCATCACTAATTATTTCTCCTCTGTAGGCTAGGATAGTTCTCCATTACAGAACTGGGTCCAGTGATACCAAGAGAAAAGATAGGATAGGATCCCTAAGCAGAATAGGTCCACTTAATTACTATAATGAGTAGCAAGGCAGTTATTAGCATCCAGAGAGGAAGACTGACTCATACAGAGTCACAAACCTGGTTAATAGAACATGATGCCCCCAGGAGCAACACAGATGACAGCCATTATGGTTGTAACCAAAAAATTGTCAAGGATGGATCAGAAGAATGAAAGCAGTTACTCCACTGAAAATGCACATCTTTCCCTAGCGTCTATAGCTGAGCCAGTTTTTGAATATGGGATTAACTTAAAAAAAGGGCCAGGTATATGTGAGGAAGTACCCTGCAGGAAAGGTACATGTTAGTAATTCCAGCATTCCTTCCACTAAGGGATCTGCTGCTATTTTTTTAGCTACTTATAGACTAGGGAAAGAGAATTACCTAGTATTTTGAGGGTTATTGAACAAAGGGCTCAAAATGACATTGTTACCTGGATATATGGAGCAGCATCATGTTTCACCTAATTGATCAGGGCATTATGAAGAACTGAAAACAAATAGAGTTCTGGCTAAGGTGTGCATCTAGAGGGTCTAGTGGGTCCACACACCTACTCAGTGGGCATGTCTCTGGTTCCTAAGGGTATCATTAGAATACACACATAGTTTTGTCATTGGTACATCCACTACATTGTTTTCTTGGAGGGATGGTGAAAGATATCATAGTGGGGAAACCCAAGTGGATGCCCCTAAAACAGCCCCATTCTCAATCAAGACTGAAGAGTTGAAATGATGTATTCTATGGAGCAGGAGTAGAAATTAGGGCCATCTTTAAAACCCTCATGGATGAAGGAGACGTGTATCCTCTCCTATCATATCTCCATATAGATCACCAGCCTGGTCTCTACAAAACCATTAGAAAATGATGTGGACTAACACACTGCATGGAAGTAGTAGCCACAACGGCAACCATAGCTAAAGATGTAGTATTTTTCCTAGAGCAGATTAATATGACTTCAGGTACATGGCATGTAGTCAATGATTTTGGAAAAACGTGACTTTTATCTTTATCAGGAAAATGGATCAGAAAGTTTGTATTCACTTGAAATGAACAGTGTCCATTTACATGTTGATGAAGTTAACTGCCTTAACCTTCATTATAATGAAGTCCAAAGGGTCCACATTTAACTATGCATCCTATAAAACAATGCATTGAACAAGTATAGTAATTATATAATGCAAATCAGACCAGAAAGCAAGGAATGGCTAGTACAGTGGAGGCTTTGACAAGGCACATGTTCTCTAATGAGCAAGATATAAAGCCTATGAACAGTGGGGATTCTACTGCATTAAAATATTAGATGTCTAATGATCTGGAGAATGCTTGGGCATCCTCTCCAAAGAAAGGGAAAACTTATTGCGCCTTGCTTCTTCCTTCATAAAGAAAAAAAAATCAATGTTTTAAAGCCTTGTAAGTCTCTGGAATAGCTTATTTCACACCTAGGGAGACTACTTAAAATCATATACTAGGTGATTATAAAGACAGATATATTTTATTATAGTTGGGTCTGGTGTAAGTAAAACTCTTTAGTAGGTCAGTATCACGACCCTGCACCTTGGACTCTTTCTTCTGTCAGGCCTTATTGTATAGAAAGTGTCAGTATTGGCATAAGATATAAAAGGAACTTAAAGGAAAGACCCATTGGGGGAATCACAGTGTAGACCCTTAGGATTCCAGAGCAAATTCATTCTATCTGCGAATCACAGTAAGGTAGAAGCAGTGCCTCTGAGAACAGGCCCAAGCAGGATGATAAGGCACGAGTGAGCTTTACAAGCACAGACCCTAGATCCCTCTTCCCCATTTTACATTCTCTGAATAGTTCCCTAAATTCATAGCTATGGCCACATAGGATATGCCTATGACCAATTGCCAGGTGTCAACTCATGATGTGGGTATAAGCCAACAATGGATAACAGTTGCCCTATAGTCCTGGGGCAGCCTAGAAAGGTGAGGGAAAATCTTCCCAAGGGTTAGACATTTGCGTAGGGCATGTGGTCATCCACTCTGTGTGACCTGAATAGTCCACAGTTAGAATACATATAGATTCATGAATAAAGGTGAATGCCTTAGAAGATTTGTTAGAACTCAGGAAAGAGAAAAATTGGAAGAGAAGGAATGAAGAAGTCTGATGCAGAGGGATGGGGATGGCATATATGAATGAACATAAAGAGAGACATAATTATATTATATGCTATGCTCCACTAGCATGCATCCACTAGAGAAGAGGCATTCAACAGTCTTATTAAAAAAAAAAATGACTCAGTCAGTTGACAACAGCCAGACTTTCTTATATCTGCTCTCCATAATTTACATTAATTTCTTGTGTCTGTAACAAATTACCACAAGCTGGGTAGCTTGAAACAACAGAAACACATTCTCTCACAGTTCTGGATGCCAGAAGTCTAAAATAAGTACCAATGGCCAAAATTACTGTATTAGCAGGGCTGTGCTTTCTCTGGAAAAGAATTTGTTCATTGCCTATTCCAACTCCTGGTGGCTGTTGGCATTTCTTGGTCTGTGGCTACTTCAGTCTAATCTCTACCTCTGTCTTCACATAGCCTTTTCCTCTGTGTGTTGTAAATCTCCCTTTGCTTCCCTTTTAGAAGGATACATTTGATGGTATTTAGGGTTCATCTAGATAAGCAAAAAATATATCCTCATCATTAAGATTCTTGCTTTAAACACATCTGCAAAGACCCTTTTTCCAAACAAGAAAACATTTATAGGTTCCAAAATTACAAACTGACATATTTGGGGGCCCATTATTCACGTCACTACAAGAAATGCCCTGCATCCCCACCTCCACCAGATAGGCAGTGCTGGCACAATGAGCACACTGATAAGACAGCCATGGTGGCGGGGTTGAAAATTACATGTGGCCTCAACGGTGTAGGCTTTCATTTACCAAGTCTGGTTTAGCTATTGCTGCTGACAAATATCCAATCTTCCAACAGCAGAGATCAATGCTGGATCCTTAACACTGCACCATTCCAGTAAGAAATCACTAGTGATCATAATTAGTCACTTTATGCTAAATTGACTTGATGGGTACTTTTATATCTTGAAAGGGGGTAACAATTTATTTTGGCACATATTTTGGGTATGGGTTTGCCTTTCCAGATTTAAAGACCTCAGCCAATACCACCAATTGATGACTATAGAGAGTATCATCAATTGGCACAGTAGGTCATGTATCATTGTGTCAGACAAAGGAATGTACTTCATAGTAAAGGATATGAGAGAGTGGCCATTTGGCTCATTCCACATAGGCTCAAGTTGCTAGTCTGATGGAATGATGGAAAGGTCTATGAAGGGTTCAGCTGAAAAGTCACCTCAAAAGGGATGACAATTTTGTAGGATTTTCCAGGCTTCAGAGTATGTTTTAAATCAATGACATTTACAAGTTGTTGTGTGTGTCCCATCCGCCAATGCCAGGCATACACAGGTTTGGAAACCAGGAGGTAAAAACAGAAGCATTCCCACTTACCATCTTTTCCAGAGATGTGGTTGGGAAACTTGTGCTTCACCAATCCTAGGCTCAGTATTTTAGATGTCCTAGCTCCCAAAATGATACTGCTTCTGCCAGGACACATAGCAAGAGTTCTGATTAACTATTAGAGGCTATTTGGATACTTTGGGATATATCTTTCAAGATGCCAGCAAGAATTACTGACCCTGACCACCAGGAAAAAGTAGGGCTGCTGTTACACAATGGAAACAGGGAGAATTATATTTACACCGAGGTGATTCACTTGAGTATCTCTGAGTCCTTTTTGACAAATTATGGTGTTAAATAGATGAGTCCTGCAAATTCATTCTGGGAAGAGTATGTGACAAAGGTTATGTAGACCCTTCAGGAATATGGATCTTTTTCACAATGCTAGGTAAATTACCACAACCTGCAAAGCTAACAACTGAGGGTAAGAGAGATAGTAAAATAGATTATTCAGCAGGGGGGCAAATACAACTTGTGGCATTGAGATGGGTTATAGCTGGCAGCTGTTCAGCTAGCATCCCTCCTCCTACAAACTTTCCCAGGAAGAGAGGTCCATCGGAATCCCGAATGGTTTCTCCCACCAGAACTGGATTCAAGCAGCACAAGGGTGAGTTGTGGTGAATCCCCTAGGTCTCTCTGAGGCCTAATGACTCATTATCCCAGTTTCCAAGAGTGCTCTTGGCACACAGCCCATGAGTTAGCCCCATTTGTGAATTACCTCCACTAAAGAAGGTCACTTCTCCCAAGACCACACCCTTTCCTGAAACAGCCCATAACCCACGACTGATCCAACAGGGGTAGAAAAAATGAAATTTCTTGCTCCAACTTGAGATGGCATTGAGTGGACTTCTTAACTTCAGTGTTTTCTGTGAATTGCCTAAAGACTCCACTGAGACTGAATCATAGATTCTCTTTTTGCACAATTCTGTTGCCTTCTCTTTTACCTCCATAGGTGTTGATTCTAAGAGCACTCTCGCACAAACTTTCTGTATGACAGTCTCTGTTTTCTATTGAGCCCAACCTGCAGAGTCTCCTAATTGTTCTTCTTGCCACTTTGTCTCCTGCTTGCCCAAAACCCATGGCACATGCTGTGGCAATATATTTAAAGTAAGTTACATTACATCTACTAAACATTGTAGAATTTAAAACTTTCCAGGCCAATCAAACTTCTTACGAGGCTCTGAAGGAATGATCTTTTATTCAAATTGAAAAATAAAATTGTAAGCCCCCAGTTGACTGAATGGACACCTTCTTGGCCAAGGGAACCCCAGCCAAACCTTGGAAGCTGAGTTCCAGGCCATGACTGGATGGGAAGTTGGACAAGCCGTGTTATAACCCATCTCTTGCTAACTGCAATTCGACCTTCTTTTCTAAGGACTAAACAGAAACCAGCCCTTTCAAAGAGACTCCACTGCTGTTTTCAAACAACCACCCGACTGCTGCCCCTCCCTTTTGCAGTTTCAACACAACAGACCAGAATTCCTTCCTGATGAGGGGCCACCAACCCTGGGGGTGGTTCTGGCTAGTCTATGGAGGATGTGCACTGAGAGTTTTGGTGTCCTCTGCTTCACCATTTGATGTCAGAGGGCTGAAAACTCCACCTTAGATCATGCTAACACTGCCATGTTTTTTAACACTGGACCCACAGAGAGGCATGAAGCTCCACTGCACATGAGCATGTCTCTCCTTTCATAAATATCCAAAATTCCTTCTATAGCTTACTGAATATGTATATTTGGCCACCCCTTTATGCATAAATACATCCCTGTTTTATTCTTCTGGCCTTTAAAGTGGCTGCTTCTGGCTTTTGGCCAGAAGCTATGCTTCTCATCCTGTCAGAATGGTGACCAGTCAGGCTGCAACCATTTCTTAAAAAAAAAAAAAAAAAAAAAAAAGCTTTCCTTTACAAATTCATGAATCTCATCATTCTTGAGTTGGCAAGATTCTCTGACTTCATATCACATTCATCCGCTAACTTGATCACTAACTACATACACACTAATCTCCTTCCAGTTGTAAGGACAGGATATACTTTTGTTTAAATCGTGGGACTTTTGCACATGCTACATTCTCTGCTTGGAGTGATATTTCAACTCTTCTTGGCTTGTTCAGCTTAACCTCACCATTCATATAGTAGTTTAAATATTGTTTCCTTAGTGAAAACTTCACAGACCACCCTACCTAAAGTAGGCCTCCAAGAAATCCTATTAGTTCCTTATTTATCTTATTCATGGTAATTTTCATAGTCTACGTTTATTGTTTACATGTTATCATCTCTCAATACCAAAACCTCCATAATACAGTAAAAAATATATTTGTAGTGACTGTATGTGTGATCACATTGCATTCTGCTACATGGCTCTTTTATAATAAATATTTTGAAGTGAATAACATCAGCATACTGTGTAGTTATAGTCATCTCTGCTCCCAGAAAACCTTCTTTTTGACAATGCTACTATCTTTGACTAATTCCTTTCAAACGACCATAAAAGTACAGCCCATTTTAGGTTTTGACCTAATCCCTTCTCATAAACCACGTGGGTGAACACTAGTCCTCCAATTGTATTGCTGCATAACTTCCAGTGCCATATCATACAACTTTTCAAAAACCCAAGGAAAGGAATCTCAGGTCATGGATCTCTGATGGTGACAAGTCCATGAGAACCCAAGCATTACCTTGGGTTGATTATATAATTGCTCCAGATCTGCAAGCCTGATACTCACAATGAATCCTCATCACTCTTTTGTTGTGTAGTCCCTTTGCTAGTACAATAATAATAAATAATGAGGATGGGGGAAATTTTTGGAGGTGATGGATATGTTTAAGTAGTAGATTGCGATGATGGTTTCTTATACTTATCTCCAAACTCATTAAGTTGTGTACATTAAATGTGCATAGCTTTTTATATCTTAATCATATCTTAATAGAATGGTTTACAAAGAAAGGTAGTAATAAAATTCTTGGTGGCACTGACTGTTTGTAACATTACGTGGCTCTTAATTTATAGGATGTAAGGTGGGGAGTTGATTTTGTTGAGGAACATAGGGTGAAAGAGGAAACTACATATCCATGATGGTTAACTTTATGTATCAAACTGACTTGGGCTAAGGGATGCCCTGATAGCTGGTGAGACAATTCTGAGTTTGCCTGTTAGATGTTTTCAGAAGTGACTAGCATTTGAATCAGCAGACTGAGTATAGATCAACCTCACCAACATGAGTAGGCCTCAGGCAATAGGTGGAGGACCTGACTGAAATAAAAAGGCAGAGAAAGTGAAAATGCATTGTCTCTGTTTGAGGTTGGACTACCATCTTCTCCTGCCCTTGGAAATTGGTGCTCCTGATTCTAAGGAATTTAGACTCTAACAGAGACTCAAGCCATCAGTTTTTCTGGTTCTCCAGCTTGCATAAGGCATATAATAGGACTTTCCAGCCTCCACAATCATATGAGCCAATTCCTCATAATTGGAGCAGAGAGAGAAGTTTCTGGAAAAAAAAATAATGGGTAGAATTTAGGCTCTTACAAAAGGCTGTAAACTTCTTTAGAGACAAAAGGGCAGGCTGTCATGTCGTCTTTGTAAGCCCAGTTATCAGCCCCGTGTCTGGCACACGTAAAATGTGTGAACCATAAAAACAAATAATAAGTGATGAAAAAGGAACTAATTTAAAATGATTTCTAGAGAAAGGCCAGCAAGTAAGCACCCCCTGACACAGGGAGGTGCTTTAATAGGTCCTGTGCCTATTGTACCCGGAAAGAACTGGACATATGGCTTTGAACAGCTTACTTTACAATGACTCCTTCTTTTAAAAGATACTTGGCCTTTTGTGAGTGGAACTACAGCTGTCTCTGAAAATGGCAACATCTGATCCTGAAGCCTAGAATATAAAGCACCTGAAAATGTCACTCATTTAAGGTTATCCTCTGATGCTAAGAGCTTAGAAAAAAATTAATAGGCGGATGTGGTAAAGGAAACGAACAACCAGACAACTACATTTATGAATATGAAGAACAGTAATGCATGCTTTCTGCCTAAGACTTTTTCCTTGGAGGAATTCACGCAGGTTTATCACTGTGGAAAATGTGTGGTCAGCTCAAGCACAGTAGAAGAGAGAGAATTGTTTATCTCTTTTTAAAATACATGTAAGCAGGGTACTACATGCTAAGTGGCTGTGATAAATCATAGGATCAGTATAACTGAAGGTCGCACTGGAGATTTCATAGATGGAAATATAATTAAGGTGATGGTCTTTTATCAGATAATCTAGGTTCAAATTCTCACTCCACTCCTTCTGATTTATGTGATCTCATCTATAAAATGGAGATTACAATGTCACCTACCCCACTAAGTCATTTGGAAAATGACTATGCACGCAAAGTCTAGCGTATAGTAAATAATAAACATTCCTACTAAATTTAAACTTCCTTCTCCTGATTGGCACATTGAAATCCATTCATTAAGACTTGTGTGAAGCCTTGTAGATGCTTCAGGAGTTTTGTGTATAGCTGAGGGGGAAGGATTACTTTTATAACATCTGCCTTGGTTAGAGGCATACAATTTTGGGGTCAAGTGTGATTGTAAAGACGTTTGTCAGAGATATTTATCCAGAGATAAACAGAAGGAAAGGCAAAGACTAGGGTAGACTCAAGTAGTCAATACATACTTCTGCCTGGAGTGATCAAGAAGAATTTCTAGAACAGGAGGAATATAATCTGTGGCCTGATAGACAAATGGAACCAACAGAAAGCTATTAATAAATTCTAAATTAATCCAGAAATTCTAACTTACCAATAGGAATATAAGAAATAAGAAAAGAGGTCCACCATTTTGGGAGCCTCTCTTTCTTTCTTTTATTTATTTTTTTGCTATCCCTTTAGAATTCTTTTGCTTTTCAGGTTGATTATAGTTGACAAATAAAAATTGTACATGGTAAGGTATACAAACTGATGTTTAGATGTACATATACATTGTCAAATGATCACCACTATCCAACTAATTAACATACCCATCACCTCACAGTTAACATTTTCTTTGTGTATATGTGTGTGTGAGATGAGAACACTTAAAATCTACTCTTTTAGAAAATTTGAAGTATATGATACAATATTGTTCACTATGGTCACCACGCTGTGTACATTAGGTCTTCATAACTAATTTACCAACATCTCCTAGTCTCCCCCTTCCCACAACACCCGGCATATACACTTATATGTAGAATCTAAAACAGTCAGACTCAAAGAGCAGAGGGTCATACCCTAGTCTAAGTACTAACTGATACTCATAAGTTTTCAGATCCCTTTTGTCCTTCTAAAGTTACAACATGAGAGATGTCATGTTCTAACAAGTATCTTTATCTTAAGAATAAAATAATATTTTTAATAGAAAATTGTTTTTATCAGCTCAGGAAGGATCCAAATCTCTCAAAGACAAGTGGTAATAAGAATTCCATATTTCAAAATCCATTCTGAAAATTACTAGTGGATCTGAAGAGCCAGGTACTTTAGAATGCATTTAGTTTATTAGATAAATGCTCCTAGAATTTGAATATCAGTTTAAAAACACTCTTAAGACTACTAAATTTGCACATTAGGCAAGCTGCTTCCTTTCAGGAACTTTTAAATAATAAGAATTTCAATATCTTATGACTTGTGGCTTTGAAAAATGTTTCCATTTCATTACTGTACGATTCACTCTTCTTTGCATTTATGAATATTCTAGGAAAAAAACAGAGCAGAAGTTGGACTTTTAAAAAGTTGATCTCTATTTACATTCAATTTGAATAAGCTTCTATTTAAACAGGGAAAGTAGGTTTCAAAATTTTAAACACTAATGAATAAGAAAAATGAAGATAATGCTATGTTTATTCTATTTGGTACTAATATGGAATGCTACTGGTGGTGTTTCTTTGTCATTTTAATCCCAGAAGGCTTTTTTTCCCCTAAACAATCTCTGCCACCTGCATTCTGTTTGAGATATAATCATTCAATGTCTACAAACAAGTGATAACATTATTATGCATTTCTGTCCCTTTCATTCTTTACAAGAGTGACAAATATCCCATTTCTTAGATCCAATAGCTCAGGCTGGGCACCAGCGGACTCATTAGGATTCCATTAATAAGCAGAGGCCTCTGGAGAGTCTAGCTTTTTCAAACCTCTGTCTATTCTATCTCCCACTCGATTTTCCCAGCAAAAGCCTCTCTGGTTGGTATCTCTTTCATTTCACCATTCCCTTTTTAAAAAGAAACAATGGCAACAAAGTCCTAAGATTAGATTGGTGATACTGAAATGATTCTGACAGCAAGTGACAATGCTGCCAACCCAAAATGGGATGCTTAGATTATTTATGAACACTAAATGTCACTGATTTTCCCTTCATCAGATAATTTCAGGAGACAGAACCGTTTCTGTGGGGCGAGAGGGAGTATGTGTACATGTGCTGCTCCCTCCCCTCCCTCTCCACGTCAGCCCTTCCATATATCACACTGGCTCTGTGTCAAAATCTCCTCCCTGGGAAGAAAACAGGTGCACCTGACCATGTTTCAAGTTTTACTACAAGTCTCAGATCAGGTCACCTGATAGGGATGTCAAATGTGTTGTAAAACCAAATGGGCCCCTCTGAAATGTGAAATCACTAGCAAATCCTCTAACTTTTTAAAAATTCTGTTTCCTATCCTCCCTTCAGAAGTCAATTATCAGAGGGAAATTACCAAGAGTTGAAAGGAAAAGACATTAACCCTCTGGCGCCCTGATCTATGTCTTGCTTTGGTGTCTGGGAAAGAGGGACTGGCATAATTAGAACAACCAATGTCACCGGGAGTGTTAGTGTGAAAAGGAGATCGGAGTCCACTATTCAGAGATATTTAACTAACATTATCCAGGGAGCTGGAGTCTTTTTAGAGCTTCAGTTACTACGTAGTTATGTATAGATTTATTTCTTATCACACTGGCTTTTATAATCTCATGTGTCCAAGTTGAACAGTAAAACCTGTTTAAAAATCAAACATTCTGTAACAGGTATCTTTTGTGGGGAAGTTTTTGCTTAATTATTGATCACTGAATATTTCATCTTCAGCATTTAAAAGGAATCCTAGAGTTATTGAAGTTTGACCTTCCGTTTGTAGGTCAGGTGCCTGAGAACCTAAGAGGTTTTCTCAAAAATAATAATTTCAGTTTTTGAAATCAGATAGGAAGCTATAAACAAAGCCTGCCTCTGGCCTTGCATTCTTTGAATTCAGCTAGAACTTAACACAGCAAGTTACTTCTTCACCTACTGCACAAAAACAGAACCATATTTCTACTGTCATTTAGATTACAGGTTTCAAACATATCCATAAAATGCTAGATGTTTTATAAGCTAACAGGTGTTAGCTTATAAAAATGAGCAGGTCTTTTAAAAGCTGACTTCCAATAGAGGTTTAGTCAACTAAAAAAGAATTAGGCTAGTGCTAGAGACAAATTTAAATATTATGTGACGGTGCAAAGCATATATTTACTATTTACTCTCCCTGTTAGTGTCCACTGGTTCTTTTACAGAGTTTGTGGCAGATTACCTTTTTTTTTCTTTTTTTGAGACACAGTCTCTGTCATCCAGGTTGGAGTGCAGTGGCACAAACTCAGCTCACTGCCACCTCTGCCTCCCGGGTCCAAGTGACTCTCATGCCTCAGCCTCCTGAGTACCTGAGATCACTTACAGAGATGCACCACCATGCCTGGCTAATTTTTTTTTTTTTTTTTTTTTAGTAGAGACAGGGTTTCTCCATGTTGGCCAGCTTCGTCTTGAACTCCTGGGCTTAAGCCATCCACCCATCTCGGCCTCCCAATATTTTGGGATTACAGGCATGAGACACTGCACTTTGCCCAGATTACCTTTTGGATATTATTATTCTATTTAAAAATTTTCACTATTTGAATTCTTAGTGTAGTTTGATTTGCTTTTCTTTTTTTTTCTAACTTTAATCCTAATACCTTCACTGAGATCTCAGATTCCATCCTAGGAAAGCAGCTCCCAAATCATTCAGCTTATATAGTCTTTTAAGACTTTCAAATTCTTCAGGATGAAATACATACAAGATCAGCCAATCAACTGCCACTTTGCTTCTACTTTGCTTCGCCCCACAACTGCATATTGACTTCTACTAATGGTATAACTTCCTGTGTGTCATGATTCTTAAGTCTCTCTTCCTTTGCTTAGTTTTTCTAAACATCACACCCCCCCCCACTCCCATTTCAGGAAAGAAGGACAGGAAAGAAGAGGGTGGGAGAAGAAGGGAAGCATCCCCTGCTCCCTACAGGGATGGATGGCTTGCTGCTTTCTTGTTTCTTTCCCCCGTCAGCTATTTGTTTTCCCTCTGACACCCTTTGACTCTCGTTTTTTTCTTCTGTTTCATGCTTCTGAGAGGTAACCATTGTTACATTGATTGTTCATGATTAGAAGCTAGTGATCAGTAACCATTATCCAGCACATTTTTCTTTTCTGGACCTCATATGTGTCAGACATGTTAATAGCACTGGAGATACAGCAATGAATGGAAAAAAAATTGCTGCCATTATCAAGCTTGCATTCCATAAGAAGATAAAAAAAATGTACCTACTGGATTAATAAGTAATTGTACTCATCTGTTCTCATACTCCTATAAAGAACTATCTGAGACCTGGTAATTTATAAAGAAAAGAGGTTTAATTAACTCACAGTTCCACACACTTAACAAAAAGCATGACTATGAGGCCTCAGGAAACTTACAGTCATGGCAGAAAGCGAAGGGAAGCATGCATGTTCTTCACATGATGAAAAAAGATAGATAGAGAGAGAGAGAGAAGCGGATAGCGCTACATACTTTCAAATAACCACATCTCATGATACATTACTATTATAAGAACAGCAAAGGGGACATCTGCTGCCACGGTCCAATCACCTCCCACCAGGCTCCTTTAACATAAGGAGATCACAATTCGACATGGCATTTGGAAAGGGACACAGAGCCAAACCATATCAGTAATATAACAAATTATGATTAATGATTTAGAGAAAAAAAAGTCATGCAACTGGTTTATTGAATAGTAAATATAATTTTGTCTCTCTGTGTCTGTGTGTATTGGGGGAAAATTTAGGAGCTATGTTGCAACAGATAATCAGAGAAGCAATCATTATACAGTGACATTTCAGTAGAGACCATACGGAGATGAGGAAATAACCTTTGGTGAGTGACATTTGGGAAAGAACATTCAAGCAGAGAATATATGAGTAGACAGTGCTGATATGGAAGACGCACTTTGTTAGCAACTGGATGGACAGAACTGCCATTTACAGAAATGAGTTTAAAAAGATTACCTTTTTTATAGGCATGTGGTACATCAGAAGTTTAACTTTGGCCTTCTTTAATTTGAGGTTTCTAATAGACAACTATTAATAATTAAGGTAGGTAGCTTTGTATAAATATAAGCCTGGAGCTCAGACAAGGAAAAACACTGGCATGGAAATGTGAATTTGGAGTCATCAGAATGGAGCTGGTGCTTAAAGATACGAGATGAGATCTTTTTTAAAAATTTTTTATTTTTTTATTATACTTTTAAGTTCTAGGGTACATGTGCACAATGGGCAGGTTTGTCACATATGTATACATGTGCCATGTTGGTGTGCTGCACCCTTTAACTCGTCATTTCATTAGGTATATCTCCTAACGCTATCACTCCGCCCTCCCCCCATTTAGAGGGTGAATGGTTTTAGAAACAAGTTCCGGCAACCGAGGGTGGGGCCTTCTAACATCTAGAGATCTCTAACATTTAGAGATCTGGGAAATGAGGGGAGAAATCAGCAAAGGAGGCTCTGATTCTTTTTTTTTTTTTTTTTTTTTTTTTTTTTTTTGAGATGGAGTCTTGCTCTGTCGCCCAGGCTGGAATGCAGTGGCCAGATCTCAGCTCACTGCAAGCTCCGCCTCCCGGGTTCACGCCATTCTCCTGCCTCAGCCTCCCGAGTAGCTGGGACTACAGACGCCCGCCACCTCGCCCGGCTAGTTTTTTTGTATATTTTAGTAGAGACGGGGTTTCACTGTGTTAGCCAGGATGGTCTTGATCTCCTGACCTCGTGATCCGCCCGTCTCGGCCTCCCAAAGTGCTGGGATTACAGGCTTGAGCCACCGCGCCCGGCCCTATGATTCTTTTATGTGTCAACTAGGCTAGGCTCTAGCACCCAATTATTTCAACAAACAGGTATTGTCGTAAATGTATTTTGTGGATATGGCTAACATCCATGCTATTAAGTAAAGGAGACTCCCTTCCATAAGGTGAGCGGGACTTATTCAATCAGTGGGAAGGCCTTAAGAAGAAAAATTTAGGTTTCCCTGAGAAGGAAGAATTCTGCCTTCAGATTGTAGCATTAAATTCTTGCCTGAGTTCACAGTCTGTCAGCCTGCCCTATAGATTTCAGATTAAAAACTACAGTATCAACTCCTGCCTGAATTACCAACTTGCTGACCTGCCTTACAGATTTTAAACTAGCTAGCATCCCCTTCCCCCTGACACCACCCACTAATCATGTGAGCCAATTTCTTAAAATTTTTCTCTCTGTCCATTGAGAAAGGCCACACAAAAGAAAGGTTGTTCTTCAAAAAAAAAAATGTAAAGTGTCAAGAAAGAAGTGGTTATATGTATATCCTGCTGCCTATAGGTTCAGTAAGTTGCATACTTAAAATTGACTACAGGATTTGGCAAAGTAGTATCTACAGCAGCATTCATTAAATGTTTAGATGAGTTGGTGAGGATGAAGTCTGTGCAAAAGAGAAAAGACATGGAGAAACTGTAGACAAAGTATATGTACCTTTTTATTGATACAAAGTAGATGTACATATGTTGGGGACACATGTGATACTATGATACACTGATGTACTGTGTAGTGATCAAATCAGGGTAATTGGGATATCTATCACCTTAAATATTTCTTTTCTTTATGCTGAGAACATTTGTTCTCTACTAGGTATTTTAAAATATACAATAAATTATTGTTAACTATAATCACCCTACTGTCTATCAAATACTAGGCATTATTTTCTCTATCCAACTGTATTTCTGTACTCATTAATCAACCTCTATTCATTATTTCTAACCCCTTACCTTTCCCAGCCTCTGTAACCACCAATCTACTCCCTATCTTCATGAAATCCAGTTTTCTTTAGCTCCCATATATAAGTGAGAACATGCAGCATGTGTCTTTCTTTGCCTGGCTTATTTCACTTAACATGATGACCTCCAGTTCCACTCATGTTGCTGCAAATGGCAGGATTTCATTCTGTCATATGGCTGAATAATATTCAATTGTGTATATATACCACATTTTCTTTATTCATTCATCCACTGCTGGACACATAGGACACATATTGATTTAATATTTTGACTATTGTGAATAATGCTGCAATAAACATAAGAGGCAGATATTTCTTCAATATATTGATTTCCTTTCTTTTGGATATAAACCCAGTAGCGGGATTGCTGAATCATATTGTAGTTCTGTATTTAGTTTCTTGAGGAACACCCCTACTGCTTTTCATAGTGGTCTAATTGACATTCCCAAAACCGTGTATGAAGGCTCCACTTTCTCCACATCCTCACCAGCATTAGTTATTCAGTCTTTTGGCGAAAGTTGTTTTAACTGGGTGACATGATATCTCATTGTAGTTTTGCTTCTCATTTCCCTGATGACTAGTGATGTTGAGCATTTATTTTCATATATTTCTTGGCCATTTACATATCTTCTTTTGAGAAATGTCTATTCAGGTATTTTTCCCATGTCTTATTTGAATTGCTTTTCTTTCCTATGGAGTTTGTAAAGCTTTTTTATATATCGGCTGGTTATATGTTGATTTGGTATCCTGAAAATTTACTGATTTTTTTTTTATCAGTTCTACTTAGTTTTTTTTTTTTTGGGGGGGGGGTGGAGTACTTAGGCTTTGTAGTCATAAGAAAATGACACCTGTGAATACGACTAATTCGACTTCATCTTTTCCAGCTTGGATGTCCTTTATTTCTTTCTATTATATAATTTCTCTGGCTAGGACTTTCAGTATTATATGGTCTAAAAGTGGTGAGAGTTGGCATCCTTGTTTTCTTCTAGGTTTTAGAGAAAAAGCTTTCAATTTTTTCCCATTCAGTATAATGTTAGCTGTGGTTTGTCATTTATGACCTTCATTGTTTTGAAGTATGTTTCTTCTCTATGCAGTTTATTGAGAGTTTATATCATAAAGGGATGTTAAATTTTATTGAATGTTTTTTTCATTCAGTACTGAAATAATCATATGGTTTATCTTCTTGGTTATGTTAATGTAATGTATCAGGTTTACTGATTTGTGTAGGTTGAACCATCCTTGCATCACTTTGATGATTCTCTCTTGATCATAGTGATAAATCTTTGTAATGTATTATTACATTTGTTTTGCTAATATTTTGTTGAAGATTTTTGAATCTACATTCATCAGTGATATTGATATATAGTTATTATTTTGTTTGTTTTTTTATGTCCTTGTCTGGGTTTTGTATCAGGATAACACTGGCTTCACATAACAAGTTTGAAAATATTCACCCCTTTTTAATTTGTTTTAAAAATCTGAGTATAGTATTAGTTCTTCTTAAAAGTTTAATAAAATTCAGAGGCGTAGCCATCAGTTATTGGGCTTTTCTTTGACTGGAGCCTTTTTAGTATAGCATCAGTCTTGTTCCTTTTATTGGTTTGCCCAGGTTTTCCACTTATTTATGGTTCAATCTTTGTAGGATACATGTATCCAGGAATTTATCCATTCTTTCTATGTTTTCCAATTTGTTGGCATAGAGTTGTTTATAACAGTCTTTAATGATATATTGTATTTCTGTGCTATCAGCTGTTCTATCTCCTTTTTTGTTTCTAATTTTATTTAATTATGTCTTCTTTCTTTTCTTTCTTCTTTTTCTAGCTAAAAATTGTTGATTTTGTTTCTCTTTTTAAAAAACAACTTTCCCCACAGTGCAATACCACCTTACTCCTGCAAGAATGGCCATTAAGAAAAAAAAAAAAAAAAAATCGATAAACAGTAGATGTTGGCATGGTGATGGTGATCAGGGAACACTTCTACACTGCTGGTGTGAATGTAAACTAGTACAGCCACTGTGGAAAACAGTGTGGAGACTGCTTAAAGAACTAAAAGCAGAACTATCATTTGATTTAGAAATCCCACTACCGGGTATCAACCCAGAGGAAAAGAAGTCATTATTCGAAAAACATACTTGCACGTGTATGTTTATTATAGCAGCACAATTTACAATTGCAACCCAAATGCCCAACAATCAATGAGTGGATAAACTGTTATATATATATATATATATGTGTGTGTGTGTGTGTGTGTGTCTGTGTATGATATACATCTATATTATATACATATCATATATTATATGATATACATAGCATTACATATACTACTACTCAGCCATAAAAAGGAATGAATTAACAGTATTTGCAGGGACCTGGATAAGATTGGAGGCTATTATTCTAAGTGAAGTAACTCAGGAATGGAAAACCAAACATCCTATGTTCTCACTGATATGTGGGAGCTAAGCTATGAGGATGCAAAGGCATAAGAATGATACAATGGACTTTGAGGATTTGCGGAGAACAGTGGAAACAGGTCAAGGGACAAAAAATTAAACAAAAAGTGAAAAGCAACTTTTGATTTTATTGATCTGTATATTTTTTAGAATCAATGTTATTTATCTCTAGTCTAATCTTTTATTTATTTTCTGCTACTCATTAGGGATTTGGTTTGTTTTGCTTTTTTCATTTCTTGGGATGTATTGTTCAGTTGTTTATTTAAAATCTTTTCTTTCTTTCCTTTTTTTTTTTTTTTGAGACAGAGTTGTGCTCTGTCACCCAGGCTGGAGTGTAGCGGTGCGATCTTGGCTCACTGCAACCTTCACCTACTGGGTTCAAGCCATACTCCTGTCTTATCCTCCCAAGTAGCTGGAATTACAGGTGTCTGCCACAATGCCTGGCTACATTGTTGTTATTGTTGTACTTTTAGTAGAGATGGGGTTTCACCATGTTGGCCTGCCTGGTCTTGAACTCCTGGCCTCAAATGATCCACCCATTGCGGACACCCAAAGTGCTGGGATTACAGGCATGAGCCACTGTACCTGGCCAAAAATTTTCCTATTTTTTTGATATAGGTATTTATTGCTATAAACATCCCTCTTAGTACTGCTTTTGCTGTAACTCATAGATTTTGGTATGTTTATATTTTCATCGTTTTAAGAATTTTCAAAACTTTCTTATCAATTTATTTATTGACTCAGTTGTCATTCACAAGTATGTTGTTTAATTTCCATGTATTTGTGTAGTTTCCAGTGTTCCTCTTGTTATTGATTTCTAGTTTTATTCCACTGCAGTCTGAAAAGATACTTGATATGATTTCAACTTTTTTGAACTTATTGAGACTTGTTTAGTGGCCTAACATATGATCTACTCTGAGGGATGTCCCGTGTGCTGATGAAAAAAAGCGTGTATTCTGCAGCAGTTGAGTGAAATGTTCTGTAAATGTCAGTTAAGCACATTTGGATATATGCAACTTTTTGAGGAGTTTTGCTATAATTGACAGAAGGAAGATGAAGTGATACTAAGAATGTGATGCGCAGAGGAAGTTTTTATAAGACGGGACAAATAACAGTACAGTCATTTGTTGACATGATTACCTAAAAGACATGGAAGAAATTTTGCAGGAATATAGCCGGCATTTTTGCCATCCTAACCATAACCCTGTGACTCACCCTAGATGTCAGCTCAGCTGTGGTGGACAGTTCCCTACCTTCTCTCATCCAGATATCTCCTTACCTTCAGTATCTCTGTCTCTATGCTGGAGGGCTATTTTTGGATCATGGTAGGCCAGAATTCCAGAATGTTAATACTCATAGGAGTAACTCTCAACTAGTATGAGATGGAATTTGTGGACAAGTCACCCAGTTTTCTCTTCCCTCAAAGAATGCTATTTTGTCATGTTCTGCAGCTTCTCTCAGGAACCCAGGGAGACTGAATCAGAATTGTTAGTCTCCTCCCTTTCCCGTCTCATTTCCTAATTTCTTCATTGTGGTTCCTGGAATCCCTGTTAATGCAAAATACTGGCTGGCCGGGCGCAGTGGCTCACACCTGTAATCCCAGCACTTTGAGAGGCCGAGGCGGGCGGATCACGAGGTCAGGAGTTGGAGACCAGCCTGGACAACATGTTGAAACCCCATCTCTACTAAAAATACAAATAATTAGCCAGGCATGGTGGTGTGCCCCTGTTGTTATACCAGCTACTCAGGAGGCTGAGGCAAGAGAATCACTTGAACCCAGGAGGCGGAGGTTGCAGTGAGTGGAGATCAAACCACTGCACTCCAGCCTGGGCAACAGAGCAAGACTCTGTCTCAAAAAATAATAATAATAATAAAATAAAATAAAGTAAAATAAAGCAAAATATTTGCCTCCAAATATTTGACTTTGGATCTGCTTTCAGGTAAACCCAAATTAAGACAAGGAGGAAAAATAAAAGGAATTTGCTTCAACTCCTTTGAATGTTTGTGAATGTGAGAGTTTAAGGGATCCATTTCAAAAATGAAAGTTTCTCCTTATTTAAGATAATGGCCAGTACATTTAAGGCAATAGATGAGAATATATGTATGTAGATTGAGGTAGTATGGTAGATGTGGCGGAAAGAACCTGCGAGAATTCTTTTCCAAATGCTTTTTTATTCTCAAGTCGTTACTTGAAAGTGAGGCTAGAAGACTGTATTTTAGAAGTTTGGGTCATAAAAAGGTTTTAAAAAACTTAAAGAGTTAAGTGGAGTAAGGGAAAACCGTAGGATTGGCAAGGCTCTACATGAGGTTAAACTAAAAAGAATAAGAGTGTCTTATCTGCCCAAATTTTGCTGGGTGTAGATGCAGACGTGAAGAAAGCCTGGAGTTAACATCAAGCAGGTTTGAAGTTTTGCCAAACGAAGATGGGAGCTTAGACAAGGAAATGTAGGGTGTATACAAAAGAGTAATGTGAGATCTGGACAACAGAAACAATATGTAAAGGGGAAAGTGTGAACATAGAGGAGAGGTTTGAGACAGAGAATAGTGTGGAATAAATGGATTATAGAACAGGATGAGGTCTGATAACCTTAAAATGGAAAATGGGAAGAATGTGCAGTTAGAATTAAGGGCAAGATTGTGAGAATGACAATGGAGGGGACAGATGGGACAGGGACATAATTATCAATATAGCTAATGTTTCCTGAGGAGATCCATCTTAGCACTGCACAAAACAAATTATCTTATTTAAGTCTTAAAAAAACTCCCATAGATAGACAGCATTATTATATCTATTGTTGCAAGTAAGTAAAAAAAATATATAAAAGCATTTCCTTAATATACTAGTATGTCTGGGAGAGGTAGATGTTAAGGCCAGAATTCAATCTCAAATCCTTGCACATTTAAATTATCTCCTCAAAAAATGATACAATAATTATTTTTTTTAAAAAAAAACATGATTCTAGACACAAAGTAGGTGCTTAATAATTATTGATAAGAGATCACTAAAATCATTCTGTGTGATACTTGGGTAACTCTGTCTATGAAATCTGACTTTGAAATATTTTATCGGCCAGGCGTAGTGGCTCACACTTGTAATCCCAGCACTTTGGAAGGCTGAGGCAGCCACATCACTTGAGGTCAGCAGTTTGAGATCAGCCTGGCCAACATGGTGAAACCCTATCTCTACTAAAAATACAAAAATGAGCAAGGTGTGGTGGTACATGCCTGTAATCCCAACTACGTGTATGGTTGAGGCATAAGAACCGCTTGAACCTGGGAGATGGAGGTTGCAGTGAGCCGAGGTCACGCCACAGCACTCCTGCCTGGGGGACAGAGTGAAACTCTTTCTCAAAAAAAAAAAAAAGAAGAAGGAAAGAAAGAAGGAAGGAAAGAAAATATTTTATCTCTGAAAAAAACCCTACATTATTTTTCCATATAGCAAAACCTGTGGACACTGATACATTGTGTGTGTGTGTGTGTGTGTGTGTTTGTTTGCAATAACGTATGTGTGTGTTAGGTTTATTTTCCTGCAAATAAACCCATTTCAATCCTCAAGCGGTGATTTTGTCAGTTCTCATAAGCTACACACAATCAGCACAGGTCAGTATGTACCTGGATTAAACTCCAAGGATGAGGCAGGTGCAGGTCTGGAGCTGACCTGATATTTCAACAAGTATAATTCTTCTATAAGTGTTAGGTGTGAACCACACGCTGGTAGCAGTATGTCCTGTTGTATCAGACCTCAGATTGTTTGAATACTGCACTCCAGCTTTTAACTACTTTCTCTACCTGCACACTTAGTATCGGGCAATGTCACCTACACAATTATATTGCATTTGGGCTGGGCTCAGTTCCTCTTGCACCCCACCTCTTTGCACCTGGACAGAAAATGAAAGTGCTCATAGAATAAGCATCACAGGTGACAGAGCACCAAGACTCAGAATGAGAGACTGACAGAAAATACTTCATGAACTGTGAACGGCTGAGGCTTCCTTGTGAGCTGAAGAGAGCTAAAAGCCTAATTCAGCTCATTTCTACTCATTAATCACAAGAGATGAATGGTGTCTGCTGTACCAAATTTCGCTTGCAGATGGAAATTAATTAGTAGATTATTCACTTAAAATGTTTTTATACATTTTTGAATGTCTTCTATATCTTAGTCATTAGTCGTAATCTTGCTTTTGTTTTCTCATTTAACCCTGATAAAACTTCTATACAGTAAATACTCTTACGGATGGCTCTTCACATTTTATCCACTCATTATTCAATTCCTTTTATTCTGGTAAATACATTTATGTGTCTCTGTTATCAAACTGGCATCAGGCTTACTGCATGTACACTCTAGGGATGGATTGCAAGCTATAATTCAAGACTAGGTAATCAAAGTACATTGTTCATGGATGGACAAATGTTCCATGAAGTCCAATGAGATAAACTTCTGGAAATATTGTTCAAACTGAGGAAAAGGAAAATGTTTTTACCCAATATGATGATGTGAGAGGGGAGTTGCTGGGGACCACTTACTTACCCATTCCCTTTGACAGCTTGCCTTAGAGAAAAGCCAAAATGGTGGAAAGTATGCCCCGTTATCTTTTCTTTCTTTTTTAACTAAAAAGTTTGAAAGAAATTTGTTGTTACTTGTAACCAGAATGATACTACCCCCTATATTCACTATTTCCATATTGTATCTAAGAAAATTGCAGCTCAGAGATGCTCAGAAGTTTCTTACTTTACACATTAACTATCTTTTGTAGGAATGAAGTCACAATTGGTAATGAAGTAATACTGATTTTTAAACCACTTTTTTTCATATAGCAACTAATTGCTGCCTGTTTTTGATGTAGTACTTTGAAATTATTTTAAAAGAGTTTTGTTGAGAATGAAAAATGTGGAAAAATAAAACTTATTTCCTAGCCCAAGGTAGATGACCGTTTCAAAAAAAAAAAAAAAAATAGGAAGGTTTTCAACTACATTGCCCTTCTATCTGAAATGCCTTCAAATGAAGAAGAAGAACAAAGCAGAGACAACTGGTTTAATAAGCTTGGAAAGCACTAACTCCATATACAACATCATTTCTACTAGTAGTGGTTATCGTGCTTTCATCACTTCCTATATTTCAGTCACCATGAAAAAAGTACTTCACATATCTTCCCAGTGAATCTTTGAAATCACCAAATGTGGAAAATTCTATTAATATTAATTAGTACTCTACTTTAAATTAATAAGATAGATCCCCAAAATATAACATTTTTTTCCGAAAATAAAAATCTAGCAAATATAGACAGTCCAAGATTACGATGGTGCCACTTAAGATTCAACTTTACAATGGTGGAAAAGCAGCACACTTTCAGGAGAAGTCATACTTTAAGAACCCATACAACCCTTCGGTTTTTCATTTTCATTGCATTAGATATTCCACACTGCATTATAAAATAGGGTTTGTGTTAGAAGATTTTGCACAACTGTAGGCTAATGTCAGTGTTTTGAGCACATTTAAGGTAGGCTAGGCTAAGCTATAATGTTCAGTAGGTTAGGCATATTACATGCGTTTTGACTTACAATGTTTTCAATTTACGATGAGCTTATTGGAATGTAACCCCAGTTTAAATCAAGGAGCATCCATAGTAGGCTGTGACTTTAATTCAGTTCTGAAATTATAATGTAGAGTTCATGCTATAGTTATTCTTAAATAGAGTACAATGCACATTTTATCTTCCATTACCTCATTTAAATTACATAAAACAACCTTAAGTTAACTCATAGAGTTAATGACAGAAGATTACTTACAGCATATTCTCATACAAAATTATTTTCCCCTTATTCTTTTGGTGAGTTTGTTTGGTTTTTCATTTTTCCTAATTTAGTATTTTCTTATTCTCTTTAGGTCAAGGAGAGAAGATAGATTTCACAGTGACATAGATGTTGTCTCCTCAGGATGCCCAATTCACACTTTATTTTTGACTTCTAGATGGGGACAAAATCACTTTTCCTCTCACTAATAGAGTATTTATGATCCTATGCAAGCCACAATGGAATGCATTAAATATAAAACCCATCTTCCTTGTTCTGTTCACACACATACACACACACATACACACACACTGAAGTATGTAAACAAGATACGTCATTTTCATTTTATTAATACACATACTGAGGCAAAGGAAGTAAAGTGATGATCATGATGATGATAACACTAATGAAAATCTACAACCATAAAACACAAGGTGCCTTAGATTAAATGAGGAAAGTGACCTAACCCAATCTTACTATCAATTACATCTCTTTTCCTTTGTACAATGACACATTGATCCCTCTGATTACCTCTAATGCTTTGCCTCTATCCAATTACTACCTTACTCCAGTACAAAAAGGGGAGGGTAAATCCACAGCTAGAGTATTCATCAAGGCTCATGTTCAATACTAGTATCTCTTAAGGAAAATTAGAATCAAACAGATTTAGATTTTGCTTCTGATTCAATCATTTAAAAAAATTATCCCAAGCATCAAGGCCTGTTTCTTAAAATGAGAAGGATGCCTATTGCAACCTTTATGCAATAACTAATATTCCCAAAATTTTACAATGAATGGAATAAAAAGAAGAGAGACACACAGAGAGAAAAACAAGTTAATCTCATTATTACCAACACAACCTCTCCCTTCAACACTACTCTCCTATTTTGTTTAAGGTATTTAATGTGATAAGCCAGATATGAATTCATGTTGTTTTTTGGTTAAAATTGTATGCATTTTGAGTGCCTAATAAATGCTTGGCAGAAGGCTTATATAGTAGAAACTCAGTAATGGTTACTAAATGAATAGAGAATTCATATTAGTATAAAAACTTTAGAAATCTCATTCATAACAAGAACATTAGATGCTTATTCCTATGATTTTGATAAATTACTATGGTATTAGCAAATGACAGAGAGAAGATAATTGCTTCACGTTTTGAAAATCACTTAACCATTTGTTTCTACTTATTTATTTTAGAGGCAGGGCAAAATCTGAGACAGAAAAAGTTCAGCTCTCCAGTCATAAACTAATTTTATCAAAAATGAAAATAATGATGATAGCAGCTAAGCACAGGTTGAATATCTCTGCTCTGAAATGCTTGAGACCAGAAGTGTTTTAATTTCATATTGGCTCAGATTTTGGAACATTTTTACTCAGCACTTCTAATCCAAAAATATTAAATCTAAAATTCTCCAATGATCATTTTTTTTGGAGTGTCATGTTGGTGCTCAAAAGTTTTGGATTTCAGAACATTTTGGATTTCAGGTTTTGGGATCAGGGATACTCAATTTCTATGCATATTAGTAAGAATCTGAAGTGTTTTCCATATGTGATTTATCTTGTTAAATTTTCTTTATCAATTTCTGAGCTAGATATGATTGATTAAGTGCTAGGAAAAGATTTAGCGATTTATGCAAGGTCATGTGAAAACTGTGGGCATTAGATTTATAACTCATCTTCTAATTTCCATGTCTGTGGTTGCATGTATCTCACAGACGGCCTATTTATTGATATGATGAGAGAAACTCTATCAATAGTCAAATATATGAATAAAACATTATATATAATAAAATACTGCACAACACTGAGAACAAATGAACTACTACTATGTCTATACATGATGTGCATTAATCTATTAAATAAAACATTGTAGAAAGAAAGGAGACACGAAGAGTATGTACAATACCCTTTCACTTATGTAATGTTTAATTATAGTCTAAGATATTAGAATTCAGGTTACCTTTGGGCATAAGACACAGTAACAGGAGGGAGGACAAAATGGAACTTTTGGAGAACTGGGAATGTTCTGATTCTTGATTAAGGTTCTGTCTTCACCGGTGTCTTCTTTTTGTGACATGACTGCTCATATGTCTGTTCACTTAAGAAGTACAGGATTTTCTGTATGTAGGCTATAATTCAATAAAGTTGTTTGTTTGTTTGTTTGTTTTTGAGACAGAGTCTCACTCTGTTGCCCAGGCTGGAGTGCAGTGGCTCAATCTCACATCACTGCAACCTCCACCTCCTGGGTTTAAGTGATTCTTCTGCCTCAGCCTCTTGAGTAGCTGGGACTATAGGTGCGTGCCACCATGCCCAGCTACTTTAGATCAGGAGTTCAAGACCAACCTGGCCAATATGGTGAAACCCCATCTCTACTAAAAATAAAGTTTTATTAAAATAACAAATGCTAAAAAACAAGACTGATAACAGGCAACATTTTCAAACGGTAAAAAAAAAAAAGTAAACTATAGGAAAAATCCTGAAAATTCAGAGTGTGTGTGTATATATATATATGTATGTGTATATATATACACACACACACATCATTCATTACATCTTAAAATATGCTTTTGTTATATGGTGTTTTATTTCTATCTTGGTCATTTTTGTTAATCCCGAAATGCTTGGGAATTTCCAAAAGAAAGGAACAGATTTTGATGTGTGCAGATTGATTCAGTGATAAATGTGTTGGATGGGGGGACTGCTTTGTCTCACCGTTTCAGGAAAATATTATTAAAAAATTATATACTAATTTTACAGCTTAAATAAAACCAACAAATTCCTTAAACAAAAACTTACCAAAAATGATTCCCAAAGGAAAGCGAGTATTTGAATACATCTCTGTAAAATTACAGTTTTGAATCTGTTATTAAAAACATGCATCTGAAAAACTTCTGGGCCAGAATGGTTTCACTGGTAAATTACATCAAACATTTCAGGAAGACATAATGCCACACTTGCAAAAATATTTTAAATAAATAGAATAGGTATACCAGTACCACACTTGTTTTATGAAGTTAGTATAACCCTAAAATTAAAATTTGACAAAGATATCATAAGATAATAAAATTATAGAATAAGACCCTTTACAATCACAGACTCGCATATTCCTATATGTATTAGAAATTCATTTTCAGAAGCATATAAAAGGATACTAGTTTATGACTGTGAAGGGAAGAATACGCCCCCCAAAGATGCCCAGGTGCTAATTCCTGGAACTTTCAAAATCAGGTTATGTGACAAAGGAAAATTAAGGTAGCAGATAGAGTTAAGGTTACTAAATCAGCTAAGCTTAAATATTAAATAGGTTTGGTTGGGTTACCTGGATAGAATCACAACGGTCCTTGTAAGTAGAACAGGGAGGCAGAAGACAGAGAATAGTGAGATGGTAGAGTGAGAAGGACTCAGTCCAATGTTCTTGGCCAACAAAGTATGACTTGCGTAATTTGAGAGTCAATACAGGAGTTGGTATTAACTGTGGGTATTTTTTTTTTTAATTATTTTGAGTTCAGGGGTACATATGCAGGTTTCTTACATAAGTAAATGTGTCATGGGGGTTTTTGTGCAGATTATTTCATCATCCACGTATTTAACTTAGTACCCATTTGTTACTTTTCTTGATTCTCTCTTTCCTTCCACTCTCCTCCCTCCGTAGGCACTGTGGGTCATTTTTAAGCTTAAAAACTTTATTATTGTAAAAATCAATAAAATAAATTATATCCAATTTTACATAGATGTGAATTCATGGAGATTTTAATAAATCTGCTACTTTGCCTGAATTTAAACACTATTAAAATTAGGCAAATCTGCACTGAATAAATTCAGTCAAGGACATTGGGCGGTTATATAAATACCTGCTAATTTCAGGGAGTATAACTTTAAAAAGATAGTATAAATGATGAATGATAGATTTAATAATGCAGACAGGGTAGAAGGACATGTAAAATTTTGATTACATGGAGAAAAATATTGATACATCCTACATTCACACCCTATCGAATATCTTTTGTACTATGGTTCCAATAGGAACTCTGGGGCAAGTGTATTAGTTCAGTCATACTCCAGGAGCTTGTCAGGAATGCAGATTCTCAGACCCTACCCCAGACCAATTGAAGCAGAATCTAACATTGTCACAAGATTGGAAATGTGTGTTTGCGTTACATTTTGATGATATGCTATTTAGAGAAGGAGCATGGAATTATAGTCAAATAAGTTAAAATGATAGGGTTAGAATGTGTATGTACAGAATCAGAATCATTTTTATTTTTACTGCTCTTTAAATTTCTAACCAATATATGTATCCCAATATGCTCTACATTACAGCCCATAAATATTCCTAAAATGAAGAAATTGATTTTATTTCTGGAAGTTTACTTTCTGCTAAATTAACACAAATGGAAGGAAGACAAAAATTAGAAATAACATATCATTGTAATACATAAGACTTTAAAAGAGAATGAATGTTTAACACATAGAGGTCAAATAAACTAGGGACATTCCTACCATAGGTTAGAAATTATCTAAAATATTATTACCATAAAATTTATAATAATGAGAAAAGAGTTTGTGATATAAAAATAAGTTATAAAGCAGCACACTTATATATGTATTATGATCACAATCAATCAAATGAACATTAAAGACTAAGCATATTTCAAAGGAACATTTCAAGAGTTTACTCAAAGCTGAGTTTATTTCTTTGCCAGTGGAACCATGAGTCATTTAAAAATTTTGTTCAGTTGATATAATTTTTCTAATGTCTTTAGCCAGATATATTAATTTTAAACAAAAAAATTAAATTAATTGGGAAAATACTGTTTGGACATGAAGACACCAAAGGCTAAGATTGGGATTCTTTTTGCTGAGTATGAATACACATACACGCAATAAAATAGGGCAGGAGAAAAAATTCTAAGTTGTCCTAAATTCCTTCTCTTACTGAAAATAGGAAAATGAAACAAGAATTCTGACTTGCTCTAAATTCCCTGTTTTTGCTAAGTCAGCAATAATAAGAGAGAAGGTGGCATTTTTGACATATAGTTCTCACTGGCACTAAGAGCACAGTTACTGCCCACCAATGTGTAATTGAAGTTAACTCTTGGAGAGTCATTTCCCTCTCTCCAACTATAAATGTGTAGAGAATTATCTGTGAATATAGCAGAGAAAAGTGGGTGGGAGGGGAGGGATCCACGGAGTTATTTTAAAATGTCTACAGCAATCTGTGACCCAGCTTCATCTTGGGTAGCAGAGTGAAACTAAGAAATGACTCTGTTTTCCACTTCTCTTCTAAAAGGTCTTGCTTTCTAGACCTCTTTGGTCAAAATCAATCTATGTTAATTTTGAATAGGCCAGATCATAATTTAAATACAATGGAAATATATGTGCCTATTATTTTTAACAAATATTATCACACTGCATTCATGAATTAAAATATTTGATAGCAAATAAGATCAACTTACAGAATCATGACAAACACACTTAATTTGTTTATCCTAAATAATACCTTAATTCTACATAATTTGAAATGGATTTTCACACAAGATATCTTTAAAAGTTTAATATGGATAACTGAAAAACTTTGAAACACCCAACCAGCAACGCTAAGAGGTTCATGATTATAAATATCCTACTACTCTGACTGCTATCTGTAAGCAAAATCATAGTTAATAAAGAAAAAAATGACAGTAACAACACTACAGTCACATTACCAATATTTTTACCATGTGCCTGTTTGCTTCTGAAAGAATCAGTCACTCACCAGAATGTTATGAAGATGACTTTAAACCGATATTCCTCTTCCCACTCTTACCATCTACTCTGGGAAAGTCTTCAGTCAGGAAGGCCACTGACCTTGGGCACTGAGACATTTCCCCCCATACCTCCCCGCAAAAAGTAAGCAAGCTTTATCAGAACCTTCTATCCTTTATCCTTTGAAGCAATTATTTCTGTTTTCTAAAGCAATATTAGATAACATCTCTTACAATTCAATTGTCACAAGTATGTCATATTATATAGTTTTACAAATTTAGCATTCTCAAGCAAAAGAAAGTAACATAACATGAAGCATGCACTTTTACCTCATTCCATATGATTGATATAAGATCACTGATTCTTAGAATTAGAACGGTTCTTATAATTACTCTGTTTCTCAGTAATGTTGATTTATTGTGTTAAAGAATGTGTTAAGCCCTCCACCCAAAGTTGAAACAGACTCTACCATTTGTAATATTCCAGAAAGAAATTGATTAACAGATATTTCTTATACTTGAATGTAAATTCCAAAGTGGGAGGGATACTTCATCATCATTCTATATTCACATAACACAGTGCTTAAACATTACTAGGTTCTTAGTAAACTTAAGATGGCTTGGTGTTCATGTTGAAGTGGCTCCTTGTAATGTGGCATATAAAGTAAACACAGTAAGTAATAAGGATGCAAATGTTCTTCCTTACATTAAACTAGCATCTCCTTGTACTGTCTAATCATTGCTTCTATTTCTGAGCATTAAAGCCAACCATAAGTTGGCATCAAGCAGATTCACACAACAATAAAAACTACCTTCAAGTTACATTAGTCAGTATTTCTGAAGATTTATCACAAAATCAGTGACAGAATTAATAGAGGTGGTGGTAGAGATTGATTACTATTGAAGGAAGTGGGGCAGGAAAATTATTTTAAGAAAGAAGTTAGCAGCTGGACAAAGATTGTTGAAACAATATGCAATCTCAAGAGTACACATGAAAAGTTATATGAAGAAAATTAAAAGAAATGTATCCATAATGCAAAAGAAAACACTAGAGTGAAGGGCAGAGTGAGGGACACATTACACAATTTCTCTGGAAAATTATTAAGAGGTTAGGTAAGAAAAACTTTTATTTCCTTGTAATAAATTTTTAATCCATAAATTCCAAATGTACCAATCACTTATCTGAACAACTTTTTATCCTAAGTTACATTTGACATAACCCAATAAGTAGTGGTAAAGATTTTAAATGGTGTTATTGTGTCAATATTTGTAGAATGCACAAACTTTGGTCCAAGGTGCCTAAGCTATTTGAAGGTAAAATTACCTAAAATTTCTTCTTTACATATTTTTATCAAAATCAGTATTCTCCTAGAAGATATAGTATCCCAGAGGTGTCTGGATTATTGTCCACTCTTTAAAAGATTATTTTAAATGAAAAACAAGGCCCTTTCCCCCAGTAGATCCACAGTTGTTTGATTTGATTTGAAGGATTCTCTTTCATGGGTTCTTGCTGAGATTTTTCATCACAAAGCTGTGGGGGCTTTACCCTGAGCCACATAGTTACTTGCCCATCTTCACTTAATGGTGCTCATAAAAATCGCTGAATCAGAGCGAATGGTCTGTGTTGTTCCCACTGCCCCAGTCCTTACAGCACTTGTTAGGGGTTCATTGACTGCTACTGGGAACATTCGCTAAGGGTCTGTGGCTTGGGTATCGAGCAGAAACTTCTCCAAGGAGTTTTGTTTTTCTTTGTTTTTGTGTTTTAAACAGTGTTGAGAAATGCTTCAGATATGATCTTGCCTTTGAAATCAAATTCTTTGAAGTTGTTTTCATCTCTCTCACTATGTGACTTTCGGAAGCTTTCACACCCTATATCTTTAAACGTCCTCTGTTCATCTTTGCAAGCATTGTCCTTGTAATATTGAAAGATAGGTCTGCTACTTTTGTAATAAAAATGAACACATCAGACTTATTTATTAAGGGCAATATTTTAAGTACACAAAGGACATAAGTACCTCTCACTGAGCTCCTTTTCACATATCAGCTGGGAACTTGGTACTCATTTAAGTTGTGATTCATTGGCCATAGGGGTCTATCACTTGCCAAGATCACAGACTCTCACAGTCAGAAAGAACTGTAGATTAGAAATTTACATATGAGTACTCAGAAGAGAAGAGTAAATGCATCTTCTTGACTTTATATAACTGACCTATTTTGCTTTGTTGAGCCAGCATCCTGCTGTATTATTGGGTATGGAAAAGAAGAGATTTTTAACTTCTTAATTACAAGTATTGTAGCTACTTTTGATTGTAAACTGTACTTTTCAAGTAGCTCACCTTTTTTTAAATTTAATTTAATTTTATTATTTTTTCTTTTTTTTATTATACTTTATGTTCTAGGGTACATGTGCATCATGTGCAGGTTTGTTACATATGTATGCATGTGCCATGTTGGTGTGCTGCACCCATTAACTCGTCATTTACATTAAGTATATCTCCTAGTGCTACCCCTCCCCCCTCCCCCACCCCACGACAGGCCCCAGTGTGTGATGTTCCCCATCCTGTGTCCAAGTGTTCTCATTGTTCAATTCCCACCTATGAGTGAGAACATGCGGTGTTTGGTTTTCTGTTCTTGCGATAGTTTGCTGAGACTGATAGTTTCCAGCTGCATCCATGTCCCTACGAAGGACATGAACTCATCCTTTTTTATGGCTGCATAGTATTCCATGGTGTATATGTGCCACATTTTCTTAATCCAGTCTGTCATTGATGGACATGTGGGTTGGTTCCAAGTCTTTGCTATTGTGCATAGTGCCACAATAAACATATGTGTGCATGCGTCTTTATAGCAGCATGATTTATAATCGTTTGGGTATATACCCAGTAATGGGATGGCTGGGTCAAATGGTATTTCTAGTTCTAGATCCTTGAGGAATCGCCACACTGTCTTCCACAATGGTTGAACTAGTTTACAGTCCCACCAACAGTGTAAAAGTGTTCCTATTTCTCCACATCCTCTCCAGAACCTATTGTTTCCTGACTTTTTAATGCTCACCATACTAACTGGTGTGAGATGGTATCTCATTGTGGTTTTGATTTGCATTTCTCTGATGGCTAGTGATGATGTAAGTAGCTTACCTTTTCACAGGTAAATGCTAAAACATTCAGTTTTTATCTTTCTAGTGCTCCTTCTGAAGGCAGTGTCTGTGTGTGCAAAGGCTAGAAAGCCTCAGTGGTTTTTACAAAGGTATGTGGGGGCATGGTAGAAATTAACCTGGGGTACAAATAGACATAAACTGGCTTTGTGGTCCAGCATAGTTGGGCCAGGCCTTGGTAATGCCTATTGTCCTGCTGTAATTATTAATAGTGATCTTTTTACTCCAAAAATGGTGTGGTTTAGACAACACAGTGAATGGTCACTCTAAATAGATGAGGATGCCAGAAGCTACTAATGGTGACTACAGTCCATGGTAGAGCAGTTACTTGGTGTTTGATCTTAGGTCTGAAATCTAGTACACATATTATTTCATTTAGTTTGTTTATTAATCCAGCCAATATCTGAGCACTTTTCATATGCCAGACACTCTCATAGGTTCCAGGAGATTTGTCATTAAACAAAACAGCTAAATCTCTGCTGTTGGGAAGCCTACATATTATTAGTGTTATTGATTTATGGTCCACATTTTGAGAAACATTAATGGTTTAACTTATTTTATAGATGATAACTAAAGTCCCCCAAAGTCTTGCCCAAAGTCAAGTAATGGGTTAGTGGCAATTCATAATTAGAATCCTAGTGATGCACAGTATTTTCTTGATGCCTTCACAGGACTTGCAACAGGTGCCCTGTTTACCCAGCCCACTCTGCTCAACCCTTCTTGGGGGGTAGCGTGTGAGTGAATGAGTGTGGAAACCAGCCACCCGCTTTGGTACTGGCAGAAGCAAACTCTGCTTACTCGGGTCCACTGCTCTCCACCCCTCGTGGAAGGGAGCATGCAAGCGAGTGCAGGAACTGGCCACTTTAGCGCGGTCAGGAGCGAGTTCCGTGCAAGTCCCACAGCAGCCTCCAGGTGGGGATGCCTATGACCCCAAGGCCTGAGAGGGCATGTTAGAGTACTTTCTTAGCTCCACCATCCACAGACAGCAGTGTGCTATCAGCGCAGTGGACCCTTTGCCTCATTATCTGGTGTGGTTGCCCTTTGTCAGTGACGGCAAAAGGACAGTGTGACGCCTTTTTGGGTACCTGCAGTTGACACATCCCAAATTCTTGTCTGATGCCCCAAAGGAATGAAGTCACTCAGATGAACTGAAGGATGGTGAGTGTGGAAAATTTTATTAAGTGATGAAAGCAGTGGCCAGTGGAAAGGGGAGCCAGAAAGGGGATGAGAAGGGTAGTTCACTCTCCCCTGAAGTCAAGCCACCTCTTTGCCTCATCCAGCCCCCATCTCTTAAGTCAAGGTGCCTCTCTTCGATATCCAGCTGCTCCTTCCCTACGTCCAGCCACTTATCCCCTGTGCCAGCTGAGTCTGGGGTCTTTATAGGCACAGGTTGGGGGCAGGGTGAGCCACAGGTATCTTTGGAAAAGGCAACATTTGATTGGTAAAAAACATTATTGAGAAAGAACCAATTGGTAGAGAGCAGGCATAGAGGGAAAGAAGTTCTTACTTTGGACCATAGATTCCAGGTTTTTTAGCTCAAAGGTGGAGTTTTGCCAGAGCCCCACCCCAATCTGCCTAGAATTTCTCTGCCTCCTGCCTCTATCATTGAATCACCAGTTTCCCCAAAAATAGCTTAATATTTCATAACAGGGATTGACAGACTACATTCTGTGGGAAAAATCAGCCCACTGCCTGTTTTTATAAATAAAGTTCTTTTGGAACATAGCCAAGCCATTTATTTCTGTACTGTCTACAGCTGCTTTCACCCCACAAAGGCAGAGCTGAGTAGTTGAAACAGATATCAAATGGCATGCAAAGCCTAAAATACTTACGGTGAAATCCTTTTCAGAAAATGTTTGCCAATCCCTGTTCTGAAATACAGGTATCTCTGCTCCTGACAATCTTGTTTAAGCACGTAAAACCTGACAACATAGGCTTTTAGCCATAGACATTTACCACCTGTGTGGCCTTGAGCAAGTCAATTAACCTCTCTGAGATTTAATTCCCTCATCCATAAAATGGAGATGATAATTGGTGCATTGTTAGTAGTGAGAATTAAATTAACTAATGCACGTAAAACACAGCTGGTAAAAGAGAATGTAGTTATTAACATTTCTAGTTGGATAGCTGCTCCATTAGCTGTTATCTGTAGAGGGTGAAGGTATGGGGTAAAAATTTTTCCTTTGTTTTTTGTGCCTTCAAAACCAACAGCTTCCCGGGAGTTTTTGCACATTATTTAATGTGAGGATTACATATAGCACTCAGGAGTGAGCAATGCATCTGGGCTTTAGTGGCCTCTCAGCTCAGCAAGAGACACTTTTGCTTATAAACTTGTAGATCACTACTATGAGGCTTCCAAGCCGTGAGATTGACTTAATGAGAAAAGAGGAATGAGGAGCAATTACATTTCCATTAAGTGGACAACAATGCCCTTGATAAGGCTGCTGGAACCAAAGTGTCCTCTTTCCTCTCAGGTATAATCTTAGAAACACAGCCCTGATTGATTTATTAAACATGGGTCTATTTTTGCTTCTGAAATCAGCTGTTTTCCAAGGTTACTCCCTGATCACAAACGACTAAATTCCAATTTATAATGGAATTGTTAAGCTGTGAAAGTATCATGAGAGATTGGTTCTAAGCACCCATGAAATATGAGCAGATCCTAAAAAGTGTCTGGAAATTCTCAGTGAGAAACTTTTGCCATTTGTAATGCTGGAAGTGAAAGAATCAAAGCTATAGATTGCTACAATTTTGCCCAACTTCATCTTAATAACTTATAATCGAACTAGTTAATACCTGTCCAACACTTACTATGTACCAATGTTTGTGCTAAGGGCTTTATAAACATTACCCTAATCAAAACTCAGGCCATCTTATGATGTAGAGACAATATATTACATGTGTTTTATAGATCATGACATAGAATCTCAAAGATTATCTAGTTTGTGGTGGATTGCACAGCTACTGAACTACAGAGTAGAACTGCGGTACACATCAGGTTTTCCTAAGTACAGAGAACATCCTCTGTCAGTACCTGTACCTTGTTTTCCAGGTTTGTGCTTATGCCTGTTTAGGGCTCCTCTGTGAAAACTTCCCTGACAACATTCAGATTTTACTTCATGGCTGGTATATTTCTACTTCCACCCAAAAATCTACTGCCGTTATGCCTAGTAATTGTCTCATACATTTTAATTAAGTGGACGCACCTCCACTTAAGATGACCAAGAAAAATAAAAAATTCTCTATCAAGATTCTCTTTGGTTTCCTCTTTTCCTTGCTTCTACTCATTGTCTCTTGTGCTAATATAGCATATTTTTGGTACAAAACATTTATTGGCATACATTTTCTGTTATTACTCAGGCTCTTACTAGGATATGAATAACAGTCAATATTTAGTGTATATTATTCATGTTTTAGCCATGTGGCAAAAAGTTATACAAGCAATATCTCATTTAATCTTCACAATAACTCTGAATTAGGTATTACCATCTCCATTTCAATGCAAAGAAATGAACTCAGAGACATTAAATAATTTGATCAAATCCACACCACTCCTAAAAATGAAGCTAGTGTTCATACCAAAATCCATTAATTTCAAAGTCTATATTATTTTAACACGTTTTCATAATTTACCTTGTGAGTCTATTTTTTTGTGAGTTAGGGATATTCAGTCTTATTCTAATGTGTTCTGAAAACTACTGCTAATCACTTATTTCTAAGAGAATGGCTCAGTCTATGTGGTTTTGAGGGTTTTTTTGTCTGCCTTCATTCCTAGGCTGCTGCAATCTTTGGCTACTCTTCTTCCCTATCTCTATGTATCACTCTGCCCAGGTATGGTATACTGGAGCCTTTTTATTTAGCTTCTCTATGGTGCTGGAAATACTAACTTCCAAAGTAAGTCTACATTTAAAATGCCTCCTTTAGTATCAAATAAATACTTCCTGTGAATCACTACTTACTATCCATCCTAGCTACTATAATGCAAGATATTTTTGTTGTTTTAAGTTTCCTTGTGTTGAGCGATTGATTCATTTCTCAAGCAAGTTCTCACCAGAGTAGAGAAGCTTTGAAAAACATTTAAACTTAGTTGCCTGCTGGTGGCAAGCCAAAGATTGTTCTAAAGTGAAGAAAAATAAGAAACAGAGGAAGCTCAGAAATAGCAGATCTGGTGTAACATCCTTGATAGAAACTGAAATCAAGGGGATCTGGGTTTGGATCTCAATTCTCCTATTTAGGGAACATATGGTCTTGGGGAATTATTTAACATTACTAAGTCCTATTTCTAGTATCTGAAAATACATCATCTGCATTTATTTTAAGACAGAGTCTCGCTCTGTTGCCCAGGCTGGAGTGCAGTGTGTGATCTTGCCTCACTGCAACCACCGCCTCCGAAGTTCAAGCGATTCTCCTGCCTCAGCTTCCCAAGTAGCTGAGATTACAAGTGTGTGCCACCACGTCCAGTTAACTTTTGTATTTTTAGCAGATACAGGGTTTCACCATGTTGGCCAGGCTGGTCTAGAACTCCTGACCTCAGGTGATTCGGCCACCTCAGCTTCCCAAAGTGCTGGGATTACAGGCATGAGCCACCACACCCAACCCTCATCTGCTTATTTCACGGAGTTGTCTGTTCAGTCTGTACTTGTTGAGTGCCTACTATGTGTTGATGTTCTTGTGAAGATTGAATGGGATGGCTGGCATAACGAATACCGAAGCCAACACCAACCTTAAATGACAACTGCCAATCTTCCTAGGGATGGGAAATTTCATTCAACTTTCTATTATTAGTTGTAATTGTTTTAAAGGAACCTCTCTAAGTAAGAATTCTTAGCCCTATTAGAAGTAAGGTAGGCTGGGGACACAAGGAAGTTCTTGAGAATACGATCACAATACTTGGTCTGATAAAAGCTTAATTTGTGAATTGTAAAAGTTAAATGTCACAACACATAATATATTCATCACAGCGGGTTAAAAATGTAACAAGTTTCCTTAATTATGGGTTAGAATGCAAACCATCAGAAACTGCTAGAAAAACAGGAAGTATGTGGTCACAAAATGAGGAGCACAATCAATTGAGAGTTTGTGAAATGTTCCATGAGAGACACAGGCTGCTAATAGAGATGTGGAAAATATATTTTAAACTCTATGATTTTCTTGCAAAATGATGCCACAATACTAGCATTGCCTTAGGGAGGAACTGATCTCTGCTCATATAACCCTCCTAAGGCAATCTTTAGGGAAGATGATTTCCTAAACTTAACAACTGACTGCTGTGTTCAATGCACTTTTCAGAAAACGCTGTTTTGAATGGTCTTGACTTAGTATTCCTTGATTTTCTCCTTACTTAGTCCATGTAATTCTAACTACCAAGAGCAAGAGGGGCTCTTCGACAGCATTGAGTTCAACGCTTTTATTTGGCACAGAGAAAACAGAGGCTCAAGTATGTTAAGTGACACACAGCTTTTCCAGGAGGAAGATCTAGAAAAGTTGAAAATATGTAGTTGAAAAAGTTGAAAATACAAAATAGTAGCTACTGTTTCATGAACAGCTATTATTTTGCAGGCATAGGGCTAGGAGGTCAATTCATTATCCCATTTAGTTAACACAATTAGACTATGAGTAGATATTGGTATTTTTATTTAAGAGAGGGGAGAAGTAAAGCTTGGAAATTTGAAGTGACTTTCCCAAGTAACAGTTGATTTACCTGTAATCTAAACACAGATGTTTGATCTCCAGACCCATCTTGTTTCATTTTTACAAATTACTTCCCTATTGATGTTTACTTTAAAAAAAATCAGGTCATAAGTAGAATAGTCTTGAAAAAGTTTGATATCAAAAACCACTAAGAACAAATATTTTGATGTCTTGTTTTCCTCCTTATTACCTAGATATTTTGCTGTAGACTTGTAGTTTAGAGATAACAACTGTCAAAAGTCAGAGTGTTTTACTTGACATGAATATTTTATTGAGAACATACTATTCCAGAACAGAGACTCTGAAATAGAAAATGGCAAGAAGCTCATCTCCTAAAGGTTACAGTTAAGGTTTAAAAAATGGAAAAAAAGAAGTGCATATATCTTGATTCTTAATGGTTATTTTACAGTGTCTTTCCTTTTAGGATGATCAGAGCAGGTTACATAGGTAATAGATGATTGTCTGCAATGTGCTGAGTCATGCTTACAAGGAAATAAAGCTCAAGCTGCATTTCTGGCATTTCCAGAATCAGTCTTTATAAGTTTTCTTGAGCTGGTGCAGGCCATTGGCTCAGAAGCAAAGGTTTTCCCTCCATTTATATTTTTATTTAACAGAACTTTATAAGTCAAGAAAAACACCCTTCAGGATTTTGTCTGTTTGTCTCATGCAGAAAAAAAAAAAAAAAACACTTGAGTGTGTAAAGAATGCTTAACCCTTTAGCAACCTGATTGATGATTTCTGGAAATAAAATTTACTACACCTTAATAAGTTACTAAAAGTTTCATTCGATTGCTCAGAACAGTAAAAAAAAAAAAAAAAAGTTGTTCTGTTCAATATTTATTCAGCCATGATTAATCTACTGTTGAATAATAATTTTTAATTTCCATTTCTTGAATATATTTATTAATTTACCTCCTGCCAATATGTGGCTCTGGTTGCCACTATTTAGAATTTATTCCTGTTCTTCCTAAGTATCATTTGCATAATGGAATGACAAGGTCCATTCACTGGCAGTTGGTTGTGGGGTGTTGGACAGAGTGACTAGGTTGTAATTAGTGGCATCTAGCCTCTGGTTTCATTAGCATGCAAATGGAGCTACTAGAGACCATGAGAGCCTGGCAATTTCACAACAGTCCCCACAATGTATATCTACTTTTATAAGCATATCAGTGGGATGGCTTTTTATAAAAGAATAAAATCTGTACGTCTGAATGAATTTGACTGCCAATCTTTGCATCCTAGAATCTTAAGGAATTTTCTGTCGAAGAACAACACAGGTTGGCAATATATCAATCTCAATAATTTCTTTCCATATTTTAGACTATTAAAAATGTAATCCAAACTCTTATTTCTGCCTGGCCTGTCTCCATTCCCCCTGTCAAATCCTTACTCATCTCCTTGTCTTATTTTCCTTAAATAAACGATTTTTTTCAGCTCTATAAAATACGTTTTTCCTTGCTTGTTTGTTTTTCATGGCATTACCATAGGCAGGAAATAACAAGGCTCTCAATTTCCTGTTTCACTGTATCCAGACTCTTTGGTCTTCATGCTCCTGTTACAATCACCGATGATGTTAGGTAGTGATTGCAGCCAAATCTTATTGGATGGTTGGTATGTATCAAGGATTGTTTTACCCCCATTTAATCTTCTCAGTAATTCAATGAATTGGAACTGCTTAAAGCTTTATTTAAGAGAAAAAAAAAAAAAAACAGAAGAGAAAGAAAAATAAAATAAAGCTCAGAACAGTACTGTATCTTTTTGGAAGTCACCCAGTTCACATTACAGCCAAGATTTGAGTTCAAACCTCTCTGACTGTAGAACCCCATTTATTCTCATAGAGACTTTTCTCTTCCATCTGCCACAACAGGTACAAATCTGGTCTAAAAAGCAATTCTTTGCTCTGCAGCTTCTCTAAACGAGAGAATTTTATTCTTACAGAAATGTTCTGAGCCTCACGATTTATAAAATTTGTCACAGTGACAACTTTAGATGTTTTACTTATTCTGATTTTAAACTAGATGTGTATTTGGTTTTTGCCTCTTAGTGTTATTTTACTCCTTACCACCTCATGGATTGACAAAAATCTTCTTCAAAGGGTGAAATCCAGAATCTCAGTTTTGTGGGATATTTATTGGTGTCATACGACAATGGTGTTTCTCGATCCATTAATTGGAGAAAACTTGGGTTCAACTTCATCAGAATGTTTTCTCTACAACAGAATTTCTAAAAGCCTTTTCACATGTTAATGTGAATATGCCTTACTTCAAGGGAGGCTGAGAAAGTATCCCTTATTTGCCTTTATTGTGTGAAGTTCTATTTGCCATCAAGGAAGAAGTTATGGAGGTTTCTGGTTAAAGACCACTGGATAAGGAATACTCTGTTTCTAGTAAATCTGCATGACTTTGGACAATAAATTAAAATGTAGTCCTATATTTTTCCAAGGTCTCTGGGATCTCTTCTACTTGAATCATAAATATTATTTATGCTTTGATCCTCAGCAAGTAATTGAAATATAGGAGAGTGAAGCACGTCTCAAACTGTCAATGTAAAAATGCAAGGAGATAATTAATGCAAAGTACATAGTCTATTGACTAGTGTAGAGCAAATACTTTCTAAAGAGTGGCTAATTTAAATATGAATCAATTTTTAGAACTTAATATTGTGTTCTTTTCCTTATTTACTACAACTAATTTTTAAAAAGCTACAATTTGACTGACAGGAAAAAACCCACTACCATCATCCTTAATAAGCATCAGTAATCAGCAGTGAATTAATAGCAGTGGCCTCTCTCTGTTGCTATCAATTACACACATTATTAATGGATTGACAAAAATCTGCCAAGGCGTAGATTGTTAACAGGAATTGACACCTCGGTTATTGCCAGCGTCAGAAATTAATCTTGGAGAGTGCAAGCATGCCGCATTAAAATGCATGTTGCAGTGGTTTACGATGTGGAATAGAAGACCTTTGCTGTAAAGTGATTTAGGATGCAGGCTTGAGGGAACAATGCAGGCATGTATCTAAGAGAGGAGACATGGGAAGTACCCACACGATAGTTCAGACACATACCAAGATCTATTCTATAAAGGTTCTGGGTTGTTAATCTGAACCCCTGTGCGGTTGTTAAATAAAACCTAGAACAACCTGGATATTGTAGTAATTAAAAAATAATTTACCTTTAAATTATTAAATATTAGAAAAAAAGAAAACCAAACATGTATTTACTTAATTCTCAGAGTAATATTATAGGGAAATTGAAGATGAGGAAGTTGATATTTGATATTGAAATTGCCCAAGTTAAGTTGCATTTGGTAAATGAAAGAGCTAAGGGTTTAACACACTTTCAGAAGTACAGGTATTTTTTCAGGATATTGCACTGTCTCCCTAGAGCTTTTAAGGTTTGAGAGAAATAGGTGGTGAAGGTGGCTAGGCAGAGGGGATGAAGGGACTTCTGAAATAGTGCATGAGAAATAGCTTAACTGCAGCTTTTCTTACTTGCTCCCTGGGTGCTTAGTAGAAGGCTGGCTTCACCATATACAGTGAGATGCCAACTCCATTTCCTTCCTTGGGAGGTCAATGATATTGGCTCCATGCTTACATTACGTTTCTAGTCTGCTATTCTGGCCTGCTAAATGTGTTGTGATTACAAGCAGCATTAATGAGCAGTTCGCCTGTGGTGACTCTTCTTACCAGCTGTGGCTGGGTTCTTGCTCTATTCTGAATCTCTAACGCTATCAATAGGATCCTACTGGTACTGGATCTTGTCCTGAGTTTCACACCAGGTTGAGTTCATAGATGTAACATGGTGAGTACACATCTTTCATCTGTGAAGAGTTGGGAATATCTCCAAGATTGTAACTACTCATAGCCTTCCTAAACACCTTAGTAAAGAATTTTTTAATCACCAGTAAATGATACAATAATAGAAAGAAGCAGTGTTCATGGCATATTCATCTTACTTTGAAAAGATTAAAAGAAACTCCAAATAATTATCCTATACATGTACTTGCAAGGCCTTGGGAACACTCTGCCCTCTCATCTTGTTTTGCTATTTTTATAAACTAAATTTCCAAGTTTTGCTACTTTTATACAATAAATTCCCAAGTTTCTCAGATACCATCTTAGATTCTCATCTCTGGCCTAACTTCAGCATCTCCTTGAATATAATTATCGGGTTTTTGCATGTCCTTTGCTTGTAATTTGTTCATTTTTTTTTTTAACAAAATGTGTGGAATATTGGTTTTTGGTGGGTTATTTTCCACCATCGTGAGTATAAAAATCTTATGTGGGACACTAATATGTTGTACTGTGTCAGAAACAGTGGCTATATATGCATTTCCTCTTTGATTCTTTATTCTTTCATTGAGGTAAAATATACATTTAAAATTTACCATCTTTATAATCTTTAAGTGTACAGTTCAGTAGTAAAAAACACATTTATATATTTTTCCCACTTCACTCTCCTGCTCTTGTTATATTTCCCAGTCACCAATCCACTCTCCATCTTCACGAAATTCAACTTTTTAGCTCCCACATATGAGTGAGAACATGCGACATTTGTCTCTCTGTGGTTGGCTTATTTCCCGTAACAATGTCCTTCAGTTATGTGCATCTTGATGTCAATGACAGGATTTTGTTCTTTTTTATGACTTAACACTATTCAATTTTGTATATATATACACACAGCATCTTCTTTATTCATTCATCTGTTGAGGGGCACTTTGGTTGATTTCATATCTTAGCTAATGTGATTAGTGCTGTAATAAATATGTGAGTGCAGATGTCTCTTTAATACATTGATTTTATGTTTTATTCTTTTGAATATATACTCAGTTAAGGAATTTCTTATCTTATGATAGTTCTATATTTAGTTTTTTGAGAAAACTCCATACCGTTCTCCATCATGGCTGTACTAATTGACATTCCCACCAACACTGTATGAGGGTTCCTTTTCTCCATATCCTTGCCGGCATCCATTATTTGCCTTTTTGATACAAGCCATTTAAACTGGGTTGAGATGGTATCTTATTGTACTTTGGATTTTCATTTCCTTGATGATTAGTGATGTTGAACATTTATTTATATACCTGTTGGCCATTTGTATGTTTTTTTTTTTTTTTCCTTTGAGAAATGACTGTACAGATCTTTTGCCCATTTTTAGTTGGAGTTTTGTTTTGTTGGCAATTGAGTTGCTTGAGCTTCTTATATATACTGATAACTATTTTTTTGTCAGGTGAACACATTGCATGTGTTTTCTCCCTTCTGTGTGTTATCTCTTCACTTTGTTGATTATTTTCTTTGCTTTGCAGAAGCATTTTAGCTTGATGTAATGTCATTTGTGTAATTTTCCTTTGGTTGACTGTGCTTTTCAGGTCTTACATAAAAATATTTGCCCAGACCACTGTCTTAGAGATCATCTCCAAACTTTTACTCTAGTAGTTTCATAGTTTCAGGTTTCAGATTTAAGTGTTTAATCCATTTTGATTTGATTTTTTGTGTATGATGAGAGATAGGGATCTACTTTCATTCTTCACATATTTAGTTTTCCCACAACCATTTATTGAAGAGACTGTTTGTCCTCCATTGTATATTCTTGGAAACTTTGTCAAAGATGTATTGGCTACAAATGCATGGATTTATATCTAGGTTTACCATTCTATTACATAGGTCTGTGTGTCTGTTTTTATGCCAGTACCATGCTGTTTTCGTTACTATAGCTTTGTAGCAAATGTTGAAGTGAGGTAGTATGATGCCTCCAGCTTTGTTCTTTTTGCTCAGGATTGCGTTGGGTATTTGGGGTCTTTTGTGGTTCCCTATATATGTTAGGATTTTTTTTCTATTTCTGTGAAGAATTTAGTTGGAATTTTAAAGGCATTGCTTTAATTTGTAAATTGCTTTAGATGGTATTGTCATTTTCACAAATTTCAAAAAACTTTTAAGTTCAGGGGTACATATGCAGGTTTGCTACATAGGTAAACATGTGTCATGGGAGTTTGTTGTGCAGATTATTTTATTATCCAGGTATTAATTCTTCCAATTCATGAGCGTGGAATATTTTTTATTTCTTTTGTGTCCTTTTCACTTTGCTTCATCAGGGTTTTATAGTTTTCCTTGTATAGATCTTTCACTTCTTTAGATAGATTGACTCCTAGGTGATTTGTATATTTTGTAGCTACTGTCAATGGGATAGGTATTTGATTTCTGCTTCAGATTGTTGATGTTTGTAAATGTTACTGATTTTCGTATACTGATTTTTACACTGCAAACTTCCAGAGTGGTTCTTCTTTTCTTAGAAGGGCACATTCATGTGTTAATACTCAACTATGGGCTGAGTAGGCAACTCTTGCCTGTGATCTGTGTTATCTTAACTGTTTGATAGTAGAAGACCTGTAGATTGTTATGAGATGGACTTAAGGTTTATACTTGGGACCATCTTCATGTAATCACTTATTTCTATCAGAATAGCCCAGATTCAACAGATGGCCAAAGACTCACTCAATAGCAGGAAAAATTGTAAATCATAAGTAAACAGGGAGGCCATTAATCAGGACTATCAATATAAATAATCTCCCATAAGAATTAAAAGACATATAAAGCCAGTACTTCAAGCCCTATCATGTCAATTTAATAGTGTTGTCTCCTCACCACTGGGGCTTAGTATGTTCAAGGGTAGACATATGAATGCTTGTGTTGGATCTGTGGTAGATTCAAACCTCCAGCAAATCTGCTGAGATAAATGACTTAATTTCTCTTTTCCTCAGTTTTCTTATCTGTAGCACGATCATGCTTATTTTGTTAACTCATAAAACAAGAATTGAGGAGAGATTTTCCACATAATTGACGCCCAGCAGACTGGGGTAGGAAGGGAATTTGCAGATATGGTAGTTCAATTTTCTTACCATCTATTTGGAGGTTACTTTCACTTCTCTGTAGCCCCAGGAAGTCTCTTACCTCATATCCCAGTTGAGGGTAGTTGCTGGTGAAAATCTCAGTGCTATATGCATGTTTATGGTTTTATTTTGGGTGAGTAAAGCCAGCTTGCTTCTGTCCTTCCATTTTGGAACTGGAAGTTCACATCTTTGATTCTTATACTCATTTGAATTTGTTTGTTAGGGTTGCCACAACAAAATGTCACACACTAGGTGACTTAAACAGCATAAATTTATTTTCTCACAGTTCTGGAGGCTAGATATTCAAAATCAAGGTGTTGACAGATTCTGTTTCCCCAAAGGCTTCTCTCTTTCACTTATAGATGGCCTCCTTAGCCATCTTTAAGACCTTAGCATTCTTTAAGACCATGTCTTAACAGGGTCTTTCACATGTATGTTTCTTCCTCTTCTTATAAGCAAACCAGTCATGTTCAGTAACCACCATTAGGGACTCATTAATTACCTCTTTAAAAGCCCTATCCCCAACGCACACATTGGGGTTTGGGGGTTCAGCATAGGAATTTGGGTGAAGGGGAAACAATTCAGTCTATAAAATCATCCAGATAAGTAGACTAAGAGTTGATCCCTATCTTCCAGGTAGCTGGTAGTTTATTCCTATCATAACAATGAAAAAACAAAAGAGGCTTGGATAATCTTACTTACTAAAAATAGAAGCTAGACACTTAGCTGTGCTGTATTGGGCTGAAAAAGCAAATTTTACAGGACCCATGTGAGGATCTCCATTTCAGGGTTAGCTCGAAAAGTGGATATTGTAAACCATCAGCACAAAGGGTTTAGGGCTAAGTTGAATCTGCAGAGGCCAGTGATGGAGCTAAAGTAGTTTGGAGTGGGATTTTCAAGAATGCCAGGGTCTGAAACTCCACCTGCCTGGAGCTATAATCATGATTTTTACGACAGATACTTATTGAGCACTGCATGCCAAACAATGAGTTAACTGTGTGTGCAGATATGCAGTGAGAGTAATGCCCTATCAGGGCCTTTATTTCACTGATGAGGTGTTCGAGACTCAGACATATTTAGTATGTGGGACAACCACTACTGACACACTGGCTATTTGTTTTTCAGTTCACAAACCTGGACTCACCAAGCAAAGCTGCATCTTGAAGTCACAGCTTCTAAGACTCAGCTCAAATTCTTTCACTTTTAGAAACGTAGCCAGATCTCCTGATATGGAAACCTGTTACGAGTCTCTCTGTGAGACTGAGATCAATCAGTCAAAAAAACAGGTAATAGAGATTTCTTTGTTTGTGCTACTGTGACAAAGTATTAGGTAGGTACAAAAGTAATTGCGGTTTTTGCCATTACTTGTAATGCCAGAGGTAAGGTCTATTATTTCTGTTAAAGTAATGGCAAAAACAGCAATTACTTTTGCAACAACCTAATACCTGGGGCCGAGTTATGTAGAAATAATAGAAATTTAGTTCTCACAGTTTTGGGAGATCAGGAGTCCAAGATCAAGGTGCTGGCATTCAGCGTCATGGGAGGGCCTACTCGTTGCATCCTCACAGGGCAGAGGTAGAAGTGTAAAAATAGGCCTAAATTAATTCCTTTCAGCTTTTTTATAAGGCACAAATCCATGGTTAGTGCCTTATAAAGGGAAAGGAACTCCCATGAGGGTGGAGCCCTCATGATGTAATCACTTTTCCAAAAGTGATTAAATCTTAATACCATCCCAATGGAATTAAATTTCAACATGAATTTTGGAAGTGACACTATCATTCAAACCATAGTAAGAGCAAATGTAAATTTATTCTGCAATGCAACTCCATTAGTATGCATGTTTTCACATTATAAGGTTATCTACTCATGCCAGATGATCCGTATGTTCATGACACTTGTAGCTTTTTCCAGTACATATTATCCCATTAACTCGTCAGTAAAATACCAGTAACCATCTCTTATATATTTTGATACACTGAAGTCTCTCACATGTCCAATGCTGTCAACCTCTCTGATTTATATATCAGTAAAATTTTAAGTAAAATTTTAAGACCAAGCCCATTTTTTCCCATCCCACTGGATGAAAAAGAATACATTAGGATGGAAATGCCGATGATAATAGTCAAAATAATACATCTGTGATGTTTCAGAAAGTGAAGTATTCACTGTAAATGTGTGTGTACGTATGTGTATATGTAATTATAATTCATCCTCAGAATTCTGTGAAGAGGTAAGGTCTATTATTTCCGTACTTTACATGAAGAAACTGTCTCGCATAAATTAATTACTCACATTTTCTAAAATTAGATAATGATGACAGTACAGCCATCTCCCTTATCTACAGTTTTACTTTTTGTAGTTTCAATTACTAGAGGTCAACCATGGTCTGAAAATAAGTGTCTACAGTATATTAAGATATTCTGAGAGAGAGATAGACCACATTCATGTAATTTTTATAATAGCATATTAGTATCGTTGTTCTATTTTATTATTGTTAATCTTTTACTATGCCTTATAAATTAAACTTCATCATAGCTATGTATGTATAGAAAAAAACATAGAATAGTCATTCGTTTTCTAATGACAGGGACATGTTCTAAGACTTGTGTCATTGAGACAATTTCCCTTGTTGTATGAACATCACAGAGTATACTTACACAAACCCCAATGGTACAATTGAGTATACACCTACATTATATGGTATAATCTATTATTCCTAGATTACAAACCTGTGGAGTGTGTTACTGTGTGCAATTGTAATATGAATACTGGAGGCAACAGTGAGACAATAAGAAGATTTTTGTATCTAAACACATATAAACATAGAAAAGTTAATGTCTTGTTCCACAACACTAGAACAGCTATAATGTCACTAAGCAATAGGAATTTTTCAGTTTCATTATAATCTTGTGGGAGCACCATTGTCTATGCAATTTGTCAACCTCTGAAATATCAATACATGGTGTCTGTTGGATATATAGCGTTGGGTACTATCCATGGTAGCAGCCATTAACTGGGGGTTTGGAACATATCCCTTGTAGATAAGGGGAAACCGTTGTATCATGACTAAAGTTCTATAACTCCAGGAACTATGATGCATGTATCTGGTCCATGCATTATTTTTCTTGGAAAAATGTTGACATGGAACCCAAGTATATTTTAATGATTTTCTAAAATTATAGTATCTTCTCAGGTTCTTCTCTAAAATGTTTCTATCATTTTGAAATTTTCAGTCTGTATTATAATAAAGATATAGGAAACATTTCTATTTCACAAGGATGTAAATGCACAACTCTGCTTTTTAAATCTAACTCAGGAAATTAATTTTACTTATTTTCCTTGAATTGGAAAGGTATTATGTACTTGTAAATGTCAGTTAATGCTGGATGAATTGACAACGTAGGCATACATAATATAAAACTAATAATTTTAACATGTATATATGTAAAACTTATATAATAAATTATAAAATGTATATATGTAATATTCTAATATAGTAGCTCACATTTATTATCTACTAATTGAAGTGCTAAACACTTTGTGACTTAATTCATTTAATTCTTCCACACCTTGTTTTATGAGTTAAAATAAGCATGATTGTGCTACAGATAAGAAAACTGAGGAAAAGAGAAATTAAGTCATTTATCTCAGCAGATTTTCTGGAAGTTTGAATCTACCACAGATCCAACACAAGCATTCATATTTCTACCCTTGAACATACTAAGCCCCAGTGGTGAGGAGACAACTACTATTAAATTGACATGATAGTGCTTGAAGTACTGGCTTTATATGTCTTTTAATTCTTATGGGAGATTATTTATATTGATAGTCCTGATTAATGGCCTCCCTGTTTACTTATGATTTACAATTTTTCCTGCTATTGAGTGAGTCTTTGGCCATCTGTTGAATCTGGGCTATTCTGATAGAAATAAGTGATTACATGAAGATGGTCCCAAGTATAAACCTTAAGTCCATCTCATAATAATCTACAGGTCTTCTACTATCAAACAGTTAAGATAACACAGATCACAGGCAAGAGTTGCCTGCTCAACCCATAGTTGAGTATTAACACATGAATGTGCCCTGCTAAGAAAAGAAGAACCCCTCTGCTAACCTTTAGACTTGGGAGCAATAATAAATGCCTATTTTGTATGTTACTGAGTTTCGCTGTAGTTTGTTATGCTTCAATAGCAAAATAATGCAGCAGTTGGCAACCCAAGTGAGACGATGCTATAATAAAAACTCAAAAATATGTAGCATTAGCTTTAGTTGGACTAATAAGAAGAACTTGTAAAAAAAATGTTAGCAAACAATTGTGAAATTATGAAAAAAATAGTGAGGAAGTTTTTATCCAAGGTAATCAAGATTGGAATGCATTTTATGTGTTAGTTAAATAATTCACAAAATTGTATACAGCTTTTAATGAGAACATGGAAAAACAGTTACGAAATTATGGTTCCAGATAAGAAGTCCCTTAGGCAGGAAGTCGAAAGTTTCAGCTGAGTACTGTCAGTTGTATACAATAAGATGTGGAAAGAAAGGCATGTGCTAACAAAACAACTGACCAGTTTGTGTGCTGCATGCCAAAGGAATGTAGAGGTGCCAGGATTTGCTGAGTTAGAAATAAAATAGTATCTCATCTCCAGTTTCATCAGCTAGCAAAAGATTCTCAAAGAAAAATATAGACTTAAGATATAAATAGGATGTTTCTATAATAACCTTTGTTAAGATACCAGAAAAAAATTAAGTTGGCACCTTCTAGAGACCCAGGTATCCAATCTTTTGACTTCCCTGGCCACATTGCAAGAAGAAGAATTGTCTTGGGCCACACGTAAAATACACTAACACTTATAGCTGAAGAGATTTTTAAAATTGCAAAAAAAAAAAAAAAATCTCATAACGTTTTAAGATAGTTTAAACCTTTGTGTAGGGCGACATTCAAAGCCATCCTGGACCCCATGTGGCCCACGGGCCAGCAGGTGGACAGGCATGATGTAGACCCTTGTAGCTTAAAAAAAAAGTCATCTAGGAATTTTAAGGGTATTGTTCCATAGCAATATGATATGTTTCAAGTTTCTGTGGCATGTTTCAAAACACTTAGTGATTAAGAATTTGGCAAACGGAGTTGAATGAGATTAACAGAAGGCTCACAACGTTTTTAAGAGAGTTACACTGGTAAAAAAGAGCCTATTTTGGATTAAAAAGTGGCAAGATGATTCAAACATCTAGAAGTCCTCTGATATTCCAAATTTCTATGAGATAGAATAAAGCTGTTTAGTTTTCACTGTCACCATAGATCATTTATTCAGAAGATTCCAATGAGGGTGATAAAAAAAAAAAAAAAGGACATTTCAGAAAGTAGAGCCAAGAACCAAAAGAAGAGTGCCAAATAAACAAGATACTGGAGACACAGTCCTAGGGAGAAGAGCCCAGGAAACATTCCCCACTCTTAGAGAATCTGGGTAGGGGAGGTGGGTTGACAGGCAATATCTGACCAATGCGTTTACTGAATTGGTATGAATTAGTGATGCTTCGTGCCTTCCATTCTTCCCTCCCACTTTTAGAATGGGATTGGACATCCTGTGGCTATTCTTTGTACTATTATATGTTGGATGTTCAGGAGGAAGATAACTTGCTTTTTAAATTCACAGTTCTCTGGCTCAAAATGAGTCTCATTCAAGGAACTGCATCCAGACCTGATTTATATCATAATGTCTTATGCTCTCAACCGGATGTTGTAATTTTATGAGACTTTTAGAAATTTATGGAAGAGCACATGTATTTTGTATGGTAAGAGATATGAAAAATGTGGGCCAAATTCAGATTATAGTAAGTAGGTTGCATTGATGACCTAATAGCAGTCTCCCTATTTTCATCTCCTTTTCCATGCAAGTTTCTGGTTTTCACTCACTGTGACTCTTAGCTGGCCTCGTGACTTGCTTTGGCAAAATGTATGTGTGATATAAGTTAATGCTTTTGAACCTAAGCCTGAAGAGGGTTTGCAAACTTCTGCTTGCTCTTGTTCATGGTGGAGCAGATTTGCTTTTAGATTCTTGCCTCCTCAATAAGAACAAAGTCAAGTTAGTCTACTGGAAGATGAGAGACTTCATATGAGAAGCAGAGAGATGTTCGTTCTCAGCCAGTCAACCTCCAAAAGCTGTCTTGCCTTATGAACCCATAGCTGACTCCCAATGCATGAGGTAGCTTACCCAGGACTGGGAAATCACGCAGCTGAACCCATGCTAAATTGCTGATGTACTGAATTTTAAGATTAATGGATTGCTGTTATTTTAATACTCTATATTTTGGGACAGAATATTCTACGGCAATTGTAAGTGATGCAACTCTGTAACTGTGGACTTGTTATCAAAACTCACCTGTATTTAGATTTTTTCTTCTGCAATTTGTCAAAGAAATGAACTTTAGGTTGTAATCATATTAGTAAGTGAACATTTACAACATATATTACACAGGTTTCCAGTAAACATTTAAAAATGAATAAACAAGTGGTTAGTATTCAATAATATTTTTTCTAGAAATTGCATTGTAGGTGTTACGCAGTTAGAATAATTGTGAGATTCTTTCCCACTTTCCTGCATTGAGAAACAAGAAGATGCCTTTGGTTTCTTTCAAAACATGTTATTCTGCCTCTGTAATGGGTACTTGTGGGATTGACTGAAGAACAATGCCATATTAGAAGTCATAGCAGTTTGGGGAAAGCCAGGAAACATTTTCTACTGAGATAGAGATAAAAGAATCTTTCTCAGAGAAAAGGTAGTAGCTAAGTGCTTTGTAAAAAATAACAAAGCAGGATCATTAGTCTAAAGAAAAAATAGCACTGTCAGAAATTATATATTATACCTTTTAAAGGTAAGTAAGAAGTCAAAGTCATTGTCCCAACCTCATGAGGCACTTTAGGTTTACACTAATAATACTGTAATTTATGCCAACTTTTTCTAATACAAAATCTTCCTCTCTCTCTCTGTCTCTCTCTCTCTCTCTCTTTCTTACACATAACAATTTTAATATGTAAAGAAGTACAGACTAGGCCTTCCTTTGGTCTTATTTTGGACTAGTAGCATTAATCCTTTATCAGATGTAGGAAGGTGTTCGACATAATACAAGAAAAAAGAACTCACATGTTTGTTCATTGTGAAAAATAAATTAAAGTACAGAAGAATCAGGGGTTACCAGAGAACCCTATTGAATTTACTATTGCTACTGAGTAATACAAAAGAATGTTGCAGTGGTGGAGCTTTGGCAGTGATCCAGGATGAGGAATTAAGACAACTGTAGTAATTAATTAGAATATAATATCTCAGACATAACTTCTATTATAAAATAAATTCAACTGCATTATCTTATGCTTTCTGGTTTACACCATAGTAAGAGGCAAAGAAGATGATTTCTAAAATCCCTAAAATTCAAAATCTTGCATGCAACTTCCTTCCTTTTTATCCAAACCCTGTCTTCCAGGAACTGGTGAAGCCTTGAATGAGGGCATATTTATGCTTCCTAGTGTTAAAATAGGGGAGCCAGGGTCAAGGATACAATGCGAGATTCTATTCAATGCAGTTTCTATCACACAAGGACCAGATAGTCTTGAGGCTCAAAGTAACACCCACATCTAACCCTGCTTATGTACTTTGAACGTGACAGTTGATATATTGTATTTTCTTTCTTTTTTCTTTTTCTTTTTTTTTTTTTGAGATGGAGTTTCACTCTTGTTGCCCAGACTGGAGGACAATGGCATAATCTCAGCTCACTGAAACCTCCACCACCCGGGTTCAAGCGATTCTCCTGCCTCAGCCTCCCGAAAAGCTGGGATTACAAGCGCCTGCAACCATGCCTGGCTAATTTTTGTATTTTTAGTAGAGATGGTGTTTCACCACGTTGGCCAGGCTGGTCTTGAGCTCCTGACCTCAGGTGATCCACCTGCTTCGACCTCCCAAAGTGCTGGGATTACAGGTGTGAGCCACCATGCCCGGTTTGGTCTTTTTTCTTTTCTTTTTTTTGTTTTTCACATTTGGTCCAGCATAGATTATGACACATTGCAAGCTTTTCTTGAGTGAGTATTGAAAAAATAATTGTCTTTTGAAAGGCACATAAACAATAAACTTGAGCGGTGTGTGACTTGTATGTGGGAGAATAAAGTGGTATTGGTATGGGTGCACAGAGGAGAATCCTACAAATCCTTTATGAGGATTCTGAGAAACCTTTATAAAGAGATGGTGTCTGAGATAGGTATTAAAAGATAATTGAAAATATTTTGTACGGGGGTATCTAAGGAACCTACAGGAGAAAGAGAACTTTATTCATTAATTCAGAAGTTTAGGCTCTCATTATGTGAGATGTCTAGACTTATAACTAACTCCTAGGATTAGTCAATAAAATATTTGTGAAATAAAATGTAAAAAGTGTTCTCCAGTCCTCTAGATTTGAAGGAGGCCTAGGTTATCAGAAATGAATGGAAGAAAGTTGTGACCTCCATTCTGGCAATGTTCTCAAGACTGACTTCAGTGTGCTGCCTCACCTACGTATCTCTCAGTTTGAGATATAAGACTTGCATCCAAAAACACCATAAAGGATATTTCATGAATATTGTGTGAAGTGGTCTTCCTGCTTGGGGGTATATGTGCATGTTTTACGTTGCATATGTTTCTGGTGCATGCATGAGTCTAGTAAAGGCAATTTCTAAATTTCTACTGGTGCAATGTCTATGTCTCCGACACTTCTGTTTGTACTCTGAGCAGGCCTTAAAGTTCTGCCTCCCATGAAGGCCTAATAGTATGCCCGTCTTTAGAATATGAGAGATGTGAGCTCCAGCAGAACAAAACGACAGTAGTTCCACATGACCTAGGCAAGCTGAATTTCATCTGCATGAGAAAATTAATTGAATATTAATTGATATGTTCTTGGCCTAGTAGGTAACAGTGGCATGATCAGTCAGCAGTGCCTCTCTTGAGCCAACCAAGGGGAAGGGAGGCCCAAGTGCTGGTTGTTTTCCATGTTCCTTCTGGATGGTGAGAGGGCTACTGAATTGTCATATGTTGTATCTTCTTTCCCTGAATGATCCCATGACAACCTCCCTGACATCCTTCTTCTAACTTCTTCCTATCTTACTCCATTTCTTCATGCATTTTGTATTTTTTCTTTACTTGTCCTAATAGAGTCATTTCACCCACTCTACCTAATTGCCTCTGCTCAGATCTGAAAGAAAGAGATAGTCAGAATCCATGTGAATGGAACAGCATGACAACCAAATTTTGATTATTACCACTCCTAAATCTCAGATTTATCTAAAGTGCCTCAAGTGACCTTGATATCACCCCACCAACCTTTGCCTCAAAGAACAGAAGCAGCCAATTAGGATTGCACCACCTATTCCAGAAACAGAAGCTTCCTAAGACCTCAAAGTCCCTACCCTTTTCTCTGAGTCTGTCTGGCTGTCCTGACACAGTTAAAAAATAATATTCTTGTTATTCTGGTCCATAAGACATATAAAATATATTTCTATTTTGTTCCTACTACTCTAAGAGCTTGTAAGTTATGTGGGATTTTAATGCTATTATGCCATAAAAAAAGGTTCAATGAATGTGATTACAATAACTTGGGTTCTTATTTTTTGAGCTAGCTACATGGCTCTGACCATTGGAAAACATGGTATTTGTCTTACCTACTTCATTAGGTTGCTGCAAGGTTTATGGAGATAATGGATACAAAACTGCTTTGTATAATGCTATTCAGATACAAGAAGTTGTTATGCATTTATGTATTAATAGCATATTTATACCACTCTTCCAAAAATGACTTTATGAAGCTAATGCATATTCAATAAAATAAGAAAATGTTCTATTTAAATAAAAAGTTGCTTCATAAAAGGATACATTTTTAAAAAATAGTTATTTTATTTTGCTTTTCTCTGAACTTTAGTCCTCTACTTTTCTGGAATCAGCAATATGACTTGACTTAACCTCTAAGAATTTTGTGTATATTATATTCAGAACTATGTTTCTCAAAAGAATTGACAGAATGTCCAGTAACTTGTTATACTGCCATTTAACTATTGTTTTTTTTTCTCAATAATTATTTATTTTGTTCTATGCTCCCTGTGAACATGGATAAAAAGATAAATGAGAATTACTGCCTTATAGTGATAAAAGGTAATTAAAGAGTTGTTTCATTTTTCTATGTCTTCAGGAAAAATCTAATGACCTTGATAATATGATCTAAGATTTATTGCCCACCATTTATCTGTACAAGCTCTCCCAGTATATTGAACCAAATCAAACTGCTTTTCGTGATCCCCAGATTCCCAAAACACCTCCAGGTCTATTGCAAGATATGTTAAGTTTCTTCTGCTCTCAATGTCTTTCTGATTCTCTAAACAGAAATGTTTCTTCATCCTCCAAGTATCAGCCTATAATCTCCTACTTTAATAAGTCTTCCTTATTACTTTAGTTTGGGAGACAGTAGGGAAGAGTACAGGTAGTAAGTGATCTAAGTGAAAAGACTGGACGGACAAATGTTTTCATCTCTCTTTTTTAGCGCAAGTGGACATTCAATCCATGATTAAGGGACTGCTGCAAACGTGAGAATTTGCTCCCATTCCTCTGAGAAGATACTAATGTGAATGGCTTTATTAGGGAGAAATCTCCTGCCTATTTAACAACCTGACAGAATCCTACAGCATAAGCTGGCATACTAGTCCAGAAAATCTGCCAAGATGATCCCAGCAGCAACTTATCATTTGCAACTACTGATATGATTGTTATGACTTCACTGAACCCACCATCAATGAAGTCTTGAGTGTATACTTTGAATTTAGGACTTTCTCCCAGCCAGGCACTCCAATCATAGAAGTGGTCATTTGGACTTGAGTGCTGTCAACTCAGCATTGTTGTTGGAGTGACCAGTTAGTTCCATATTACAGAGTTGAGGGGAGTGAGCAGAATTCATCTTTTTTCACATTGCTGCTCTCAATGGACTTTCTTCCTGAGAAGACTACAGTGAATAGTGTCAGGAACTTGGAAAACTATATATTGTTAAATCTAAGACACCTGTTTCTGTTCTCCACATTCCTACCCTTATGAATTTTCCAAGGTCCTCTGAGTCCTTTTCATGGGAAAATATCGACAAAGGCAAGTTAGTCATGACTAGATTGTCTCAGCAAAGAACAGCTAAAAGGTCATTCAGTCTTGTATCTCTGAAACAACTAACCTTCTTTGGAAGTAAATGAAATAATTCTCTTTGCTGCTGATTTGCTTCAAAAATAGGAAAAGGCAGAACAATAGGCACATTATGCAGAGTGTTTCTGAAAAGAACTTTTATAAATTGGTAATTTAGAAAATCAGTGGGTTGCAGACGAGACACAGCATCCTCTGTTGAGCTTTCAGCAATAACAGAAGTGTCATTTGAGTACACTCTTTAATCAAACTTTTTACGATCTATACCCGGTCTATGCAGAGTTGAGTACTGGGGGCTGAGTGATATATTCCAATGCCTCCTACTTCCATGAAATCTAAGATGCTACTTTATCAAGCTCATTTTCCACAGGAGGGAGGTTGAGCAGACAGAGAGGCAGAGCAGTACATCCAAGGTCATGCTAAAAGTGAATGGCTGAATATGTGCTTCTCATCTTTTCCTTTTGATTCAGCACTCCTGTGTGCTTATAAAGGATGACAAACCCCAATTTGTCACTCAGCTATTTCTACACCCTTTCCTATCTGGTAAAAATTACACTGATTTTGGCCAGGATGTCAGGGAACTACACTTACTCTCAAGAAAGGCAAAAGTCCCTCCCAGAACTAGGAAATTAATTTTAATTGATCTGAATGTTGACTTATAATTTCAGTCCCTAATTGTTGATGGTTGCTTTAGGGGTAAACGTATAACCTGCTTTCAGCAAACGAGACTTAAATGTAAATGAGTTGGAGGACTTCCTTTCCTGAAGTAAACCATAGCCTCTTCTGGTCCTTAAATCTATCTCCTACGGAGGCATGAGCATCTTTAGAGCTATAATAACTATCTGTATCTATAAGGTAAATAGTGGAGGGATAAAAATGGCCTAAGGTCCTTGGGGATATTTATGAGTTAATATTAAAAAAAAAAAAACCTGGAAATACCTCCAGAGTTCATGCCAAGTAAGATAATTTAAAGTTTTTCAAGTCGAAGCCACTATATTCCTTTAAATTCAATTTAAAGCATTACTAGTGGACAGATGAGGTTAGTGCATATTGGAAGTACAGCGTCTTGCATGCTTACAGAGAAAGTGGGGGTTACCAGAGGTAAACTAAGCCTTGAGTGAAAAAGATGGTCATTTAAGTCTAAATAGGGAAGTCTAAATTGTGAAGGATAAAACTGATACCCTCCTTGAGTCACAATTAAGAATGAATTTGTCAGATTCACAGTTTGCAAACACTTTTTCTGTGATGTAGATTGCCTCTTTACTATGTTGACTGTTTATTTTGCTGTGCAGAAGGTTTTTAGCTTAAGTTTCATTTATCTATTTTTATTTTTGTTGAGTTTGCTTTTGAGGACTTGGTAATAAATTATTTACGTAGGCCAACGTACAGAAGAGGTTTTCCCAGGTTTTCCTCTAGGATTTTTATAGTTTCAGGTCTTACATTTTATCTTGAGGTAATTTTTATATATGGTGAGAGGTATGGGTACAGTTTCATTCTTCTGCATACAGCTATCCAATTTTCTCAGTACCATGTATTGAATAGGCTGTCCTTTCCCCAGGGTATATTTTTGCTGACTTTCTCAGTTAGTGGGACGTATATGGCTTATTTCTAAGTCCTCTATTCTGCTCCATGGATCCATATGTCTATTTTTACACTGGTGCCATGTTGTTTTGGTTACCATAGCTTTATGGTATGACTTGAAGTCAGGCAATGTGATGCCCCCAGCTTTGTCCTCTTTGCATATGATTGTTTTGGCTATCTGGGCTTTTTTGGGGTTTTATATTAATTTTAGGATTGTTTTTTATAATTCTATGAAAATTGATGTTAATAATTTGATAGGGATTGCATTGAATCTGTAATTTTTTTGAGAAGTGTGGTTACTTTAACAATATTGATTTTTCCAATTCATGAGCATAGGATGCTTTTCAGTTTGTTTGTGTCATGTACAATTTATTTAATCAGTGTTTTATAATTCTCCTGAGATTTTATTTTTTTACCACCTTGTTAAGTATGTTCCTATGAAACTAAAACAGCTCAAGAAGAGAAAAAGAAAAAACAAACCTATTAAAGATTGAGCAGAGTTTATGAATGGATATTTTCAAAAAAAGACATATAAGTGGCCAACAAATATATGACAAAATGTTTGACATTATTAATCATCATATACATACAAATTAAAACCACAAGGAGATATCTTACATCAGTCAGAATATCTATTATTAAAAAGTCAAAAAACAACAGATGTTGATGAGGATTTAGAAGAAAGGGAACACTTATACGCTGTTGGTGGGAATGTTAATTAGTACAGCTTTCATGGAAAACAGTATGGAAATGTCTCAAATAACTAAAAACAGAACTACCATTCAACCAGACAATTCCACTGAGTATCTACCTAAGAAGAAATAAATAATTACATCAAAAAGATACCTGCATTTGTATGTTTATCACAATACTATTCACAAGAGCAAAGATATAGAATCAACCTAAGCATCCATCAAAGGAGGTATGGATAATGAAAATGCATTATATGTATATGTACACACACACATACACACACACACACATATATATAATATACACACATATATATGGAATACTACTCACCATTCAAAAGAATAAAATTATAGCTTCTGGAGCAATATGGGTGGAACTGGAGGCTATAATCCTAAGTGAAAAAATGCAGAAACAGAAAGTCAAATACTGCATATTCTCACTCACAAGTGGGAGATAAACAATTGGTGCACACTGACAGACTGAAATAATAGACAATAGAGACCCCAAAAGTTGGAAGGGTGAGCGGCAGGTGAGGATTGAAAAGTTGTCTAGTGGGTAGAATATTCACTATTAAGGTGATGGGTTCACTAAAAGCCCAGACTTCACCACTATGCAATATATGCAAGTAAGAATTCTGTGCTTATACATGGGGTACTATATATATAGTTTGTATAACTATATATTTATGTGTAATAAGTTTGTACAGAAGTGCAATATTTTCAGTGTAGGGTTCAGGTCAGCTGGAGATACATGGGAATTCCAGACTCTGGAAAAAGTCGTCAGTAGTGTAGACTGTGATGATATTAGACAAAAATGAACTCAGTAATTCAGTATAAGCCAGAATTTTAAAAAATGACACCAACATCTAACCCCCGAAAGCTTAGATATGGGCAAGATCTGGCAAACCGACCCATCAGTCAAATTTGGTCTACGTCTGTTTTTGAAAACAAACTTTTATTGGAACACTGATCCATCCATTGTTTATATTTTGTTAATTTGCATGGAAAAAATCAGTAGTTGAGACAGAGACCATATGGCCCACACAGCCTAAAATACTTATTATCTTGCCCTCCATTGAGAAAGTTTCCTGACCCTTGGTCAGGTATCCAATGAGGATTTCCTATTCTGGAGACACAGAGAGTCCTTAGACACACAAAAAACGTGGAAGACGAGAATACAAGGACCAAGAAAGATTGAGCATTTGAGTGGGAAAAGGGAATAGCTGCTGCCCCTTAATATTATAAAAAATGCTTTGCATTTATGCCAGTGCCTAACATTACATTAAATGTTTGTGTTTGCATAACTATATAAAAGAACAGACAAATTTATAGCTCTGCTAATATTTTACAAAGGAAATTTTTATATGCTGAGCATCTGACTACCTATTGCCTCTGGTATTTAGGCAGGGAGCCTCAATAAATTATTGCAGTGCACATGCAGAATAGCTCATGCATTTATGAGAAAGTGTATGGATAGGGTGATTTTGGCTTTGGATGCTGAGGTACAGGAGAGCAACAGAGTTGTGCCGACATACACGGCCTTAGCTTTCTATTTTATCTCACAGATTACTTTTGGCCCAAAGCCTGACTGATGTTTTACCATTACCCATCAATACGATTAAACATACTTCGGATCTAAAATTGCTTTTCCCAAACTAAGTGTCATATAACTTGCAACAAAGGAAGAGATGCTTCATAGCAAGCCAAATGTTTCTACACAAAGAGAAAAATAAACATTACCTTTTCAAAAAACTTGCTTTGGGAGCTGAAATTCATATAATAAATTCATAAAGAGACTTTGTTATGATAGGAATAATTTGGCCCTAAATGTGAGTTGTTTTTATTCAGGTAATAATTGCCTGGCAATGTTCAAGGTGTTTCTCCCCTTCTTTATGGCCATGTTTACAATGTTGCCAAGAAGTAGAAAGCCTAATACAGAGTGTTTCAGGGCTTAAATTTTACCCTAAGGTGTTTGAACCAGGAGAAAACACCATGACCACTGTCTTCATTAATAATTGCAAACAACAGTGAAATCTTCACCTGCATTATTTGCATCATCAATTAAATCTAGTAATCGAAACATTATAAGGAAAATGAACTCAATAAGAGCGTTATTTTTAGGGTGAAACCTTCAAACTATGGAGCAATCACTACAAAAATTTTCTTGCATAATTCTTTGTTTGAACTTTCTGCTTCTCTTAGTATGGATAGTGCCTAATGATCTTACATGACACAGATCAAATATTTTCTCCTTAAATGGGGTATTTCTTTACTGATCCCAGTGAACCCTATAGTCTTTTGCTTACTCAGAGCCCTGAACCTGGTCCGACTACACATTTAAAAAATATCGGATGGAACTGCATAATATCTATGCTGCCTTATTATATTTAATTTTCTCTGAAGCTGCAGATGTGTGTTTGTGACAAAAATAGATTAATTTTAATATCTTTACTCTAGAAATCACATTTTTTCAAATACAGTATCCTGTTCATCCTGATATTTTGTGATGCTGTGCAGATCTGTGACCTGAAATGGTAAATTGCACATTACCAGATTATTCTAAACGGGAATGTGGAGTTGAGTATCATTGACATTGTAAACTTATGTTTGTAAGATGACCAGTTTAGTGCCCAAGAGGTAATATTTTATATATGTAAGTATGTTTATGGACGTGTTATATATATTATAAATAAATATATCACATTCTATATAACACTTTATACAAATCTTAATTATGCAAAATAGATGTTATTTGAATTACGTTTTATTAAATCTGTACGTTAGATGCAGATTTTTATTTTCTTTTTAGAGGAACAGATTGAAAACATAGATCTTATACTCTACTACCATTAACACAATTGAATGGCCTTAATTTCTCAATAGGATCATTTAATATTCATTTTTTAATTTCTGCATTTACACATAATATCTCTCTGGAGGCCTCTAACAGATTCTATTGCTGCAGTTTTAATGAGAACTATCAAAGGTTACTATGAGATGATGATCTATACTTAATTCATAGATTTCCCCAGACGCTTGTGTAATTCAGTGCTGTTTAGATTCTTTTCGAGTTTTATTGTCTTGAAACATTTATCCCAATTTTAACTGCATATTTAATCATTATTAGCATAACCCTTTCATTCTTCAAGTTAGTATTTTGAGAATTGATATGGAAAAATTATGGCCTCTTCAGGGAATTTCATAATTTTGCTTGTGAGGAAACACTGAAAAGTCATTTTGTATAGGTGTGATGTTTCAAAATAGGTTCTGGTCGAGTATTTTTACGTAACCAAACAGTATTGATGTTTGAGTCTTCCAAATTTTATAATTATAATTTTTTGGCATAAGTGCATTGATCAGAATAAAAGATAGCAAGTGCTTAAAGATGACTCATATGCGTTGATTTTGGAGAATACATGTGAGTCAAAAACATACAGATAGAAGAGGAAAAACCTGAATTATAATCTGGTTTAAAATCTTAATTGTAAGTTTTCAGATAAATTGTGGTTAAGTGTTCTTACCTTATTTAAATTTTTTCTCTTCTATCACTAGTAATACTGAGAAGTGACAACGTGCTAGCAGCCCTCGCTCGTTCTCTGCGCCTCCTCGGCCTCTGCGTCCACTCTGGCCGCCCTTGAGGAGCCCTTCAGACCGCTGCTGCACTGTGGGAGCCCTTCTCTGAGTTGGCCCAGGCCTGAGCCGGTTCTTTCTGCTTGCGTGCAGGTGTGGAGGAAGAGGCGTGAGCGGAAATTGGGGCTGCACGCCGTGGCCTCGGGCCCGCGCGAGTTCCGGTGGCCGCGGGCTCGGCGGGCCTCGGACTCGGAGCTGCCAGCCGGCGCCGCCGGCCCTTGACAGTGAGGGGCTTAGCACCCGGGCCAGCAGCTGCGGAGGCTGCACGGGGTACCCCAGCACTGCCGGCTCCCCCGCACCGTGCTCGAATTCTCGCCGGGCCTCAGCCGCCTCCCGGCGGGCAGGGCTCGGAACCTGCAGCCAGCCATGCCGAACTCCCCGCCATGGTGGGATCCTGAGCGGCCGGAGTCTCCCTGATGGGCGCCGCCCTCTGCTCCGTGGTGCCTGGTCCCATCAACCGCCCAAGGGCTGAGGAGTAAGGGCAGGAGGCGCGGGATTGGCGAGCAGCTCTCGCAGCACCCAGTGTGAGATCCACTAGGCAAGCCAGGTAGGTTCCTGAGTGGGGTAGGGACTTGGAGAACGTTTATGGCTAGCTAAAGGTTTGTAAATGCACCAATCAGCTCCCTGTGTCTAGCTCAAGGTTTGTAAACGCTCCAATCAGTGCTCTGTGTCTAGTTAATCTAGTGGGGACTTGGAGAACTTTCCTGTCTAGCTAAAAGATTGTAAATGCACCAATCAGTGTCTAGCTCAAGGTTTGTAAACGCACCAATCAGCACTCTGTCAAAATGGACCAATCAGCAGGATGTCGGTGGGAGGGCAGATAGAATAACAGCAGGCTGCCCCAAGGCAACCCGCTCAGGTCCCCTTCCATACCGTGGAGGGTTTGTCCTTTTGTTCTTTACAATAAATCTTGCCGCTTGCCGCTGCTCACCGTTTGGGTCCACGCCGCCTTTATGAGCTGTAACACTCACTGCGAAGGTCTGCAGCTTCACTCCTGAAGCCAGCGAGACCACGAACCCACCGGGAAGAATGAACGACTCCAGACGCGCCGCCTTTAAGAGCTGTAACAGTCACCGCAAAGGTCTGCAGCTTCACTCCTGAGGTCAGCGAGACCGGGAACCCACCAGAAGGAAGAAACTGGGGACATATCTGAACATCTGAAGGAACAAACTCTGGACATACCATCTTTAAGAACTGTAACACTCACCGTGAGGGTCCATGGCTTCGTTCTTGAAGTCAGTGAGACCAAGAACCCACCAATTCCAGACAGAATATTATGAATTTATATTCAGTGAAGAGCAAATAAAAGAGTAGATGTGAGTATAATAAACAGACTAAAGGAATTTTTGTTGCTGCAGTTGCTTTTACTATAGCAGGTATTGAAATGAATTATACCAGGTATATTCAAATGAAATAAAGGTTAGAGTAATTTACCGCTATTATAATTGTATTTAAGACAAGATTTTAAATTTAGTGAAATTCTTGTCTTCAGTATTCTATTACTGGCCTACATGAGAGGAAACTTCTTGGACCAAATCCCAGCATCTTACTGCTCCTTTATATCTCAGTTCGTTAATTCTTCTCACTGAACTTTAGCATAAACCATGCAATGGGAGAGAAGCCATGTGTGATTATTGTCTCACAGACAGATATAAAAACTGAAGTTCCAAAGAATTATGGAAAGCATCTCTGGTCATTCTCCTTATAGTTCTAGAATGTGTCTGAAGTTGTGATTCATGTGATGAGGAATTGAGAAAATTTAAAGTGAAGATTTGTGTACAAAGAGAAGAAAAGGTCATGTTTGTCTTCCAAGTCAATAATTCAAACGTTTGCTTTCTTGACATATACACTTCGTATACCTCGCCTGGAATTTTTAGTTCTTTTCATTATGTACTTGTACCAAAACTCTACTCAAGACTGACTTTGCTCATGGGACAGCTTATATCAACCAGGATGCCTTAGGTGTAGGAAGCTTTTGTAGTATGTGGCTAATATTTTCTCATGTTTCTTTCCTAAATATTTGGTGGGCATTCAAATTCTGTAATTTTTTTTTTCAAAGCTCATTATTTTTTATCAGTGTTCTCGGAAAAAATGTCCACAAGAGTCTAGGTCTAGTGATCCCATTTATCTTATTTATTTAAGTCTAGCTAGCTTTTCTCTCTCATTTCCTTTTCTTCATCTGAAAAACAAAAGGTTTAAAGAAGACGGTCTTCAGGGTACCATTTAACTCTAATAATTCTGAGATGTTTTATAAATTGCATCTCAAGTATACATGTTTTAACATTTATAGATGGATTTTGACATTCTAAATATATTTCAAAGGAAATTTGATATTTTAATTTGTTTTAGTAGTCCTGTTTTGTTAAAAACACCTCCTTGCCAGGAAGCGTACTAGCACTGTTTTTATACTTCCAGAGGTGATTCGGGGGATTTTGAGGGCATTGTAATTGTTGATTGACTTGGAAGGTAAACCTAGAAAACAGGCAGAGACTGTACAAAACAGAAATATCAATCACTGACCTTCTCAGTACCATATGTTTTTGTCAGGATGTCTTTTTTTCCAACCTAGACATAGTCGATAGCACAATTTCAAAGATGCACCTTTTTGTGTCTCCATTCACATCTTTTGTTATGAAGGTGATATTCCACCTAACCCATGGTACTGACTATCTGAAATCCCTATCAAGGAAGAGGCTATAGAACCACAGTCCTAAGCGCCCCTATACATTCTCTGAAATCAATCCTATATTATTCTACATCTCTGCTGGTCTCACAGTCACCACTAAATTATTCAATAATTTCCATTGAATGCTCACCTACTCCCATGCTTCTTTTAGACATACAAATAAAAAATCATAAATGTTAATGCATCTTTATTTTCATATTTGTGTAGCTTGTTCACATGAAACCCAGAAGGCATAGCTTAGAGAATCCTTGATATTCAAAAAAGATGGTGCCATTATATATTTCCAGCCCTATGTGATCAGCTGAAGTTATGAAAATGATAGGGAATATGGTTGCCTTGGTTTAAACAAGGAATCATATCTGTGAAGCAATTATTATAATACAGTATAAAAAATGCTACAGCTAAAGTGCATGCGTAGTACAGTGGAAGCACGTAGAAGAAACCCTTCACTTCTCTGGGGGATTCAGCAGGTCTTCATAGGTTACACTGTGATTTGTAACAGAAAGAATGAATAGAGCTTTCTAGACAGACAAGGCAGGTACATGCATTTTAGGAAAATGAAGACATAAAATCAAAGTCATTGTGGTATGACAGAAGCCCAGCCAACTGTTAGCAAATTAATGTAAACAAAATGCGACTGGACGCAGTGGCTCATGCCTGTAATCCAAGGACTATGGAATTGCTTGAGCCCAGGAGTTCGAGACCAGCCTAGACAACATGACAAAACTTTGGCTATAGTGAAAATACAAAAATTAGCTGGGCTTTGTGGCATGCTCCTGAAAAAAAAAGCAGAAATGAAATCCATGTGAGCACTTGGTAGGAGCAGTGGGAGATGAGACTGGAGTCATAGACAAGACACCATGCAATACATGTCTTGTAGTTCCTGATACAGATTTTGAACTCTATTTCCTAAGCATGGAATAAACCATGAACGATTTGAAGCATCGACAGAACTCTTAGATTTGTACCTTAGTGTTTACAAGGCAAGTATGATCTCCATTTTTTCTACATAGACAAATATATTTGAAATGATACTAAAGTTCTGATATTGCATTATTTTAACACTATGTAGCATGCTATTTTTTCACACTTCAAGATCCTAATTTGGTTTAGGAGTAGAACTTAGCAGAGATCTATATTAAAAAGTTGACTTTCATGCATTTGTTACCTTCAGCATCCTGAAATATTAATGGACACTGTGATGGTTAATATTGAGTGTCAACTTGATTGGATTGAAGGATGCAAAGTATTGTTCCTGGGTGTGTCTGCAATGGTGTTGCCAAAGGAGATTAACATTTGAGTCAGAGGACTGGGAGAGGCAGACCTCCCCGCTCAATCTGGGTGGGCACTGTGTAATCAGCTGCCAACATGGCTAGAAGAAAGCAGGCAAAAGAAGTAGGAAAGGGCAGACTTACTGAGTCTTCTGGTCTCCATCTTTCTCCCGTGCAGGATGCTTCCTGCCCTCGAACATCAGACTTCAAGTTCTTCAGCTTTTGGACTTTTGGACTTAGACCAATCATTTGCCGAGTCTCTTGGGCTTTCAGCCACAGACTGAAGTCTGCACTGTCAGCTTCCCTACTTGTGAAGTTTTGGGACTCAGACTGGCTTTCTTGCTTCTCAACTTGCAGATGGCCTATTGTGGGACTTCACCTTCTAATTATGTGAGTCAATTATCCTAATAGACTCCCCTTCATGTATACATATATCCTATTATTTCTGTCTCTTTAGAGAACCCTGATTAATACAGACACCGTCCTAGGGTATAACAGATTGTGAGGATAGAGGTTCCTACAATATAGATGAGTGGAGCATGGGATAAAAATGTCTGTGGCCATTGTGATCTTAACCAAAATCAAGGTATTTTTCAACATCTTGCCTTATTCCACATATAAGATCACAAATTTTCTAGAGTTTGATGGTAAATTATTTTCATTACAATTGAAATGTTTTTTTCCCTCTGTTACAATTTTGGGCCATACTTTCTAATTTCTCATGTTAGATGTCTAATTAGTAATTCTTATGGCAAAACAAACCAACAAACTACTTACTGGTTTAACACCGTAACTGTTTATTAGCTCACAGTCTTCAGGTCAACTGGGCAGTTATTTTGGCCTGCGCTGGTATAAATTATTATCCGTGGAGCTCAATGCGCCCGACATATCAGTTGTTACCTGTGGATCAGCTCATATGGTTTTGTTTCGTTTTGTTTTGGTGCTGGCTGAGTGTCCTCACTTATTCAAAGCCTTGGCTGAGAAAACTGTACTCTTGATAAAGTCTCTCATTGTCAGCTCCGGAAAGTCTTGTTCTCATAGCACAATGAGGATCGAACAAGTAGAAGTTTGCATGCCCTTGTGAGGTCGACTGGCATGATGTCACATCTGTCTCATTCTTTTGGACAAATCAAGACATAGATATTCCACATTCAATTGGTGGGTAAATAGGCATTCTTGATGGGAGAACATGCAAACTCAAATTGTAAAAGGGCTTGGGTATAGAAAGTGAAAGTGTGGCTAGTTTTTGCAAACAGTCTATCACAGAGATTTTTTTCTTTAAGGAGACAAATGTATAGCTTTACATCTATTATGGGTATCTAGTCTAACAAATTAGATTTATAGTCTTCCTTAATATATCACTTTTTTCTCAACTGATGGCAACAGCAGTAATGTTTTGCAGACTCTGAGCACCTCATAAAGTTACACAGACTCTATTTCTTGCTCCCTGCAGGCAATGAGATAGACCGTGTTTTCTTCTCATAATTATAATGCAATTTACTGAGATTGTTTTCCATCCCAAACCTTCCCACTCTTTAAACATGGTCAGATGCCAATTAATTATCTTAATCTTTTCTATCCCTTTACATCAAACTGAGTTCTAAATTGACATCCTTTTTAGCTGGATGGTTGGAGCTATTCCCTCAGAAAGTAAGACTCGGGTTAATCTAAGTCACTTGAATGCTCTTTTCTCCAATAATCCAGATGGCTTTATTCTGTGGTAAAATGGAGGTTTGCTTACTGGCCATGGAGGGACAGCAATATTAAGATCAACTCATTTTGAGTTTTATAGGTTTTATGTGATAATTATGTTTCTATCTATTAGTGTTTCTAGCCAACCAGATCTGTCTCTCCAAAGTTATAAAGTCAGTTAACCAAAGCACTGTGATCTATCATATTCATCTGCAGGACGTATCCTTTTACCCATTATTTGTTCAAGTAGAGCTTTAAAGAGAGGCTTTAGCTGATGGCCTATAATTTGCTATGTATTTTGAGACCTATCTGTTACCACTCCAGAGAGACACAATTTTATTAAGGAACCAACACCACATTTAAGTTTATATATTCAGTTTTTATATAAAAAGAAAGAAAAAACAAACAACATTTTCTTCTTTTCTTAGATAAGGTACATTATGTTAAAATAATTTGTGATTCAAATATTAAAGCCTAAAATTTTTAAAATGTACAGTCTCAGAAAACTAAACTTCAAAATAATCCATAAAACATAGTTTATTGGAACACATTTTTAGTCTCTTCTATTCTAAGAATATTAGGGAATTTGGTTGTAGGATATTGATTTATTCATTAATTCAATCAATATTCATTGAGAATACACTAAGCCCTAGGAATCAAGCCATGAGCAAAATGCATAAAATTCCTGCCCCCGCCTGGGCACCGGTGGCTCACAACTGTAATTCCAGCACTTTGGGAGGCTGAGGCAGGCAGATCACGAGGTCAGGAGTTCAAGACCATCCTGGCTAACACAGTGAAACCCCGTCTCTACTGAAGAAAAAAAAAAAATTAGCAGGGCATGGTGGTGGGCGCCTGTAGTCCCAGCTACTCGGGAGGCTGAGGTAGGAGAATGGCGTGAACCCAGAAGGCGGAGCTTGCAGTGAGCCGAGATCACGCCACTGCACTCCAGCCTAGGCGACAGAGTGAGACTCCCTCTAAAAAAAAAAAAAAAAATTCCTGCCCTCAGAAAGCTTAACTTTTAGTAGTGATTTAAGAGAGGCAGAAAAACAAATACATAAACATAAGTGCTATAGAATGAGTGAAACAGGGCAAGAATAATTGTTTTTGTATTGTCTTAGACAAGGCGGCCTTGAAAAGGCTCATTTTAAAATCGAAAATTGACCAGAGATCTAAAAGAAGTGAGGAAACAAGTCATGCAGCCATTTGGAGAAGTTTTATAGAATATTTAACTCTAGATATGGTTCTAAGTTTTCAATATATCTCAGGCAGTGGGGCAGAAACTTAAACATACTTGAATCCCTGATCTCAAATCAACTTATTCTTTCACTTTGGTAGATTATCAACATCTCCATATAGCTCTGCCTCAGCCAGCTGTTAGCTATAAAATAAAACAGCCACCCTTTCTGGGTTAAAACAATGACTATGTATTTAACCTAACAAGTCAATGGGTTGATAATTCGTGCTGGACTCTAATGCACAGTTCTTCTGGTGTCAGAAGGGTACTGAGCATTAGCTGTGGGTCAAATAAGTGACTTTGTTGACCTTGGCTGGACTCTCAGATCTGTGGGTACTCAGCCTAGGACAGCTGAGCTCTCATCACCTAGCGGCTAACCCAGACTTGTTTACATGTCAGAGGCAAGGTCTCCAGAGAGAGAATACAAGCAGGCAAGGGCATTTGAGACTCAGAACTTTTTACAGTGTCACTTCCATTGATTCTGTTGACAAAACAAGTCTTAAGTTGTGCCCAACTTTTAGAGGTGGGGAAATGAACATTTCTTTTGGGGAAACAAGTTGCCAGGTTATATAGCAATAACAAGTGGTTATAGGGAAGAAAATAGTTGAAGCCATTTTTTTTCAAACAATCCACCACAACTTTACTTTGCTGTTTTATTTTATTAGTTTATTTAAATAGGGATAGCGATGTCTGCCTCAGAGTTCTAACTAAAATCATGTGATGCAAATAATTAGTTCATAAATTTTTCTCAAAAGGAAAATTAAAATGAGAGTTCATTTGTTTACTTTCAGATATTGTTTTAGAAAGTTACTTTGGTAAATGTCTGGAATTCTCTTAAGTGAGAAAAGGTTATGCAATTATTGCTACAAATATAATCTCATTGAGTTACAAAAGTAATTATATATTTACAAAAGTTTTTCAAACTTATTTATTTAAATAGAAACAGGAGATTAATACTACCAAAGTTTATAATGTAGAAGAAAAATAAATATTAACTTCTCATATTAATATCTCAATACCATATAAATAATTGCTAATATTTATTAATTTTAATATAATTCAACAGCTATTTATTGAGTGCTTCTAATATTGAAGAAACTGGAGATAAATTTTTGAGCAAACAGACTTAACTCAGTGTATATGAATTTGACAACTTGGTTTTTAATGTAACACTTGGTTTATTATATTTTTGATGAATATTACTTAAATTGATACTCAGAGTAGCCATGTAAAATATAAAGATTAATACTTACATTAAAAAAGTGAGGATATATATTATAAAAATACATTATTTTATATTTTCATAATGTATTATATATAATTATATTATGATACATAATTATATATAATTCATATTATATATAATATATATTACATATAATTATATTATAGATACATAATTATATATAATTCATATTATATATAATATATATTATATATTATATATAATTTTATGTTTTATATAATATATTATATAATATATAATAGATTATAATAGATATATATTGTATTATATTATATATAATATAATTATATAATAGATATAAAAAATATATAATCATATATAATATATAATAGATATATTATATATGATAGATATATAAATTATATATAATAGATATGTAAAAATATAATATATGTAATAGATATATATTATATACAATAGATATATAAAAATATAATTGTATATTATATACCATATTATATATAGTATATAGTATAAAGTAATTTTATATAAAGTATATATAGTATATAATATATTATATATAGATATATAAAATATATAATTATTAATTATATAATAGATATAGAAAATATATATTATATATAGTATATAGTATATATAAAGTATATATTATATAAAGTATATAGTGTATAATATATAAAAATATATAGTATATGTATACACATATATAAAGTATAAATATATACACATATATAGTATGTATATATGTACTATGTATATATGTATATGTGATATGTGTATGTGTTTTATATGTACATATATGTACATAAACATCTATACATGTATAGCTATTTGTGAATTAAGCTCACAGTTTTTCCTATCCCTTCAGCTGGTACTAGATAATATAAAAGTCCATCAGTGTGAACTTAGAAAAGGGTAACGGTGTTGAGTGACATGAGGATCTAGGCTATCTTTTTGTATAGCTCACTTATGGCCACTAGAGCCATTCAAGGCCAATTGCAGATTTATCCCTTCCATCTCACAGATTGCTTCTGGGTCCACATTACAATTTAGTGGTTCTGTTGCATTCAACTCAGGATAGGGAGCTCTGGCTGCATGCTTTCTTGATGTCTCCTGGCCAGGCTCTTACTTTATACCTGGTAATGCTTTTGAATGGTGTATAGTTTTCTGCTGAAAATGGCATGGTCTTACTCTAAATCTTAGGTTTTGCTATGGACTGAATTGTCTATCCTAAAATTAACATATTGAGACTCTCACCCCCAGTGTGACTGTATTTGGAAATAGGGTCTTCAGGGAGATACTTAAGGTTAAATGATTTTGTAAGTATGGGGTCCAAATCCAATACCACTGGTGTCCTTATAATAAGAGGAAAAGACAAAAGGTCTCTTTCTCTCTATGTCTCTCTCTCTCTAACTATCACTGCACAAACAGAGAAAAAAGGTCACATGCAGACATAAAATAGATGAGGGTGGTCATCTATATTCTAAGAGGAAAGGCCTCACCACAAGACAGCCCTGACAGCACCTTCATCTTAGACTTCCAGTCTCCAAACTGTCAGAAAATAAATTTCTGTTAAGTCTTCCCGTGTAGAATATTTTGTTATGGCAACCTGACAAGACTCATATAGATGTATTCCATGTAACTTACCTATTAAGGCCTGCCGAGGACTACTCACAGTGTCTTCCTAACATAAACAACCCAGAAGTTTTGGGCTGTATAGAATAGCAGAATGACCTCTAGAAGGCACAGCTGAGGTACAATATTAGAGAATTCATCCTGTGAGAATAGATGCTATCCTTCACAGTACAGTATACATCTTATACCAATGGCCATGGTATGGTGCAGTATATGCCCACTGGTTTGAATATATATGCCTGTGAACCAAGAAGGGGAAGGAGAAAAGACCCTGCTCACTACCACTTCCAGTGACCCAGTTTCGTAACTTGCACTTCTTGTCCCGACAACTTTAGTTTCTGTGGATCTAGAAGTCCTAGTTTCCAGAGGATGACGCAGAGTTCCACCAAACTTCAAGCTGTGATAATTACCTGATCATGTTGAACTACCCAGCCAGCAAACTTGAATGCAAGGAAAGTAGTTACCAAATTGGTGGGTGTAAATGGTCTTGATCAACAGGAAGAGGTAGAACTGCAGATATATTATAGTAGGACCAACTGTAGCAGCAGAGACTCAATTTACCCAGAAATTGTAACTATCCATAAGTTTGGAGAAGCTGTGGTGGAAAGCAAGGAACTGAATATGATAAGCAAGTAGATCTAAGAAATGCAAGGAATGAATTATGGTAGTTAACTTGGGAGACTTGGCTAGATGTCCTTTACTGTCCAAGTGCACCTACCCCTCATTTCTGTGCATAACAGCTGCATTAGCTAATGTCTGCACTCTGGGGAGCTGCCTTGAATGATCAAAGCCTCCTAGCCCTGGAGGTTATGCCCCACTCCCAGGAGTAGGCTGTATTCAATTGCCAACGGATACGGAGTACACATGGTTAGGCAATGACACGGTAGTATTCATGCCCCAGAGTTTCCCATTAGATTATTGACTTTTTCTCAGTGGTGAGACTTCAGTTGAACTTATATCTTTGCTTAGCTTCTTCTCTGTCCTGTTCTGTGTTCTCTACCTTCTATGAGTAACTCCTGAGAGCATTCCTTAAATAAATCACATATACGAGAACCCCTATCTTAGGCTCTGCTTCTGGAGAACCTGACCTAAAATAGGTTGCAAGAATATATGTAAAAAGTATCCCTGCCAGGTAGGATTTTAATGCAAGTTTGCGTAAGGAACCCTGCACTAGATCTTTGATGGTGTTTTGTGAGTGTTAGGAATAGGATGAATTGAAAGTGGTACTACTCTACACACATCAAGAGAATTTAAAGAAATATATGAATAAAAATAATACAAGCTTGGGTTAAAAATGCTCCCTTCTGAATCAGTTAAAAATTATCATAGAATTATCCTTCTTTAGATAATTCAAACTTGTAGAACTGGCTGTTGCAAATCTTTCTACTTTTGCATGTGAATATATGGATTGGACAGGACACTTTATGAGAGGCAGTAAATATATTCAAATTTGGACATATAGTTAATCAAATTCAACTGGACTGCTATTTAGCTGAATATACTGCTATACTGAATCCTCATGGCATTGGGCCTGCCCTGCAGTGACTCAAACCAAATCCTATTTCTCTATGTCATGTTATAAACTATTAAGTTTTACATCAAAAACATCTGTGGTTGAAAGAGCATCTAAAATGTGCAAGATGTGCTTTATTTACTGTTTTTCAGTGACTTGGGATAATACTCCTGAATTTTTAAGGTGAGGGAATGAAGTAGCTTGCTTTGATCCCTAAAAAGATTCCAGGCCACATATTTCTTTATATTTGCATTTATTTTTATTCTGATAGAGACAAGATCCCTTGTCTGTCACCTGGGCTGGGGTGTAGAGGCATAATCATGGTTCATTGCAGCCTCAAACTCTTGGGCTCAAGCGATTCTCCCATCTCAGCCTCCAGAGTAGCTGGAATTATAAGCATGCACAACTGTGCCTGGCTAAGGATTGTTTTAATTTTTCGTATAGATGGGGTCTTGCTACATTGCTCAGGCTGGTCTCATACTCCTGGGCTCAAATAATCCTCCCACCTCGGCCTCCCCAAACTGTTGGGATTACAGGCATGAGCACCCAGGCCCAAGCCAGACATTTCTGATTCCAAAACCCATGCTTCCTTCATTACACCATTATATCTTTGAAGGTCTTAGGCAAACCACTTTCTTAGCATCTGGAGCTAGCCAAATTGAGTGTTTCTCTGGTGTCTAGCTTTTGGCAGAAAGCGTTGGATTACTATTATTTTCTGTTTTTCTGCTTTGGCTGTCACTGTTTGAAATTTCTTTTTCCTCTTAGCTATTACTTTCGAATAATAATATCTATAAAAATAGTAGCATCATCCGTGTAAACTATTGTTAAGTTACAGTCCTGAGCAAAGTCTGTTGCATTCATTGTCTCATGCAATCCTTACAACCATTGCTGTAACTGCTTACAAATGAGAACTTTTACCTCTCGAAGAGGTTAGGCTAATTGCTGAGGTAACAGAAAGTAAGTGTGTCAGTGAGATTTGATCCTTAGCAATTGACATCAGAGTATTCCCTTTTAAACCAGATGGAATTTATTGCAGCTGTGAAAAATAATGTTCTCCCCAGAAACAGCACAATTTGCACTAGCTTGCTTCTCCTTGGTTATTTCTGAAGGAGCTCAAAAATAACTCATAGCTTGTAGTCCTTATAAATGTCACCAACTGCAAAGATTTTCCTTTGGATTTTGTCCCTTTATTCCTTTTAATTACGCTCAATATCTTGTGGATTTCTTTCTTTCTTACGCACTTCTTCGAATTATTCCAACTCTCTAATATTTTTAGAATCTAAGATGTATCATATAATGTGATAGATGCTGAGGATAGGAGCATGAATTAAATATTTCTCTTGCCCTCAAAGAGTACAAATACTGGTTTAATTGATCATTTATTTTTTACATTTGTCTTTTATTTTTTTAATTTTAATTATATGGATACCTAATAATTGTACATATTTATGGTGTACATGTGAAATTCTGATACAAACATACAATGTGTGATGATGAAATGAAGGTAACTGGGATATCCATTACCTCAAGCATTTATCATATATTTGTGTTAGGATATTTGAAATTCACTCTTCAAGTTATTTTGAAATATACAATAAATTATTGATGAGTATAATCACCTTACTATGCTACCAAACACCAGATTTTATTTTTTCTATATAACTGTATTTTTGTAACCATTAACCAGCCACTGTTAATCACCCCCTCCTACTTACCTCTCTCAGATTCTGGTAACCATCATTCTACTCCCTACCTCTATGAGATCAATATTTTTTAGCTCTCACATATAAGTGAGAACATGCAATATTTGTCTTTCTGTCCCTGATATTTCACTTAAACTAATGACCTCCAGTTCCATTCATGTTTTTGGAAATGATACGATCCCATTTTTTGTATGGCTAAATAACATTCCATTGTATGTAGGTACCACATTTTCTTATTCATTCATCTGTTGATGTACACTTGGCTTAATTCCATATATTGGCTATTGTAAATAGTGCTACCGTAAACATAGGAGTGAAGATATCTCTTGGATATACTGATTCATGTGCTTTTGGATAGATATATACAGGGCAGTGGAATTTAATTTTTAGTTTTTTGACGAACCTCCATATTGTTATCCGTAGTAGCTGTACTAATTTACATTTCCACCAATAGTGTAGTAGGATTCTTCTTTCTACATATTCTCCTTGTCCACTTATGATCAGAATCATACTTTAATTTTGCCACATGACAGAGTAAGATAAGCTTAATTGCCACAAGTTTTATATCAGATGATGTTACAGGAATGTTCTTGAATTTGTATTACTTACAGGAAACAGAGCTAACAATTTTCATAGGCCAACTACCTCAAAATTTTCAGTGTTGAAGAAAACAAACTTAGCTTACAATCAGGTTTCTGAGAAATGAATAGATGTGACCTGTTTTGATCTTCCTTTCCTGATTCTTCTTCCAAACACTCTATGTTCAGAACAAGCAGTATCATTTGTCATTAGCCATGTGTACTGTTGGTTTTTCTTTTTCTAAGCTTCTGCTCTAATATTTTCTATACCTAAAAAAGCTCAGTCCATTCCTATCTAAACAGTTTTCAGTTATATGCCTCAGTAGTTATATATACATACATCATATACATATATGACATATATGTAATATAGTTTACATATGAGACATGTAAATATATGTATGTGTGTATATATATGTGTGTGTGTATATATATATATAAAATCAGTGAAGCAATGGAAAGAAGGAAGAATTAGAGATGACAAGAGTGTAGGTTGAGGGCATTTATGTGTTTGTGTGTGAACTTGAAACAACACAATTTATTTCTTTGTACAATCCAGCACTTTTTCTGCTTCATGTTGTGGCAGAAGGGGTACTGGGTAAACAGAAGGTACAAAAGGGTTTCAATCACATGGCTGGCAGCTGTAATTGATCACCACATTCTTAGTTCTCTTTCATGGGTGCCTCACCACATGACTGCTTGGGCTTCCTCATGGGATGGCAGTCTCAGGCTAGGCAAACTTCTTACTTGGGAGGTATCTTTCTCCAGAATGCAGAAGTAGACACTGCCAAGCTATCTTAAAATTTTGTTCAAAAGTTCCACCTTATTCTATTAGTTGAAACAGGCCATAGTTAAAGTAATCCAAAGTTAAGATAGCTTATGGTTAAATTGCCCAGGTTTTAAGGGGACTTCAGATCAACATGCAGTATACTGGGGGTCATCAATGTAAAAATCTATTACTTCAAATAACTCCCCCAAACCAGTAGGCAAGTAGTACTTCTGGGATTATAACCCAGGTCTATCCATTTTCTTTCAAGAATGACTTGATATCTTCAGGCATGAAGCATGATCTCCCTATCACCAAATAACTTGACTAAAAACAGCTATTACCCAGGAGATGCCAGATAGTTGTACTCTTTACCCTAAGTGTTGAAGAACATAGGCACAGTCATCTTTGCAGAGAGCACCTCTCTGACCTTCATGGTTGCATCATAGAATGAAGAGCCCCCTAAATAAGTATGAAAATAACCAGTGACATAGAATACACTTTTGATGGCAACTGGGAAAAAATGATTAAAAACAGTTATCATCATCTGGGAGGACATTTTAAACAGGATGATCAGGGATAGCTCTCTGATCACCTTGAACAGATACTGGGAGGAATTTGTTGCAGCTGTGCAAAGTAATGCTACCCTTGCCAAGAAATAGTACAAGCATCACCCTTCAGAAACCTGTCTGACATAGGCTCCTAGAACAGAGTCATTGACAACTGCCTTGCTGTCTGCCATCTTCTTGTTTTGCACTATTCACTGCCTGCCTGGACCACAATACCATTTAATACCATTATTTTGATGGAGATCTACATATTGAGAAAAGGCGAAACTAAAATTGCTTTTCATGTTGTGCTCTCTGGAACAGACAAGGCATTTGGAATTTGTAGCTGCAGACAGATGTGTTTGGATGTTCTGCCCTGTGTGTTACTCTTTAAAGTAAAGAGGGCTATATCCCAAGACTTAAAAGTGTTCTTCCTCTTTCAGTATTTTGCTAAAGTCTCACTTTAGTTCCTCTTTTTCTACTTCTTGAAAATAAAATTTTTAATTAATTTTTATTTCCTCTTTTTCTATATCTTGAAAATAACAAGCTTATTTTTCTCCAGTGTAGTATGTTTTCATTTTACACAGCAGTTCCTGCATCCTTGCCTCCATCTTGATTTCCTTAAATCAGGGAAGAGAATAGGAATGGCATTGGATTCCATGTCTCAGTGTGGTCTGCTTTTTATTAGTGCCGTCTCTGTGAAAGATGAGCATGTCCACAGCCTCACTATTTAGGGAAACCTGCTGGTAGTTTCTCACCTCTCTGGTTATCTTTGCAAAACCGTAAGCATTTAGCTCTGCTTTTTCCCTTGTAACCATTTAATTAGTCCCCAAGTAGCAAAGCTTTCAGTGCATCCAGAGGGCTAGAGACTTGGTCCTTGGGAAGTACCAGGTGTTAGCCCAGTTTTCCCAGTGAAAGTCTAGGAGATTCATTATCAACTCAGCCTCTGGGAGCTCTGTCCACTTCTCAGGCCCTTGAAGATCCTGTTCAAATCCAATGGAAAAAATTGCTTTTAGCTAAGTCTCTCAGTGTCTCAGGGGTAAGAAACTTAAAAAAAAAAAAATGTAGAGCTTTTTGTTGTTTTGTTTTCAATTGATAGGCTGGCACTGTTTGAGATCATAGGCACCCACTATCCTTGGTGGTTATCTTTATCAATGTTGTTAACAAATCTTTTATGACAAAATAGAGTTTCAAGGAGAAAGAAAAAGAAAAAAAAGAAAGAAAACAAAAAACGAAAAACAAGACAACGCACCCCCCCAAAAAACGTAGAGTTTCACACAATAAAAATAAGAATTTTTTTTTACAAGGATACTTTTCCAAAAAATTATAGCAATAATAGTCTAATTTTATTAACCTAATTTTATTTATCAGTTCACTCAGTTTAGTATGCCAGTTACTGTGCAAATATTAAAAAGCTTGATCTGCTTATGAGAATGTTCAAAGTTAGGGGCTGATATTATTTATAATTTTATAAATGACGTTCAGAGAGGTGAAATCATTTTTCACAGTTGCAGAGCTAACAGGTAGCAGAACAAGTGCTCTGTGAAATTAAATTCAAGGTGTGACTTTTTGGTTCATACATGATTATCAATCCAAAGCCAGCTTTAATGTGGAATGTGCTGTCTTGAAGATTCTCTCTTAGTGTGGCTGTATAGAAGACAAAACCGATGCCTTTCACCGTCACACTGTATTTGCATTACTGCTTCAACGCATTAGGATTGTGATTTTATTAAGAATTCTTTCAGAGGTCCTCAGCATTATAAGTACAGTCAGCATGAGAGTGTATGTGAAATAGCTTTATTAAAAAAAAAAAAAGTCCTGTGCAGATGGATCTTTAACAGTGTTGTACAGAAAGCACCCATAGTTTCAAGTTTATGCATAATGAGGGATCCTTTTTCCATTATGACCTTAGGTGACTACTCCTTTATAAGAAAGCAAGAGAAATCTTCCCCCACTCCAAGTGGGAGAATATTGCAGGTCAGAGATGGCCCTGGTTAGAAAGCACAGAGCTAGCACGTCAAAATTAGAAAAACATTTTTTTCCTAGAAGATAGCATATTGCTTAGTATTTTGAAAAAGGTAAACATCTCAGATATAAAATTAACACTGTTAGTATTTCTAATACAACGGTTGCATTTGACATGAGTCTTGAGCAGGCTCCTGAGTCAATCATAAATGTTTCCTGCATATGGTAAAAATAACCCTGAAACTAACAAGGGTCTTTCCAATTCAGAAAGTCATACTTTACAAAGGGTATTCATCATAGATTGAATGCTAATAAAATTTTCATTACACAAGAAAAAGTGTTTTCACTTAATTATATATGGCAATTTTCACCATTTTGTGTGAAAGAATTTAAAGTTTATATCAGAACCACAATGAACACTATTTTTATATTTGTCTAAACAGTTATTTAGTTTATCATAGAATAAAATCTTTATAAATTTCATTTTATAACATATTGCTGTCAGTCTCAGCCAATCAATTTTTGTCCTTCTAAGATCCTCTCCAGAAATTGTTATAAATTTACAGCTGGCAGGACAGGCTCACCCTTTCTAAATAATATAATCCAGACTCTCATACTCAGATTGAGCAATGCATTTGCAACACTATTTTTCCTTAATAATCTGTATTTTGATACCTACTGTTCCTATTTAGCCATAATATACATTATAAAATCACACTGCCCCTTGTTTCCCAGCCTATAATCACAATGTATACTTGGAATATAATAATGTGTGCAATGTATACTTGGAACAGAATGATTATATGATGCCTCATTTTGTCATCATCCCTGTAGGGGAAACCTTTCATCATGGTTGCCAGCAATATAAATAAACTCCTCAAAAGTCAAGATGTGGGCAATGAGGACCAGTGTGTGAGAACCAGAACAACTTATATGACTCACTTTGAATCCAGAGATTTTTCCCTGTAAAACTTTCCTCACAATCTATTCTGTTCCTTCATTTGAAAATGCTCGAACTTGAAATTCTTTTTCTGTGTATTCTTTATGCTTGCCACGCATAAAGACACTTTATGCGACACTTTTTTTTATGTGACACTTTAAAAATTCGGAGTTTTCATTAATATTTTATCTTATATTCTACTCTGCATAACATTTTCTGGACACCGCTAGAGCATCTAGCAAAATGTTAAAATGTCTCAAGTTTTACTAAGCATCATTATGTAATGTAAGAAATTATTTCTTCATTTACGTACTTTTTCTATTGTCTCTTTAGTAGAAAGTTTCTAGGGTAAGCAGTTTAACATGCTGGCTTTTAAATACATTTACCCATCATGCAAAGAAGGATAACACATATTATTGTATATTGTTCTGAAGAGTCTTCTGTCTCTTCTCCTAACCATAAATATGCCCAGAATCTCATAATAGGCTCATGTCACCCCTTGAGTTGCCGTTTATATTCTCTTAGAGCTATTGCTTCACCCAATATTTCATAGAGCCTCCTTTAGTACTACTGAGAAAGTATCTTCTTCAGTTTTCTCTTACGTTTTATACAGTGCCACATATTTTAATCATATAACCTCTTCTTAACCTTTTATTTTTTACTTAGAATGATTATAAGATGGAGCTCGTTAAATAACAAGATTCTGGTTAAGTAAGAAGACACTGTTCTGGAATTGTTAAATGAATAACTAAGCTTTTTATGATAATATTCCCTACATGAAAAGTCATGGTGCTAGTTATTTCTGCAGTTGAGAAAGTTCCTTAGTAGAAAACTATGGTTTTGTTCTAATTAAACAAACAAGTGGCACTTTAATACAAAAACAAATGTCTGTGTTATTCTCCATCCTCTCATACCATTTCCTATTTTTTTTTAAACAAACCTGTTGTCAGGTTTAAATTAGCTTTCTTGGTTGAAACCAGCAGTCTTAATTTGCAATTGAAATTCATCCAATTAAACAATAGATTGCCTGGAATTAATGGTAATTGAACAATCTAAATTAAATGGGAGAAATTGTGGACAAGTGAAGAGGAAAATAAACATGGCACAATTTAAGCTTGGAAAGTCACATACATTAACGAGACCGTGGAACCATGTTTCATGAGATGTCTTTTGCCTTCAGACACATCTATAAAAGCCTTTGTGGGACACTGCACTGACCTAAAAAGTGAGTATCTTGGCAGACGTTGCGACAACTAGAATTGAAGTAGCCACAAAAAGCCTATGTTTCCAATGGATTTACTTTCTTTGGTTAATAGGGCATGGCAAAATATCCCTGTGATACCATCAACCACACAAATGTGACAAGAAAGGAATCTTCCATTGCATGTATTGTAATATCAGCCTATCAAAGGATCTGAGTCTCCTTTCTCAGGCATGATGCATCAGCTATGACTCTGGAAAATAAGTATGGTGGTGAAGCTTATGTTGATTTGTTACCCGAGAAAATGAATTATAAGAAATGCAATCTGGTTCTTACGTAGGCACTGCTAGGTCTTTGGAGAGCAAACTCAAAATATTTGACTTTTCAAAAAGGAGTCTCTGACTGGCTTGCGCAGCCTGGTTATCCATTCACAGCAAGAAATCCTACCCCTAAATAGACTGTTATGATCACCTGCATAGAACAATGGATCCCCTAGTAAAACTTGGTTTGAAGACACTAATGATGGCACAAACATACCAAGAAGGTATGAAAAGACCTCAAGAATGTATAAAAAATACACCAAGAAGGTATGAAATTCTCTTATATTATATTGTAATTATATAATTTCATATACATAATTGAGGTCTCTGGAAAGAGTAAGGCAGGCCCCTCCAGACAGTTAGAAATGGCTTGAGAGTCCAGTACAGTATGGCTCATACCTATAATCCTAGCAGCTCAACAGGCTGAGATGGGAGGTTTGAGACCTGGAGTTTGAAATGAGCCTGGGCAAAATATTGGGACTGCATCTCTAAATAAACAATGAAGCAAACCCAAAAATGCCTGGGCGTGGTGGTGCATGCCTACAGTTCTAGGTACTTAGGAGACTGAGGCAAGAGGATCACTCGCAGCCAGGAGTCAGAGGTTGCAGTGAACCATGATAATGCCACTGCACTCCAGCCTGGATGACAAATTAGGACCGCAACTCAAGAAAGAAAGAAAGTAAGAAAGAGAGAGAGAGAGAAGGAAGGAAGGAAAGAAGGAAGGAAGAAGGAAGGAAGGGAGGGAGGGAGGGAAGAAAGAAAGAGAAAGAAAGAGGAAGGGAGGGAGGGAGGGAGGAAGGGAGGAAGTAAGGAAGGAAGGAAGGAAGGGAAGGAAGGAATTAAAGAAAAAAATAAATGATTTAAAAAGGTAGAGAAATAAATGGCTTGAGGGAGCTAGGAGAAAAGAATGGCATGAGTTTTCCTTGTCGTTAGGAGATGAGGCTAGGGTGAGGATTCTCTGGTTTGGGCAGAGACTTTCCCGGTTTAAATATCCTGCTGGTACCAATGTATCACCCAAGTTTTCTTATCAGCTTGTCTAGATATAGGACACAAGAAAAAGAGGAAAGGACAAGGCTTAAAAGTTCTCATCAGTCAAACTATTTTTTAATTGGAATCATAGTCATCATTGCAGAGTATGAGTATTGGAAATGAGCAATGTCAACATAAGAATGCCTCTTAATCTGCTCTTCATCCTGCAAACCGAGTTGACCTACCGACATGCTTACCTGTCCCATTACTGCAAAATGGAAGCAGAGACTGGCATGCTACAGACACAAACAAAGGAATTCTAGCAGCCACCACAATGTTGAAGAGGCAGAGAAATTATCCCCTAGGGCCTCTGGTAATGTGTGGTCCTAACAACACCTTGATTTCAGTCCAGTGAAACTAATGAAATTCTGGCCTGCAGAACTATGAGAGAGCAAACTTCAGTTGTTTCAGCCACCAAATTTGTGATCATTTGCTCTGACAGCCACACAAATGAATACATATGGAATATAGGTGGATAAAATAGAATGTAAAAATGAGAAGACCATACCAATAAAAGAGGTTATTAAATCTGAATCATAGGATGTGTGTGGATGTATAAGGCATGACAAGATGAAGTATGTGAAACAATGGTGACAATTATAGCTATAGAAATGAATAAAAAGTGGTAACAAATTCAAGCCACAAATTAGATGGTTCAAAACAATAGTAACTGTCTTTGCTCAGAGTCCTTGAGGCTAGAAATTTAAAATGAAGGTGTCATGAGGATTGTGCTCCCCTGTAAGCTCCAAGGAAGAACTGCCTCTTCCAAGCTTCAAGTATTTTCTAGGGATTATTGGCACTCTTTCACTTGTAGCTGCATCAGCCACTGTGAATTTTGCCCTCATCCTCACATAGCTGTTTTCCCTCTCTATGTGCCTGTGTCACTGTTTCCCACATTTATTTTATTTATCTTTTTTATTTTTTGAGACAGAGTCTCACTCCATCACTATGCTGGAGTGCAGCCGTGTGATCTTGGCTCACTGCAACCTCTGCCTCCCATGTTCAAATGATTCTCCTGCCTCAGCCTCCCGAGTAGCTGGGACTTCAGGTGTGCACCACCATGCCCAGCTAATTTTTGTATTTTTTTTGTATTTTTAGTAGGGACAAAGTTTCACCATGTTGGCCAGGATGGTCTCAATCTCTTGACCTCATGATCCACCCACCTCAGCCTCCCAAAGTGCTGGCCCACAATTTTGGCTTCTTATAACATCAGTCATTGAATGTGAGGCCTGCCCTAATCCACTACGACCTCATTTTAACTTGATTATATCTTCAAATACTCTATTTACAAATAAGATGACATTCACTGGTACCAACGGTTAGGACTTTAACATATTTGCCAGGGAGGAACACCATTTTTCTCACAGCAGAAAGTAAGAACAATCTTAGGAAATTTAGACTTTAAGAGTAATGAAAAACATTTCCAAAGATTTTACTCAAGAAGAGACATTATTATATAATCATTTTACATATCCTGGATGTTATGGATGAATGGCTTGAACTGAAAAAATAGTTAAGACCTAGACATTATTTATCAGGCTGTTGAAATAATCCAGGAATATAATGTTGAAGCTCTAAACTAGTAAAATATACATTATGTTTTAAATAATTGGATTCAAAAAATATTTAGGAACTGGACTGTATATAATTGGAATTTCATTGGATATATAATGAAAAGAATTACTAAACAGTTGCAAGGAACATGGGAGTACAGCTATATCTTTGAGAACTTAATTTTAATTCTTTCATATATATACCCGGAAGTAAGATTGGTGAATCACATGGTAGTGCTATCTTTTTACTTTTTTGAGGAATCTCTATACCATTTCCCATTCTACATTTCCACCAATACTGTACAAGAGTTCCAGCTAGCCCGCATCCTCACCAACACTGATCTTTTGTTTTTTGATAATAGTAATCATAGTAGGTGTGAAGTGATATCTCATTTTGGCTATGATTTACATTTCCCTGATGATTAGTTGTGTTCAGCATCTTTTTGTATACTTGGTGGTATCATTTATATGCTTTATTTGGAAAAGTTTCTCTTTAAGCCTTTTGCCCATATTTTAATAGAGTTATCTATTTTTTGCCATTGAATTGTAGAAGTTCCTTATGTATTTTGGAATTTAATCATTTATCACATACATAGTTTGTAAACATTTTCTCCCATTTTTTAGGTTGCATTTATACTCCTCTGATTTTTTTCTTTGCTGTGCAGGAGCTTTTTAGTTTGATGTAGTCCTGCCTATCTGTTGTTGCATTTGTTGCCTGTGTTTTTGTTGTCATATCCTGGAGATCATAGCCATGATCAATGCCATTAAGCTTTTCCCTATATTTTCTTCTAGTAGTTTAACCGTTGCTGATACTATGTTTAAGATTTTAATCCATTTTGAGTCGGCTTTTATGTATGGTATAAGGTAGTTCATTTTTATTATTTTGCACATAGATATCCAGTTGGCTCAGTTCCATTTGTTGAGGAGACAATTATTTCTCCATTGTGTTTTCCTGGCTAACCATTGAGGCTCTATTTACAATAGCCAAGATAGGGAAATGATCCAAGGGTCCTTTGACAGATTAATGAATCAAGAAAATGTGCTATAGACATATAATAGAATATTATTCACTCTTAAACAAAAGGAAATCTGCAACATGATGGTCTGTCACATCTCTGTCACTCTACAATAATTAGTGATATTAATACTGTTATTTAGAAAAAATTGATTTGGTATGTCATACATTATGACATGTATTTTGTCTCAGGTGCCTCATTCACAGTGTACGTTAGGGGACAATATCTAAAGTTCTTTTCTGCTATTTCCAATGTATAAAGATATTAGTTAAGACATAAACAAAAAACAGATAATGAGGAACTCAAGCTAGAAAATCATGAGAGTTTAGTGAAGGAATTATTTTCAAAGTGTGCATAGGTTTGAGGGAAATCAATGAGGGAATGTGAAGTTTTCCAGGGTTAGTAACAGGGGAGAAGATGTTTCTGTAACTTGAGGATAAAGGAGGTCATGGAAAGAGTAGTTAGTAGAAACTGGGGAGAGAACTACATGGAAAAGGATTCCTGAAACAAACAAACAAACAAAACAACTATGACCTTAATGAAATAAAACAGTCAACCACTGTTAACACTGCAGCGAGGAACCAGGTAAATAAATACTCTGATCTCACTTCTCCACCTGCTCTCTAGTATCTTACTTGAGCATCCCATTGTTCTTACTCTAACCTAACCAAAATCAAAGGGTAGTGGAGCCCATTGATGCTGTCCACGAAGTTTATACTTCAAGTTATAAAGCAAGGTACTGAGCAAATGGAAGATATGTAGCACAGATTTTGTTGGAACATCATTCTCATGAAACTTTAATATCTTAGAATTTAATATCTTAGAATTTAGAAAGGAAAAAAGTCATGAAAATGCTAATTACTTCTCATAGGTTGATTTTTTTTTTTTTACTTGTAGTTTTTTTTAAACCCTTGTAGTTTTTTTAAAAAACTACAAGGTTTATCTACCTAGGTACAGATGGAATATGTTTAATTGGCAACTAATGATTTTCATGGCTAAAGTAATTTCTGACTCCACAATCCTTGTTACCCTTTAATATGGAGTCTCACTAACCAGAGTCCCACTAACCAGAAAAAGCAGTGTTTAATTTGTTTCTTATACAGTTGAAGGTGTGAATAATTTGTTGGAGTCACTTATACAAGGTTTGGTTGATGGATTCTTTCTATCTTTAGTTTTATCTGATAATGAATACTGACATTTATTTCGGATATGAAAATGTCACAGTTCTCTTGAATTGAGTGGTAGAAAATCAATACATATTCAATTTGTTTTTCTATTTTAAAAGTTTTAATAGAAATTCTCATTGGCTTTTTACCAGTATTCCTTTAACACTAGAAACATATTATCACTTTAATTAGAATATATCTTTTTGAAAGACATACCCTGAAGTGAATACCACCTAATGAGTGAGATCTAATAACATTTTTATTTTGTCCTAAATAACATTTGTCCTAAATAACATTGTCCTAATAACATTTTTATTTTGTCAGGAATCTGAAAATACCCTAAACCCAATTTGGATTAACTTCTTCATTTCATCTGAAATCTAGATCTGTTTTGGTTGGGGTTTTCTGTGAGAATATTGACGAGGGTTTTGCATGAAACACAAAGTGATTGAAGAAAGAAGTTGTAGGTGAATTTTTCTGGGTAGATGGAAACATGAAGCACTTGATCCATGTGACAAGAAGGGGATATGACTCTGAAGATTATCACTCAGTACAAGTTAGCAATGTTCCCCTAGAACTATGATATGCTCTAACATGAGATATGTTTGAATTCGGTTTGAGCAGGTCCCTAGAACTATGATATGCTCTAACATGAGATGTGTTTGAATTCGGTTTGAGCAGGTCCTTTCTCCATCACTTTCATATGCAAAGCAGAGCTCTCTGAGTTGTTTCCCTGCTCAATTTCCAAAATACCCCTTCAGACCTAATGACTGCATAGGGTGTACCTTTCCAAATGTTCCCCACTTATGCATTAGCTCAAAATTAAACCTGATTAACTTTTTAATCTAATTTTTCCCATGTTAATTCTGTAAATATTCACATAGTGCATCTGTTTACTTTTATTTTATAGAGGCAGGATTTCACTCTGTTGCCCAAGCTGGAATGCAGTGGCACAAACATAGCTCACTGCAGCTTTGACCTCTTGGCCTCAAGCTATTCTTCCACCTCAGCCTCCTGAGTAGCTGCGACTACAAGCACATGTCATGACACCCAGCTAATTATTTTTGTTTTAGTTTTTATAGAGACAGAGTCTTGTTATGTTGCCAGTCTTAAACTCCTGACATAAAGTGATCCTCTTGCCTTGGCTTCCCAAAATGCTGGGATTACAGGCATAAGCCACTGCATCTGGCCTGTTTATTTTTCTAATGAGACTATAGTTTTACACTCTCATCATAAAATGATTTAAAGAAGAAATAAGCTAGATAAATTTCCTTTGAAGAACATGGGCAAAAAAAAAATTTAAACAGTATCTATATGCATCTTTACATTGACATTAAACTATAATTTTGTGGTAAATTTCATGATTTTGAGAAGGCTGTATAGACAGAGTCGTGGTGGAGTAAAGAAATTGAAGAGTTAAGGAAATAGAATTGATAGGTTGGAGAGACTAAGGCATCTAGAGTTTTCAAGGAAGATAATTTGAAAGAATTCTGCATTGAGAGAAAACTCCAGAGGCCTATGGAAGGTTCCCTTTGAGTACTCAGTAGAATACTGATTAGTGTATGAGTGTAAGAAAACATCCCAAGGTTGGACAAATATCTACCTTAAAGGATTACAGAGGTTGTTACATAAAGATCAAGCAGATTTGTTAATAGAGTCTGTTTTCACCAACCAGATTGGGACATGGGGAATTAGGTAGAGGACTCAGAAGAGTCTTGCTTTTACAGTGTGGAAAAATCTCTAAATGTGGTTCTGCCAAATCTTAAAGCAACATCTGAAAGGATAAAACTTAACTGTGTGTTAAAACAAAGCTCAATATTATTTGTAGAATTACAAAGTATCCAGTACCAAAGAAGGTAAAATTTACAGTATCTAGTATCAGCAAAAAATTACAAGTCATGGCAGATCACCAGGTCAGGAGATTAAGTCCATCCTGACTAATGCAGTGAAACCCTGCCTCTACTAAAAACACAAAAAAATTAGCTGGGTGTGGTGGCATGCACCTGTAGTCCCAGCTAGTTGGGAGGCTGAAGTAGGTGAATTGCTTGAATCTGGGAGACAGAGATTGCAGTGAGCCGAGGTTGCACCACTGCATTCCAGGCTGGGAGACAGAGCGAGACTCTGTCTTAAAAAATAAAATAAAATAAATAAAAAGGCATGAAAATAAGTAGAAAGATGCAACCCGTGAGAAGAAAAGTTAACGAATGAAAACCAATCTAGACGTGACAGAGAAGTTAAAATTAGCCAACAAGAACAACAGTATAGTTATTGTAACAATATCCTATGTTCAGAGGCTAAAGAAAAGATTAAAAATGAGGAGTAAAAACATGAAAAATATAAAAGTGATCCAAAATGAACCTCTAGATATGAGAACAACGTTGTCTGAGATTTGTTTTAAAAATGCAGTGGTTGGGAACTGGAGCATATTAGATCTGTCAGAAGAAAAGATTAATGAACTTGAAGACACAACACAACAAATTAACCAAACAGAAGAAAAAAGACTCAAATAAATTAACAGAACATGAATGATAAGTATTTTCAGTGGTCCAATATATGGATAATTGAAATCTCTGGAGTAAGAGAGAAGAGCAACAAAAATAAATATTGGCTAAAAATTTTTCCAAGTTGATAAAGTACACAAACCAATAGATGTAAGAAACTTAGTAAAGAAACATGAAAGACTTAAAAGTTAGATGGCTCTGAACCCTAAATTCACATCAAATTAGTTGCATAACCCTGTTGATGTCACTCATTTATTTGCAATATAGTTTGTTAAGACTCTTCAGGTAATTTGTCCTGTAGAGTCCTTTGTTTTGCAGAAGAGGAAAGGAGAGTTTAGGAGAGAGTTACTGACTGAAATTATTTTTATCCTCTCAAATATTTTAAACTACTAAATGTCTTTATCAACTATTAAGTATGATTACATAAAATATTAAATAGAAGATGTTTTGGTTACCATGTTTGCTGACTTAATTACCATCATACTAATCTCCAGAAAAGTATAATAATTTTTTAGAAGTCTTCCAAATCACTGATTAAGACTCATCTTTCCTAAACAATACAAAGGACTGGTGATGATTGAATGATAAGAGACACCCCAAATTCCTCCTACCTATATAAGGCAGACTTGAGTGGTTTTCTTAAACCTAGGCCTCACCCCAGTTTTTATTTGGCACTGTGTTGATTCAGCCACAATTTCAGCAAGTCTTAGGTTGGGTTTTCTTCAAAGCACAAAACTGTCTACCAATATCCAAAGCTGCTTTGTGCATGCATTACTATTTAATATTTGTAGGATAGTCTTCTCTGTTAAACCCAGCTGGCTATCTTGCATCTGTCCCTTTTTCCATAGACAGCATATGTATTTGTGTGTGTGTGTGTGTGTGTGTGTGTGTGTGTGTGTGTGTGAGTGAGAGAGAGAGAGAGAGAGAGAGATACAGCTCTGATCTGAAGAGGGATTTAATGTAATATGTGGGGAGTAGAACTTATGAAAAGTAATTCTTTCGTGGCAATGAAAGATTCCTCTCTTAGAGCTTATGGCAAAGCACTTTGAGATATTAAGTACATTGTTAGAGGGCACATAAACAAAATTAAAACACAGACATAAAAAAAAGATTACAACACTGGGCTAAATGGAATGAGAATAGAAAAAAAATCTTAAAATTAGGAATGTGCTGTGCTAAGTATATCACATGATTCTAAGATAATTAGAATTGCATGTTACACTGGAGGTATTTGTTTTCTATAGAATTGTCTGCAATAGATCATTCCAAAACATTAAGAACCATTTATTTCCCTTCCAAACCTGCCTATCTCTTAAGCACACAAGTAATGAAATTGAAAATCTACACATATGGAAACCTTTTAATTATACACAGTAATACAAACATTAAACCAGAGAATGGATTTTAAGAATCCATTTTGAAATAACACGCCTACCTTTTCAAAGTGAAACTGTGAGGTTATGTATTTTCCTGAGAGAACTCCTTTCTCATTGGTTTAATGGTAATGTTGTTTAACTTTTTGTGTCTTAAGCCTGACTTTCTTTGATGAAAAGAATTCCCATAAAATTTTCAAGTATTCTCCTATCTATAGGATATTCATGTGGGCAGTTATCTATCCTATATTAGGTAGGCATTTCACAATAGAAATAATAAATCATGTTTCAGTTTTACTGCTGATATAATAGCTACCTTTCCTGAAGAAAAGTTTGGTGTTTTTGTTGTTGTTGTTTTAGACGGAGTCTCGCTCTGTCACCGGGCTGGAGTGCAGTGGCGTGATGTTGGCTCATTGCAACCTCTGCCTCCCGGGTTCAAGCGATTCTCCTGCCTCAGCCTCCCAAGTAGCTGGGACTACAGAGGCCCACCACCACGCCTGACTAATTTTTTTTGTATTTTTTGTGGAGATAGGGTTTCACCATGTTGGCCAGGATGGTCTCGATCTCCTGACCTCGTGATCTGCCCACTTTGGCCTTCCAAAGTGCTGGGATTACAGGTGTGAGCCACCGCACCTGGCCTGGTGTGTTTTGTTTTGTTTTGTTTTGTTTTGGAAAATGGCTGTAGGAAATAGAAAATACAAAATTCTACTTGGAGAAATTAAACAGGACTCCTGACAATTTGAGAAAATATATGCAGTGGGAATTCTCTATATTGGCAAATTAATATTAATAATGTAACCCATACATACTCATTAAAAAAATGAGAGGCATTTAGGAATAGACATATTCCTCCCCAAATTATTTGCTTCATAGTGTCAGTTCTGTATTGCTGTTCCAGTGCCATTAAAATATCCTGAAACTCTCCTCTTTTTCTTTGTAACTAATACGATAGTTCATATAAATAAATCCATCATCTGAAAAACATGTAAATAGCTGCAACAAAAAATATATATATAATATACACAGATATGTCTATATGTATAAATGAATCCCAAAACTATAATTTATTACAGAAAAATATAAGATTGAAGGGTGGGATAGGGTTAATGGCAAGTGAGAAGCAGAGATGGTGAGATTTTGCTAGACATAGATTTCTATCAAAGTAAATTTTGGCATCTTGAAATATCTACTTAGTAATGTTTTGATTAAATACATGAGATCTAGGGTTATAGGTGGGCCATGAAACAGGAATATCTGTACCATATATTTAAGTGGAAACTGAGTTTCACATTACATATGAAAGTAAAGTTGTGTTTTTAAAAAAGAGGGGACTCACAAATATGCAATATTAAACTTTAGTATTTCACCTTCTTACCAGGAGTCTGCTTACATTAAGATGGAGTACAGAAGAAAAGATAGGTTACTCGGTACACTGACAAGCTCTGTGAAACAACATTAGTCAGATATTGGTCAACAGGCAGCAGAGAATGATGTTGGCTGGGGAAAGATAATGAAAAGAAAAATGATACCTATAATAACACTAATTTACTGAACAGAGAGAGTTTCTAGGCTTTAGAACAGGGTAGTCAAAGCAAACAGAGCCCAGCAGTTTTGTTGAGTAAAAAACACAGAGTTTGGAGTCTGAAAAATCCATGTCAGCTAGAAATTGAGGAGCAAACATGAGAGAAACTTTTCAGAGAGCTTCAGAGACTGCAGTGTTGTCTCCTTGAATTCTACCCTAAGCATTTTTCTGCATGTGCATGGAAAGTACCTAAGACTCGAGAAAGAAACATCAGAAACTAATAAACAAAACAATCTGCAGAGTTTACACAGGTTTAGTAAAGTTGATGTTTCTCCTAGTCCAAGTAGAAAGATCCCTTAATGCAGGGAGCAATGGGTATAATCTTCAGAAAAGCCAGGTGTTTGAGACCAGCCTGGTCCAACATGGTGAAACCCTATCTCTACTAAAAACACAAATATTAGCTGGGCATGGTGGCGGGCACCTGCAATCCCAGCTACTTGGGAGGCTGAGGCAGGAGAATCACTTGAACTCAGGAGTTGGAGGTTGCAGTGAGCCGAGATTGCGTGACTGCAATCCAGCTCATAACAAGAAAATGTAATAGTCAATAGAAACAGACCAAATATGATAGAGATAAGTAAACCTGCAGAACAGCATATTAAAACATGAATATTTATGTAAATATTATGAATATTTTCTATATGTTCAAACAGCTAGATGAAAACATGGACGGCAATCCAAATAGAGCTTCTAAAAATGGAAAATATATTATCCGAAATGAAAACCACACAGTATGAGATGACCAGCAGATTAGATACTGTAGAACAAAAGTATAGAGGACTTAAAAGACAGATAACAATAGGAACTATTCAAATGAATGAATGAGAAAAAAAAGTGAGCATGGTTTTACTGAGTGGCAGAAAAACATCAAGTGGATAGACATATACGTATATAGACTTCTAAGAGAAGAGAAAATGAGGCAGAAAATATATTTGAAGATACAATGACGAAATTTTTTATTTTTCCAAATTTGTTAAGAATTAATCACCATACCCAAGATACTTAATAAACCTTGAGCAGAAGAGACATGAAGAAAATCACAGGAAAATATATCATAGTCAATTTCTATAACATCCCAAGACAACAACGAAACATTAATAAATAGTCTTGAGGCGGGTGCAGTGGCTCATGTAATCCCAGCACTTTGAGAGGCTGAGGTAGGTGGATTGCCTGAGCCCAGAAGTTCTAGATGAGCGTGGGCAACATAGAAAAACTCTATCACCTACAAAAAACACAAAAATTACCCGGGTGTGGTGGCGCATGTCTGTCATCCCAGCTACTAGGGAGGCTGACGTGGGAGGATTGCTTGAGTCTGAGAGGTTGGGGCTGCAGTGAGCTGTGATCTGGTCACTGCACTCCAGCCTGGGCGACAGAGTCAGATCCTGTCTCAAATATATATATATATATATATATAAAAGATAAAGAAAGAATAAACTTAAAAGCACATAGCAGCAAAAATAAATATCACATACATAGGAAGAAATAAAGAAGAAACAGCAGATTTGCCACTAAACAGCATGCAAGCCAGTGTGCAATGGAGTGACATTTTCAAAATAGTAAAAGAAAACATTTTTATCCAAAAAAAAAAAAAAAACTGTCAAAAATGAACAGGAAATATATATTCTTCAGAATACAAATGCTGAGAAAATTTATGATAATAAGACCAATATTATTTAAAAAACAGTAATGGAAGTTCTATTTTTAAGAAAGAAGAAAAATATACTATATGGAAATTTAAACATATCATGATTAAATAAGTGCTCAGAATAAAAAGTAGATAGACTGAAGATTGTCCTCAGGAGATAAATTGAGGTAAATTTTATGGGGTGTTTATGTGGCAGTAAATGTCTTGGATGATATGAAAAAGGGTTTGAACTGTGAATACCATGATCATGGAATTCTGTAGTCAACCTTTCGGGTAAAATATATAAGTATATTTTCCCCATGGATATATTTCAATTCACATGTAACTTAAGTATTTCTGAGTGCATTGTTATCTTACCTATAGTAACTCTCAGTCTTTGCAAAGAAGTATTTTATATTGGGACATAGATAAACATACTTATCTACCTTTCCTGTTCTTTCTTCTAATTTCTGTTGCACACTCAAAAAGAATATGTTCTACTCAGCTTGTATAGAAGACAGGATAAATAGAATTACAGGATGCAATACAAGTGTAGAAAACATTGACAACATAACTAACAGTTAAGAAATGGAGGGAAGGTCTAAGTGAGAGGAATTATGAGTTGCCATGGTTTGAATGTGTCCCCCCAAGCTCATGTGTTGGAAACAACACATTTGTAAAATGAAACGGAATTAAAAGAAGAACAAAAAGAATTCCTAAATCATTCGAGGAATGGTACTATTTTTATATGCTCTTAAGAATCCAGCATTTTATGCATGTTTATATAATTGTGAACATTTGACATACAACATTTTATTTTTTGGCTTTTCTTTAAAATTGTATCATAGATTTTGAAGTTAATTTATATAATGTATACATATTATGAAGTTTTGGATTACATTACATTCAATTAATACTTCATCATTTGATTAGCTAATTATTTTTATTTTCAAAATTTGTTCTCCTGGTCATTTACTTTTCTCTTATGAGTGAATATAAATAATTAAACCATAAATATATGAGTACAAATATGAGGAGTGTGTACTTCTTCAGTAAATATCTACTCATCATTCATTTTACAGGTTAGATTTTTATTTCCTTGGAAGGCGGAGAACAGACCAAGAGGTGTGAGGAATAACACTGGTCAATTTTTTTTTTCACTTTTTAAAAAATTTTTTTATTATTACTATTATTATTATACTTTAAGTTCTAGGGTACGTGTGCATAACGTGCAGGTTTGTTACATATGTATACGTGTGCCATGTTGGTGTGCTGCACCCATCAACTCGTCATTTACATCAAGTATAACTCCCAATGCAATCCCTCCCCCTTCCCCCCTCCCCATGATAGGCCCCGGTGTGTGATGTTCCCCTTCCCGAGTCCAAGTGATCTCACTGTTCAGTTCCCACCTATGAGTGAGACCATGTGGTGTTTGGTTTTCTGTTCTTGTGATAGTTTGCTGAGAATGATGGTTTCCAGCTGCATCCATGTCCCTACAAAGGACACAAACTCATCCTTTTTTATGGCTGCATAGTATTCCATGGTGTATATGTGCCACAGTTTCTTAATCCAGTCTGTCACTGATGGACATTTGGGTTGATTCCAAGTCTTTGCTATTGGGAATAGTGCCACAATAAACATACGTGTGCATGTGTCTTTACAGCAGCATGATTTATAATCCTTTGGGTATATACCCAGTAATAGGATGGCTGGGTCATATGGTACTTCTAGTTCTAGATCCTTGAGGAATCGCCATACTGTTTTCCATAATGGTTGAACTAGTTTACAATCCCACCAACAGTGTAAAAGTGTCCCTATTTCTCCACATCCTCTCCAGCACCTGTTGTTTCCTGACTTTTTAATGATTGCCATTCTAACTGGTGTGAGACGGTATCTCATTGTGGTTTTGATTTGCATTTCTCTGATGGCCAGTGATGAGGAGCATTTTTTCATGTGTCTGTTGGCTGTATGAATGTCCTCTTTTGAGAAATGTCTGTTCATATCCTTTGCCCACTTTTGGATGGGGTTGTTTGTTTTTTTCTTGTATATTTGTTTGAGTTCTTTGTAGGTTCTGGAAATTAGCCCTTTGTCAGATGAGTAGATTGCAAAAATTTTCTCCCATTCTGTAGGTTGCCTGTTCACTCTGATGGTAGTTTCTTTTGCTGTGCAGAAGCTCTTTAGTTTAATTAGATCCCATGTGTCAATTTTGGCTTTTGTTGCCGTTGCTTTTGGTGTTTTAGACATGAAGTCCTTGCCCATGCCTATGTCCTGAATGGTATTACCTAGGTTTTCTTCTAGGGTTTTTATGGTATTAGGTCTAACATTTAAGTCTCTAATCCATCTTGAATTAATTTTCGTATAAGGAGTAAGGAAAGGATCCAGTTTCAGCTTTCTACTTATGGCTAGCCAATTTTCCCAGCACCATTTATTAAATAGGGAATCCTTTCCCCATTTCTTGTTTTTGTCAGGTTTGTCAAAGATCAGATGGCTGTAGATGTGTGGTATTATTTCTGAGGACTCTGTTCTATTCCATTGGTCTATATCTCTGTTTTGGTACCAGTACCATGCTGTTTTGGTTACTGTAGCCTTGTAGTATAGTTTGAAGTCAGGTAGCGTGATGCCTCCAGCTTTGTTCTTTTGACTTAGGATTGTCTTGGCAATGCGGGCTCTTTTTTGGTTCCATATGAACTTTAAAGCCATTTTTTTCCAATTCTGTGAAGAAACTCATTGATAGCTTGATGGGGATGGCGTTGAATCTATAAATAACCTTGGGCAGTATGGCCATTTTCACGATATTGATTCTTCCTATCCATGAGCATTGTGTGCACTTCCATTTGTTTGTGTCCTCTTTTATTTCACTGAGCAGTGGTTTGTAGTTCTCCTTGAAGAGGTCCTTTACATCCCTTGTAAGTTGGCTTCCTAGGTATTTTATTCTCTTTGAAGCAATTGTGAATGGAAGTTCATTCATGATTTGGCTTTCTGTTTGTCTGTTATTGGTGTATAAGAATGCTTGTGATTTTTGCACATTAATTTTGTATCCTGAGACTTTGCTGAAGTTTCTTATCAGCTTAAGGAGATTTTGGGCTGAGATGATGGGGTTTGCTAAATATACAATCATGTCATCTGCAAACAGGGACAATTTGACTTCTTCTTTTCCTAACTGAATACCCTTGATTTCTTTCTCTTGCCTGATTGCCCTAGCCAGAAATTCCAACACTATGTTGAATAGGAGTGGTGAGAGAGGGCATCCCTGTCTTGCGCCAGTTTTCAAAGGGAATTTTTCCAGTTTTTGCCCATTCAGTATGATATTGGCTGTGGGTTTGTCATAAATAGCTCTTATTATTTTGAGATATGTTCCATTATGAAAGGGAGAAGAGATACATTGTAATAAGCTCCTTTAAGAAGCCTTAGCTATGCTCCTCTTGTGACTTTTTTTTAGCAGAGGTTTAAGTAGATCCAGCCCAATCTTTAGAAACCCAGCAAGACATTCTCCTTTGTTACTGGTGTTCTGGCCACAGTATCCTTTTCAAGTACCTGAACTATATAGACTCATCATGAGTCGCTTTTAGAATTGAGTCCCTCCCCTTTCTTCTACTTCATTTCTTGCTTAAGGATCTAGGTAACTGCAGCAAAATGGATCCTCACTCCTCGTTGACAGACCAACTGGGTGCTTTCCACATTTGTGAGATCGGGAATATTCTTTCCACTGTGTTTCTTCCCATCCTATCCAGTCCCATCTTATTGAAGACACCACTTCTTATGGTTGCTGCGCTCTATGCTGACCTTCTCTTGGATAATCTATTCTGCCACGATGTAGGGTATCTGCTCAAAATTGGCATTTAATGGGGATTATGGGAAAAACAAGCAAATATCAGAAGGTTTTGCAATGAATTAATCAGAGATCTGCAACAATAATATTTAAAGTAAAGTAAGCATGAGAAAGTGAGAGAGAGAGATCTTTACATCATAAGAACAGATTCTTACCTTATCTAACAGAATCTTATTTAACAGATTCTTTTAACGTCATAAAAACTAAGAGATTAACCACTGTGATAGTTTTCAACAGGTCTGTGGTAGATACATTAGTTGATCATAATCAGTTCTTTGGAAGTCACATTTAACTTGATTTTTTATGGTATACTTTTGTCTTAATTAGAACAGATAATTAAACACACTATTTTTGTTTTCATTCTCTTGAATTCCCTTATTTATTTTTTTTTTTTTTCCTAATAAAGAAGCAAGGAGAAAGTTTAGAACCCAAATTTTGCCTTGGAGATGCTGAGCAGTATGTCATGCATGTGAATGGCTTTGATTAAGGAGATTGTTGATAAATTAACCTTCCTGACCAAACCCTGCTGATCGCTCTCAAGCTTCTTTTTTCTACTGAAGCAAAAACTGTCACAAGAAAATGGACTTTTCCAAGGTCACACAAGCAAGTGAAGTTGTTATTTTTTCTCCTAGCTTTTTGAAGTCTCTTTACTCCCCATTATTGGGATCTAATTCAGAACATTCTGTATAGTAATGGGCATTTCAAACCCACGGTAAACCCCTCTGTGCCTTTCTTTCTGTACAATTATTAAATAATTATACCTTCATTTCTTTCAAAGAGCAAAATCATTGCTCTCTTCCAGGGTCTTTTAATTTATTCTTGATATGTGGTTTGTAGCTTCCATTAGCTTTTCCAGATGCTGCAAACATGAAAAAAAATGCAAATAGTTCACATTAATGATGAGCCATGTGTGCTTTTCAGCTACTTTTAAGAATAATATCCTTTGGTGTGATTTTCAGCTAGTTTTAAGAATAATATTGTTTGGAAACAGAGACTTCAACTTCTGATAGTGAGCAATTGGAAGTTGTGAAATCCCTCAGTGAATATTACAATGTATTTTTCAAATATCACATCAAAAAGTTCTCAATATCTGATTAACCTAAGTATTTAATTAGTTTTGAAAATGTGATAGAGAAAAATAGTTAACACATGGAATTTTCTGACAGATAATCTATTAACTACAGAAATTTTTGTTGATGCTCCTCTAGCTACTGGATGATGAACCATTTACCAAATCTAAAGTCTATATGACTTCACAGGAGCAGATGGCAAACAGTGTCTCGGTTGAGATAATTTCTGCTTCTCTAACAAAATTTATTTTATTAAAACATAATTATTTAGGATTCTGCTGCAGCATTTTTAGATTTTAAACAAGATTAAGAAATATGCTTATTTTAGGCTGTGAATATGGCTTGCTATTTCAGGCACACTGTATTATTTTAATTATATTTCAGTACCAAATATAAAATAATATAGTTTAGATAATGAAAACCAAATTGATTCTCAGAAATTAGCATCTTGTTTCTTAGTAGTTGCTAAGCAAGTTAGTTGACCTGCTTGATCTTCTATTTATTTATTTTTATGTACATAGGAATTAAAAATGTGTATAATGATAATATTTTTTTATTTAAATATTTTTATTTAAAACTGATAGTCTTAATTGTTTTTCATAGTTAATTCTATATATTTAAAAAAATTGTTCATGGTAACAAATGTAAAAATACTTATTTTTTAGACTTGTATATACTATGAGTGAAAATATATTCAGATTTTGTATACTTTGAATTCAATTACAGTTTGTTTTTAAATCATTTAAATCACTGAGTATGATTTGACATTATGATAGAAATAGAAAATATAATAATGGAGTTTAAAAAATTTTAAAAATAGAAAATGAAAAATAGATTTAAAAAATCTTCAAAGTGATGTTCTGCTTATTTTTTTTTTTTTTTCTTTTTCAACTTTTACTGTAGATTCCAGAGGTACATGTGATGGAGAATATAATGAAAATGTTGCTATATTTTTTTCTTCTATGAAGAGAAAATAACAGAGTTTTGATATAAGTGGAAAGATAGGACAGAGAATACAAATGGTTTATGTTGTGTCCACAGTTCAGATCAATGGCTTAATGGGAATTGTTTCAATAGGTTTCTGCTAAGAATGGCCTCTTTTAGGAATTGATTTTTAACCTCCACTTATATAGGATTTGAGTGGTCAAATTAAGTGAGAAAATTCATTCTCGGCGTTTGTGGGAAGGTTAGTTATGACTGTTCGTAGAAGTCTTTCTTATAGGGAGTGTGACTATGAAAAGAATAACGGGAGGCCAATGAGATTCCCTGTAGAGAATGACACATGGAAGAGTCTGCCTTGATGTTTCTTAGCAGGAAAAAAGGAATGAGATTAAGTGGTGTTGCTACATCTTTACTATGCCCCGCATACTGTGCTTGACACATTACAAGCACATATCATTTTATTTTTCAAACCACCCGTGGTGTAATTAAACAATAACATACACATTAATAATAAGCAGTTTGTAGGCACTTTTGTCCAGACACTATCATCAGAAATCATGCATTCAATACTGACAATATCCCTATGTGATCATCTAATTTAGAGACAAAGAAAAGACATAGAGTTAAGAAGCTTTACCAAAGAGATAGAGCTTGTAAGTGTGGAACCAGAGTTTGAACCCAAGAAATTTACTTACAGAATATGTGCTCATAACCACAAGCTATAATGCCTCTTCATTAGGCACTATTATCGCCCTTTTAGATTAGTGGAACTAATGTTTATAAAAGTTAGGTAGTATGCCCAATGCCACACAACTCATAAGGAGGGAGATTTGGAATTTGAACTCAAAACTGTCAGCCATTAAGCCTGTTTCCTTTTCCCAACATAACTTTGCCTTGTGAATATTGAAAGAGAGTTTCAGTAGCAAGCATTATAAGGATGTGCTGAAGAAGAAAGTCATTTAGAGGACATTTTCTGAATTTATTTTTTTATTTATTCATTCATTTACTTATAAGTAAGTCTGTTAATATGTTATCTAACCATGTCCTGCTTTTCAAAGCTTATGACTCTTTGCTACCTCAGATACCATCTCCTCACTGCTAACTTACCTTCTGTATCCGATCGAGCAAGGTCTCCTCATCTCTGACACTTTCCACCACAGAAAGATCTTCTGCCTTTCATCTTAAGACCCAGCTTTGTGTGTGTGTCTTTGTAAACCCATCAGCTATTATTTAAACCCCTCTCCACTTACCGAAGACTTACTATTTACCTAAGACTATTATTTAACGTGTTAACCAAACATTTATGTATTGAGCTCTCCGATTTTTGTACCATATGTGTATGTCTTTTCTTCCTAATTTATTCAGCTATAAGTACAATTCTCACACTCTTTATCTATCTTAGAGTGAAAGATATTGAAAGTATGCTAGCTGGTAGAATAAGGGTTGACTTCGTTTTTAACATGCATGGTTCTAGTGCTTGATCATCACTCCCCTTTCTTGGAGATGTTCGATGCTGATGGTACTCAGAGGCAGTCTCCGCGTGTTCAGTCATCAGCGTTCCTGGACAAAGGCACCTTGAAATCATTTTCAGAAGAAGGTTTATTTGCCTTGCAGATGACTTTTTTGAAACATAATTGTTATGATCTGAATGTCTGCATTCTCTTCAAATTCCTACAGTGAAACCTAATCACCAATGCAACAGTATTGAGAGGTGACACCTTTAGGAAGTAATTAGGTCACAAGGGTAGGCCACGTGCATGGATTAGTGGCCTTGTAAAAGAAGCTTGAGGGAGCTTGTTTGCCCCTTTAACAATACACGGACACATAGAAACTGCCATCTATGAGGAACAGGCCCTTACAATACTGAATTTACTGACATCTTGACCTTGGACCTTCCAGCCTCCAAAAGGGTGGGCAATAAATTTCTGCTGTTTGTAAATTACTCAGTTTAAGATAATTTGTTACAGCAGTCCAAACTGACTAAGACAAGAATCACGGGAAAATTCGAACTGACTTATGCACACACGAACACACATAATACACATATCCTAAAATAATTCATTTAAAAATACATAAAGAACTTGTATTTTTTATCATGGACCTAACCAGCTAAAAAATATGCCCTCATTTTTTCAAAAATTTAAACAAATTATGATAAATATTAAGGCATCAGGAAGTTTATAGTCTGAAGTCAGCAGCATGTACCTTATATGACCTTTAACTTTTCTGTATAGTAAATTGTATTTAGTTGATGAGTCATTAATCATGTTTACAGTAAGCTATATGTGTGATCGCTTTAGCAATGATCAAAATTCAGCATGTTCACACACACACCTCCACGTCAACCCACCCGCCCACTCTGACATGCACACATTTCATGTATCTTTTAGTTGAGGCTATCAGGAACAAAAATAGATGCTTCTCTATCCTCCAGATATTCATTTTGACCATCGATTTTCCCAAGAGTACTCATGAGGATTGAGAACATGAAACCAAACACTCAGCTCCGTTAATTGAGCTTTCTTTGGTTCACATAAGTTCTTTCGACGTTTTTAATAGGATTGCATTAATGGAATTTTATATAGTTGGAACTGTTCAATACTTTTCTACAAAGACAAGGTGCTTCTGCCTGAAAAGGTGATTACTCTAATTGTGCTATCTATTCTTCTATAGAATAATGCCACTTTTTCCATTTAGGTGGAGTTGACATGTGTCAGGAAGCATCAATCACCTTCCATATAAATAGTCCTAAAGAAAAATTAGTATGGTCAATGAAATACTTCAGAGACATCTAGAAACATACCCATTGTAGAAATTGTGGCTTTCATAATATGTTGATATTATATTATTTGTAAGTACAACGTGTGTGTGTGTGTGTGTATGTAAAGATAGAGGAGATTAGAGGGTTAGTCAAGTCCTTTACTAATATGCACACTAGTAAAGAAATGATGAAGAAAATTAATTATGCGTTTCTTTGAACAGTTCTATTCTTGGCTCTCAAAGATAAAGCACATTGGGGAAATGGAGTCAGTTTAATAAATATGCCTTGGCTAGATCTTTCAGAAGAAACTAACAAAGAATATATCTGGAGAGAAAGACCAAAGCATGTAATTTCTATAACCACAGGAGATCGTTTCATTAGCCTCCTCTTTGGTTCTTAATAGTTTCCCAGATGCATCTGGGGATTGCTATAATGATTATCTCTGTACAATTGCTCTCTCTCCTTATTGATACATAGAACTTCAATCTAACTGATTGAAGAGAAAACATTCTATCTAATCTGCATTATGTTATCACAAAGTCATTGCTGAGATAATGTTATGTTAAAATGAAATTGTATTCCAACCCCCTTTTAAGTATTTAAGTTCAGACATTTCAAATGCCACTGAAACCCTACTAATTAACTCCAAGCAACTCTTGCTTACCTGTAAGGATCAGTAAATGCTTAGGAAGAGCCAGCTACTATTGGCACTAATGAAGTATGAAATAGACTAATTTTACTGTGTCTCTTTGCCTATTTTTTCCACCACAGAGGAGCAGACATGCAGAAATTGTGTCTCTCAGATACACAAAAATTAGATGATCTTCTCTCTAGTATTTCTCCTTTTCAAATCTCTTGTGACAAAATACAACCAGAAGCAGCAGCACCACCACCACCATGGCTATCACCATCAACATCATCATCCTACACTTCTGGAGACTTGCCTCATCCAATGGTGTTTCTTTCCATTATGTTCTCTACATTGGCGTTGACTTGCGTTTTTCTCCTAAAACACACCAAGAGTTTCTCTGTATTCTAAAGATGAAAGCCAAACTATCCCATGGCACAAAAGCCCCAAATAGTCAGACTCTTCCATATTTTCCCAGTGACAGGTACAGTTTGATCACCCTCTTACTCTGCTTCAACACTTTTTTGTTTTCCCCATTTGTACACCTGTTCCATGCTCTCTTTCTCAGGGGGCCTTCTCACATACTGTTTTTCTCTTTTTGAAAAAATCATAACTAAACTTTTCACCTAAATAAATTATCTTAATTTTATTTAGAACTTATCTCACTTCTCACTTTCTTAGGGGTTAGTCAAAGCCGCACCATTTTGTAAGGCCTCCGCCATTTCACAGACCTTGGTCAGAGTGAAGCATTCCACAGGGGTTCGGGCTGTGAGAAACATCCTTCTTAACAACATGATCACAGACACAGGAGCATCCTTTTTTAGTTTTATTTTTATTTGTTTTGAGACAGAGTTTCTTGTCGCCCAGGCTGGAGTGCAATGACGCGCTCTGCACTCATTGCAACCTCCGCCTCCCGGGTTCAAGCAACTCTCCTGCCTCAGTCTCCCAAGTCACTGGGATTACAGGTGCCCACCACCATGCCCAGCTAAGTTTTGTATTTTTAGTAAACATGAGATTTCACCATGTTGGTCAGGCTGGTCTCGAACTCCTGACCTCATATGATCCACCTCCCTCTGCCTTCCTACGTGTTGGGATTACAGGCATGGCTCCACAGCACCTGGCCAGGAACATCCTTATCATACCCTGCTGGGCAAAGCCCCAGCTGAAGGAATATCCCATCATATCCTGCTGGACACAGGTCCAAGGAACATCCTATCACATCCCATTGGGAAAAGGGCCAAACCACCTGATCATAGGAACATCTTATCAATATCCTCCCAGGCAGCAAGTCATACCACCCAGACCTGTTCCACCCAGGCCTATAAATTACTCCAACCTGTGAGCAGCAGTGGGCTCTGGCATTAAGCTGGTCCCCCACTTCTGCAGGTTTGTGCAATAAACCTGTGTTGCTATAGAGCCACCAACTCTCTCTCTTTCAGAGTTTTTTTTAACCCTTACTTTCCCTTCTAACATCAGGAAAAGTTACCCTTCTTAATATCATTAATACTTGTCACAGGTCAGCAAACTGAACACTCTTTTGTTGTTATTGGTTATAACTATTATCGGTTATAACTAGAATTAATTTTATATTTTATGTATTATTCCCACTACTAGATTGTCACCTTATTATATGCTCTTATGTAATCGTATCACTAAATATCAATTATTTCATTAGAATTTTTATGTATTACTTGATATTTTGATTAGTTTGTATCTCTATGTCTAAACCCATGAATACAGAGGTAGTTATGCATGCAAAGTTCAGTATTTGGAATAGAATACACTCATAACAAATAATAAAATACTGTAGAGCATTATTGTGTGCCAGGAAATGGCTAATGTGGTACATAGTTTATTTAATCTCTGAAACAAACTAGTGGCTTTTTA
>NC_045450.1:47699300-47731125 GCF_002776525.5 Piliocolobus tephrosceles
GGTACATAGTTTATTTAATCTCTGAAACAAACTAGTGGCTTTTTAGGTATCACTGCCTCATTTTACAATTGGTTGATAAAATGACATACCCAAAGTCCAGGAGTAAAGAATATAACCAAAATTGTTTTCCATGTCCACTATTCTAGGAAATATGCAAGTCATCACAATCTCTTCTCTGGCTTTTTTCAATTGACCCTTCCTGTCCAGTCTTCCACCCAACAAAATCTTCTCTTCATAATAATTCAGTCATATCACACTCTTTCTTAAAACTCTCCAAACCCATCTCTCTTACATTAGAATCCCAAATCCTTAGATTTATTTTTCAAACAATGTCAGAATAGTTTGTAGCAAACTATTTATCTTGCAGACACACACACACACAAACACACACACACACATACACACAATCACAATTCTTTTAAGACACTGGATAATGCAAAACAGAAGTAAAAGATTGGAGGTTTGTCAAACTTTGAAAACGAGAAAATGCACTGTCTGATGATTCCACTTACATGCTTCTTACCTGAGTGTAGTCCAAATGGTTCTGGATGCCTAGAACTCAAGCAGAAAAATCATAGCATTCTTGGATTTCAGGCTTAGAGATAAAGTTTGGAGCTGCCAGAGAATGATATTATTAAATAATATATTATTTAATATATAATTAAATAATTATTAATATTATTATTTATTAATATTAAATAATAATTATTAAATATATTATTAAATAATAATTTAACAAACAATAACTTGATCTTTAAAAACTTTATTAAATATGAATGCACAGATGTGGGAGTCAAAAATCTGAAGATAAATACTGCTCAAATCCTTGCATAGCACCTGAATTGTGCTTGTGCTAGAGGAAAAAGACAATGAGGCAGACAAAACATTAGAAGAAATAAAGGCACTACATTTCTCAAATTTGGTAAAAGAAGAACCCCATAAACTTAAAAATCAAAAGAGCTCAGGAAATACCAAACAGGATAAATATAAGAAGAATATATTTAGAAATGTTATAGCCAAAATGATGAAAACCCAGACAAAGATAAATTTTACAAAGGATTAATATGTTTTAATAAATTAATAAATAGTGTAGGAACAATTGGACATCAATAGAAAAAAAAGTTTAAAACCTTAATCCAAAATGACTCATGAATTTATTTTATATTTTATTTTTATTTATTTATTTTTCTGAGACAGGGTCTCACTTTGTCACCCAGGCTGGAGTGCAGTGGCACAATTTTGGCGCACCACAGCCTTGATCTCCTGGGCTCAAGCGATCCTCCCACCTCAGCCCCCAAGTAGCTGGGACCACAGGTGTGCGCCACCACATCCAGCTAATTTTTTTGTATATTTTGTAGAGATAGGGTTTCACCATGGTGCCCGGGCTGGTCTCAAACTCCTGAGCTCAAACAGTCTCCTGCCTCAGCCTCCCAAAGTCCTAGGATTATAAGCATGGGCCACAGTGCCTGGCCTGCATCATGAATTTAAACCTAAAACTTAACATTAGAGAGCAATTAGAAAAGACCATAGGAGGCAAATATTCATGGTCTTGGCCTAGGCTAAGGCTTTTAAAACATGACACTAAAACAGTGATTCCCCCCCAACACAAAAGGATTAATTGAACTTAGTAAAATTCACCTTTGCTATGTGAAAGATGCTGTTAAGATGATAAATAAACAAGCAGCTGACTAGAAGAAGGAATCTGCAAACCATGCTTCCAACAAAAGACTTGTTTCCAGAATACATAAAGGACCATTCACAGTCAACAATAAGAAACCAACCAAACAAAACCTTTTTGAAAAATGGGCCAGTGATTGGCTAGACATTTCACCAAATATGAAAATGGCAAGTAATCCCATGAAATTATGTTTAACAATTTTTACCCATTAGGAAAATGCAAATTAAAACCACAATGAGATATTACTACAAACTACCTATTAGTAACGCCAAATTAACAGTAAAATATTGTTAACACCAAATGGTGGTGCGGATACAGACATACCATGTTTCTCATACATCTCAGACATACCATTTTACATTTTTTATGCACTCTACCAGTTTACAGTTTTACATGAACTTTACCATTTTACATTTTTCCCAGCAGTGTATGAGAAACGTGGCATCTCTGTATCCTCACCACCATTGATAGATTAGACACAAACATCTCTCAAGTTTGCATTATCTTGAAAAAGCTAAACAAACATTTACTTTACAACACTGTAATTTCACTTTTGGTGTTACCCTAGAGAGATTAAGATATAAATTCACACAAATAGCCAGGCAGGACTGTACATAGAAGGTTTTTTTTTTAACAGACAAAATGGTAACCAACCCAAATGTCCTTCAACAGGTGGATGTTTAAACAAATTCTGGTAAGTCCATTCCAGCGTAAATATATTAATTACAACAATATTATATATAATTATATATTACTATAATTATATATAATATATATAATATATATATTAATGCAACAAATTGGATGGATCTTAAGGGCATGCTGATGAGTAGGAAAAGTCAATCCCAAAAGGTTACATGCTATATACACTCCTGTATATAAAATTTTTACTATGACAAAATTATAGAAATGGGAAGATTTCTATAATTATAATAAATTATAAGATTTCTATAATTAGATAAGACACACATATTAGTTTCTCAAGTAGTAACAAATTACCACAAATTTGGTAGCTTAAAATGACAAAAACTTATTTTCTTACAGTTTTGGAGGCTAGAGGTTGGAAATCAAGATGTTTCTGCTGAAATCCAGATGTTGGCAGGGCCACATTCCCTCTGGAGGCTCAAGGGAAGAATCTCTTTCTTGCCTCTTCCAATTTCAAGTAGCTGCTTGCATTTCTTGTTTGTGACACATCACTCCAGTCTTTAAGGCCAGCATCTTTAAACCTCTCTCTGTTCCATCTTGACATTGCATGGGGTGTCAAACCTCCCTCTGTCTCCCTCTTAAAAAGATGCTTGTGATTCCATTTAGGGTTCACATGAATAATCAAAGATAACTTCTTCCTCTCAAATTCCTTAACTTAATCATACCTGTAAAGACTCTAATATTCAGAATTTACAGGGATTAGGATGTAGAGTTTTTTCGAAGGGTCATTTGTCAACCTATCACAACATACAAAAAAAGTGCATGGAAAAGCTCATGAAATCTGAAAAGATGAGATTGTATTATATCAACCAATTTCCTGGTTTTTGACAATGCAATATAATTATATAACATGTTATGTAACATTTTGGAAATCTGGGTGATAAGTATGCAGAGCATGTTTATACTAACCTTTGTAACTTCTTGTGAGTCTGCAATTATTTCAAAACAAAAAGTTACAAAAATAGCTAGAATAAACACATATTACATACAGAAGAGACATGATCAGAATAATGGCTGATACAGGTCAGTGGAGTCCAAGAGACAATGGAATTACATCTTCTAAGAGTAAAAGAAAAAAAAAGAAAAGCATAAACGCAATAGTCTATGTATGACTAAAATATACTTCAAGAGCTAAAACAAAATAATAATATTTTCAGATAGACAAACACTGAGATTATTTATTACCAACAAACCTGAGTCATGTAACAGGTAAAAGAGGAAGGACACAAGAGGGACATTGAGATTTATGGGAATAAAAAAATACCATTAGAAATATTAAATATGTAGACAAACTTTAAACATTACAATGTTATATGTTTCTATGTATTTTGTTATCTTAATCACTTAAATGATACAGTATTTTTAAAGCAATTATATACTATTGGACTCTGAGGTTTATAACATGGTTAGGTATAAAAATATGACAACAAAAGCCTAAATTATGGACAGAAGAACATAAGTAGAATTACACAAAAATTATATAAGGCTCTTACATTTGATGTGAAGTAAAATATTTTTAAAAAGTTACAAAGGATACGTATTGCAATCTTCAGAACAACTACTATAAAAATAACTAAACGAAGCAGAAATAAAGAGCCAATAGAGGAATTAAAAGAAAAATAAAACATGAGAAACACACAAATAAACCAAATATGATAAATAATCCATCTAAAAGTGAGATCTTTAGATTGGATAAGAAAGAAATCAAGCCTCAGCTATGAAACAAGATTCCATCCAGATGATATGCATTTTATATATAAGCTTGAGAGCAGCAACATGGAAGGAGCTGGAGGCTATTATCCTAAGCAAATGAATGCAGGAACAGAAAACCAAATACTGCATGTTCTCACTTATACACAGGAGCTAAGAACTGAGCACACATGGACATAAATAAGGGAACAACAGACACTGTGGACTACTAGACGGTGTGGGTGGGTGGATTGAAAAAAACGATTCACTACTGTCATGCCATATGTTCATGTGACCAATCTGCATAAGTATCCCCTGTATATAAAAGTTGAAATAGAAGAGGCCTGGCACGGTGGCTGTCATCTGTAATCTCAGCACTTTGGGAGGCTCAGACAGGTGGATCACCTAAGGTCAGGAGTTCAAGACCAGCCTGGCCAATATGGTGAAACCCTGTCTCTACTAAAAATACAAAAAATTAGCCAGGCATGGTGGCGGGTGCCTGTAATCCAAGCTACTCAGGAGGCTGAGTCAGGAGAATCACTTGAGTCTGGGGAGGCGGAGGTTGCAGTGAACCGGAGATCTCACTGTTACACTCCAGCCTGGGTAACAAGAGAGAAATTCTGTCTCAAAAAAAAAAAAAAAAAAGTTGAAATAAAAGTAAAAGAATGAGGAATATATATACACACACACACGCACACACACACACATACACACATATATCCCATTGCTATATATATAGCTTACTGCAAACAATAAGCATTAGACATACACAAACGTGACAGCTATATTAATTTCAGGGAAACTAGATTTCAAGACAATGCACATATCCTGAGATAATGTGAAATATTTTTTTCTGATGAAATTGAAGATTTCATCCTTAAATTTGCCAGGAAAACCAAATACTCATGAAAGTGCAGATGCAAAGTAACCAAACAACACATGAAGGGAAAGCTAACAGGACTAAATGTTTCAATAGATAAGTCCATAGTCAAACATGGAGATGTGAACATTCCTTTCTCCATAACTGGTGGAACAAATTATCTTAGTGTCTGCTGTTATAACAAATTACCTGAGACTGGGTAATTTATAAAGAACAGACATTTATTTTCTCACAGGTCTAGTGGCTAGGAAGTCCAAGGTCAAGATTCTAGCAGGTTCCATACCTTGTAAGGGCTGCACTTCATGTCTAAGATGATGCCTCTTGCTGTGAGTTCACATGGCAGAAGAGATGGAAAGGTGAAAGACCCTAGCTAGTTCTCTCCAGCCCTTTGATGAAGCACTAACTTCATCTATGATGGGGGAACCCTTCTGACCTAATCATTTTTTAAAGGCCTTGCCTCTTATTATTGTTGCACTGGGGATGATGTTTCAAAATGAATTTGGAGGAGACACAAATATTAAAACTGTAGCACAATTAGAGAAAAAATATCAGTAAAGACAAACAATGTCAACCATGTTTACCTACTCAATATTTCACTGAAACAATACAGCATGTCCATTTTTAAAAATGCAGTGTAATAATAACCAAATTGTCCTTATGTTGGGCTATATAATAAGTCTCAGCAAATCCTGAGATATTACAATTATAGGAATTTCTGATCAAAATTGAATTTGACTAGAAATCTATAACAGATATTTGCAAAGGGCACATTTCTAAATAAATCATGTGTCAAAGAAGAAATAATGAGAAATTAGGAAATATCTTGGGTAGAATTGTAATGAAACTAGGATACATTATGATTTGTGTAGCTAAATAGTGATTAGAGGAAAATTTAGAGCTTCAAATTTTCACAGTAGAAAAGGGGAAATGTCTAAAATCAGATCTAATTTTCTACTTTATGAAGCTAGAAATAAATGAGCAAATTAAATCTAAAGTAAGTAGAAGGAAAGACATACATGGTAAGAACAGAAATAAATAGACAACAAAAAATAAAGAAAAAAAAACAACAAAGAAACATATTCTCATAACATTACAAATTCAGTCTTCCTGGTACCCACTCATGGTCTAAGTTTTACCATTTATATTCTCAAAGGCCCAGTGATTTCTTCTTGTATAATGCTGAAGATACTTGAAACTGCCTCTTCTCATGCTCCCAAACTGACAAGTTTCCAACTCCAGTAACAGAAAGGCAATTAGAACGGTAACATTAGAAATGTTGGTGTCAGACCTCGGTATTTATTTTTCCTCCTTTTGGAAAACTGTATTCTAAAGGTCATTATGCTCTTAGCACCTTTTCCCAGTTGTTCTCCACTTGCTATTAGGCTATTGTGTAGTGTCAAAATTGTCACATTTACTTTTACATATGCAGGTAACCTTGATATTAATAATTACTTAAATACCACATACTATTACACTCATTTACCATTTTAATAACCAGTTAGCAACACAGTTGTATTAGGGTTGAAGGTAAAACTACAATTTGAGCTATAAGAATATTAAAGATGAAGCATTTTTAAAAGTGCCTGATTTTGGTTCAATCTCACTGTTAATATATTTTATACAAATTATTTCTGGGCCACATCTAAACTACTTGACAAAAGTTTTGCTATGATTTGAATATTTATTCCCTTTTAAACTCATGTTGAAATTTTGGCTGGGCATGGTGGCTCATGCCTGTAATCCCAGCACTTTGGGGGGCCGAGGCTGGAGGATCACTTGAGGTCAGGAGTTTGAGACCAGCCTCATCAACATGGTGCAACCTTGTCTCTACTAAAAATTCAAGAAATAGCTGGGCATGGTGGTATGGGCCTGTAGTCCCAGCTGCTCAGGAGGCTGAGGTAGGAAAATCACTTGAACCCTGGGGGCAAAAGTTGCAGGGAGCCAAAACTGTGCCATTGCCCTCCAGCCTGGGTGACAAAGTGAGACACTGCTTCAAAACTAACAAACAAAAAAACTCATGTTGAAATTTAACCTCCAATGTGGCAGCATCAAGACTTACAGCCTGTAAGAGGGGATTGGATCATGAAGGCTCTCATGATTGAATTAACTTATTCTTGGATTAGTGGATTAATGGGTAACTGGATTAATAGAGTATCCTTGGAGAGGGAGCCAGTGGCTTTATAAGAGCAGAGACCTGAGCTGGCACTTAGGCATTCCCAGCTCCCTCACCATGTGATACCCTGTGCCCTGTGGGGTATCCTCACCAGCAACAAGTCTCTCACCAGATGTGGCCCCTCAATTTGGACTTCTCAGCCTTTACAACTGTAAGAAATAAATTTATTTTCTTTATGAATAACCCAGTTCTAGGTACTCTGTGATAAGCAACAGAAAACAGACTATCAGAAAATGGGCACTGAGCATGGGGGTGTTGTTCTTGGATACCTGAAAAGGGCAAGGAGCTGGGTAATGGGCAGAAACTTGAAGAATCTGGAGGAGCAAGCTAGGAAAAAACCTAGATTTGGATGAGGGCTTAGGGTACAAGAAGACTAGGGAAGGTTGGGAACTCCTTGGCGACTGGTTTAGTGGTCCAGACCAGAATGCTGATATAAATACGAACAGTAAAGGTTATTCTGACAAGATTTCAGATGGAACTGGAGGACAAGGTACTAGAAACTGGGGTAAAGGTCTTCCTTATTATAAATTCACAAAGAAGTCAGCTGAATGAACTGTGCTTATGTTTGAGGGCTTTGTGGAAGGCTAACCAGAGTGATGAATGTGGTTATTTGACAGAAGAAATTTCTAAGCAAAATATAGAAGATGCTTCATAGTTTCTTTTTAACACTTATGAGACTTGGAAACAAAGGAACAATTTAAAGACAGAATTTACAATTAAAAGGGAAGCAGAGCAGAAAGATTTAGGAAACTTCCAGCCTGACCATGTAAAAAGCAAAGTACGTTTGAGAAAGGAAACCAAAGGTGTAGCCCAGCAACCTTTTGCCAAAGAGATTAGTATGGAAAGAAGGGGATCATCAAGAGAATGGAAAAAAGTCATTTCAGAGCTCTTCAAGGCATCCCCTACCATCACAGGTCCAGAGGCCTAGGAGGGCAGATGGGTTTAGGGGATAGACCTGGGTTCCCCTCTACAGGCTCCCAGGACGCCTCAGGTCTCTCCTCCCTGAATTTCAGTGTGGTGCTCCTGGGCCGCCTCAGCTGTGGCTAATGTGTTCCCAGGTGTGGCTTGACTTGTCATTTAGAGAGGTACAAGCTGTAAGCCTTGAAGACTTCCATGTGATACTAATTTGCAGGCTTACAGAAAGCAAGAGCTGTGGAGGACTGACAGCTTCCACCCAGATTTCAAGGATGCCACTCAGATGTCAAAAGCCTGAGGGACCCAGGCCGATACTTGTCACTAGGGTTAGAGCTACCACAGAGAGCCTTCACTACAGCAACGCTGAGCAGAAATATGGGTTTGGAACTGAAACAGAGTCCCCACCTGGGACTACCACAAAGCTACCAACAACTGGGAGAGCTGGGGTTTCTGAGCCCAGCAAAACCATAGGAGTGAAGCTGTCAGAGGCACCGGAGGCACACCGGAGGGACCCCACCGATGTAGAGAAGATACTTCATAACATTGAATCAAAGAAGATTAAAACCCAATGTCTACTCTCTTGAAATTTGGACTTTGAATTGGTGTTGGAAGGAGTTACGACTTTGGGGCTATGGGGATAGAATGAATGTATTTATATGTGAGAAAGACATGAGTTTCAGGGGCAGGTGGGGGTGAAATGTCATAGTATAAATATTTGTCCCATCTAAAACTCACGTTGAAATTTAACTGCTAATTGGGCAGTATTGAGAGGTGAGGCTTTTAACAGAAGATTAGATCATAAGGGTTCTGTACTCATTGATGGACTAATGGATTAGTAGGTTAGTGGATCAATGTGTTATTATGGGAGAGGTACTGGTGACTTTATAAGAAGAGAGAGGCCTAGGCTAGCATACTAGCATGATCAGCCCCCTTCTGTGTGATACCTCGTGTCCCTCGGAACACTGCAGAACATCCAACCAGCAAGAAGGCCCTGATGCATTGTGATTCCTCAACTCTGAACTTTTCAGTCTCCACAACGGTAAGAAATAAGCTCCCTTTCTTTATAAATTACTCAGTTTTAGGTATTCTGTTATAAGCAACAGAAAATGGACAGGTTTCAAACACTTGGGTAGATTGAAGATTGCTCATAGAACTGGAGGTTGGTCTGAAAGTACAGAGTCAATGGTATGATAAGCCCAAGGTGATGGCAAAAATTAGGTGCTTACAGTGGTTGTGAGACATTGCTGAGAAGTTGTGGGTCTGTGAATGTGTGTACCAGCAGAGGACATCTGGAAGTCATGAAAACAAACTTGAAAAGTTTGGAAAAGACAAAAATTAGATGTAGGAAAACCTGGATCTTAAGAGAGCATTGGCAATGGGAAGGCCAATAGGTAGAGACAGTTGAGATATATGAGATGAAGCTTTTGAAGAGGTAATGTCCAAACTATTGAATACTGCAGGCACGGGGCAGGACTGGCCATACTATATAGGATGATCCTTGGGTAGTCTTATATCCTGTATGGCTCATCCACTACAACTTACTACTAATAAAAGCATAATGAGTTATTGGTGAATGCACAAGTTCAAGTCATAAAACAAGTAAAGTATAATAGTTTATTCTCGGTATAGCCTAAATGTTCTTTAAATTTTATTGGTGAAATACATCATGCATGATGGGGTTTTCGAAAACACTATGATTTAGATTCAGCTCTTAAACGGTGTATAGTTTGATGTATCATAGAATCTAATAAAAATGCTAAACCAGGCCGTTAAATATTTATGCGCCATTTGTATATTGTGTTGGGAAGGGACTTTAATTAGTTTGTTGTACAAGAGGGAATCTGCGTTTCCATAAGGGGAAGAAATGTTAAGATGAATGCCCTAGCCAGAACTTCCCACATAGAATGTTTTCAGGTCCAATCTGGAAACTATTCAAATAGTATTATAGAAATAAGAACAAGATGAAGTAAGGGCAGAATATATCAAATGAAGATTAGTCAATCAACGAGAACACGTTATATTGTAATTAAGGCCGATTTGATGAAATGTAAATTACAGAGAATGCTGAGGATATTCTCTGCTCTGATAAACTTTCTCTTTAGTCGAGGGTACATCAGAAAACTCATTTTGTTGCCTTACTCATGACACTTTGGGCACATTCTTATGATTTTAATTAATCCACTATCATTTTGCAGTGTTTCAGGAGGGATGCCAGGGGAATAGGAATTAATTTTAGACTAAGAGGGGGCTAGTCTTGAGGAAATCAAACTCTCCCACATCTCAGCTGTGCAAACTTGTGCAGGTTATTCTCTGAGTCATATTAGTTTTAATTTATTGATTAGAAATATTAATAGTTTTTACAGAGCCTTTGTGAGAAGTATAAATTAGAGAAATTATGATTTAATTAATCATTGTTCTCAGTCCATAATAGATGCTTAGCCAATGTTTTTCTTCCCATTCTTGTCTCGGGGTCATTATTCTGCATATGCTTTTATTCCTCTATCCACATTTTCAATTAATACATTTTTCTGAGTCTACCTGTCTGTCTCGACTATGACTTCCTCTCAGTTCTCATTGCCACATTTTAAAATTAGATACTTAACAAAATCAGCTTACCACAGGGTTCCCTGCGGGAAAGTCAGTCACCACTCAAACTCTTCCAACTCATGTGTCTCTATTAATTGTACTAAATTACTAATTCCATATTAAATTTTAGTTATTTGGCCGTTGTTCAAAGTCCTCATCTGCATGTATCTAAGTTTATATCTCATTATTTCTAGTCTTTGCTCTAGATGATAGCGAATAGCTATGCAAGCAGTCTGTACATTACAGCCATCACCTGTAACTAATTTTGTCACTGTTTTGGCTCCAAGTAAAGTAGCTCTAAGCTCCTTTATCTTGAGCCAGTCTATGATTCAGTATTCTCGTCTATCAAATAGGGACACAAAACACTGTCTACCACATAAAGTAATGCTCAATATGTGTCTATTGTTGTTTTAGAATTGTTGTGAAACTGCACACAGAACAGCAATTTCCCTAGGAATTTTCCTATGTTGTTTTACAATGATCTCTCTTCTTTGAACCCGGGAACATTTGATGCTAATCCTATTATGTTGTAGATCTTTAATTCACTTGGATTTTGTGTACATAACAAACAAACAAAACAAAAACACATTATTTAATGGCATGGCCTCAGTTATAGTTATTTTTGTATCTTCAGTAGAATTGTGAGTATAGTGAAGTGGAAAATGGATAAAAATTAGCCGTTATAGAAACCTAACAGTAAGTAAATAAATGCAATACAGCTTTAGTTGTTTTTGTTGTTGTTGTTGATTTTATATTACTTTGATTTTGATTTTGTTTGCATTAAAATCATTTAATTTCTGATTTTGGTTTCTTATCTCTTCTCAGGGAATTGTTATATTTCCCATTCCCTCCCCAAAACATAAGTGCTATGGAAAGGGAACTTTTGATAAGAAAAGTCATTAATTCCTTTATGTAGAATTTGACTTAAATTCTAATATTTTGATCAAATTCTGCAGTGTCTATATAGTAATTTACAATTGGTGGTTGAGCAATGAATGTTTCTCAAATGCGTTTTTCTCCTTGTTTTGGCTTCTTTTCAAGCACACTTTTCTACAGAGCTTTCTATCTTTTTTTCACCCATCCTTTCAACTATATTATACTATCCTACAGAGCTCAGAAGCCAATCACTCAGTATTATTTTTATAACTTTCGTTAATGATAATCTGCTTAGTCCCTGCAGGCTGTTATAACAAAATACCTTAAACTGGGTAATTTATAAACAACAGAAATTCATTGTTTGAATTAGGCCTCAAAGATTTATTATTTGAGCTTGGACTTCCCAGCTCCTTGTTCTGGAGCTGGGAAGTCAGAGATCAAGTTGCCAGCAGATTTAGTATCTGGTAACGATTCTCTGCTTCATAGATGACACCTTCTATGGTTCCTTACCTGGCAGAAGGAACAAACAAACTCCCCTGTACCTCTTTTATAAGGGCACAGATACCTTTCATAACGGTTGCCCTTGTGAATGGGATTGGCACCCTTTTAAGAGTCACCTTCCAGAAGTCCCACCACTTACTACCAATATATTCGTGATTGGAATTCATACACAAATTTGAATGGAACACAATCATGCAGACCATAGCATTAACAAATTAGAGAAACATAAATCACCAAGTTCAGATATATATTTAATATGAAATTGGTGTTAAAAATGTAGGTGGTACTAATTAATTACTAATGCCATATAGTTATTCAAGTCTTTTTATTCCCATCACTAGTCACTAAAATCAGAAGAGTTCAAATTTCAATAAAGAATAAAAATCATGTTTAAAATAAAATAATAATTTAAAAAGCCATTTAGTAAAACACTGGGCTTAACATCAAATTGTGATAGTCTTAAAAGCTATCATTGCTGTTTGGTAAAGAAACTCACACTGAATGTCTAGTACAAAAAAGAAGACAGAATATTATAATCTCATGGAATTCTCAAATATGAAAATAAGAACAATGTTAGAAAATAGAATAAGAAATTCTACATTAAATGGAGATGCATATCCCAAGGAAAAATATAAACATACTCTCTTTGACAATCTGTTCCTTTCTGAGGGCTTACCCATATGGCATGGTGAAAAGGAAACTGGATTAGTTATTTAGATAATGTAGAAAAAAAAACAAAAAACGGTAGGAGCATTTGCTTTTATTCTGAATAATTTCCAAAATATAATTCTGACAATAGTATCTTCTGGCACATAGTAGGTGCTGGATATAATTCGTCTCTCTTTTTCTCTTTCTTTCTTTCTTTCTTTCTCTTTCCTTCCTTCCTTCCTTCCTTCCTTCCTTCCTTCCTTCCTTCCTTCCTTCCTTCTTTCTTTCTTTCTTTCTTCTTTCCTTCTTTTCCTTCTTTCTTCTCTAGTATTTTTCTCCTGCAGTAAAGTTACTTATGATTTGTAAAATTATAACAAAACTCAAGTAGCTTTAAGTCAAATAGGTTCTACCAGAGTAACGACATCATAGCAGCTCCCTATTGTTATATTATAGGTTTTAAAGATTAACATTAATAAGATCTCATGGTTGGGTAAACAGAGACACACTAAAAATTGACAATTTTCCAGGCTCTATTTACCCTATTTCATAATGTGGGCTTAATATTTTCTGCATTACTCACCTATGAAATACTCATGCATCTTTGATGCGAGAAAATGATCTTTATAAAGAGCTATATTCTTAGTTTTACTTTGTTTAGTAGAAGTGGAGGTTAGTAGATGAAATATTGGGGTGTACAGAGCTAAGAGCTGAGGATTATATATATTCATATGGTCATAGTGGATAATATATGATGTGCTAGGACATAAATAACTTCTAATATGAGGACTGACCATAGGCAGTGGGCTATGAAACTATTTCAGCAGGATAGGACATATGCACATATATCTTTAGTGAAACCTGAATTAGATAGGATATCATACCTGTTTTTCAGAAAATGTCAGTAACTTATCATAGTATTAAAGCACCATCAACTACATTATGGGGGAAACATTATAGCCTGTTTAAGAACTATAACATTGTCTCTATCCCCAACCATAGTTTATTTCAGCTTTCTGGTTATTGGCAAAATATTTACCTTTGTTGTCTGATACAAAGGGAGATTTATTATTATTGTTATTATTATTTTGAGACAGAGTCTCGCTTTGTTGCCCATCCTGGAGTGCAGTGGCATGATCTCACGTCACTGCAACCTTCACCTCCCATGTTAAAGCAATCCTCCTGCCTCAGCCTCCCGAGTAGCTGGGATTACAGGCGTGTGCCACCACATCCAGATAATTTTTGTATTTTTCATAGAGAGTGGGTTTTGCCATGTTGGCCAGGCTGGTCTCAAACTCCTGACCTCAGGGTGATCCACTCACCTCGGTCTCCCAAAGTGCTGGGATTACAAGTGTGAGCCACTGCACCCAACCAAAGGGAGGTATTTTTATGACAGGAATTTGTCCATGGACTTTGAGGTCAGAATGACTGTGACACTAATAAGTCAGGTCATGAATAAGTTACTTAACTTCATAAAGAGTCATTTAACTTACTTGTGAAATATCAAAAAAAAAAATCACACTTATTAGGAAGTAGTGATAATTAAATGACACAATATTTGCAAAATATTGTCATTCTTTTTGTGCTTTTTGCAATGCATTTGCCATGGCATATTGTAATTATTGATTTACTTATGTTTTTCATCTGGACTTATAGCCCTTTGAAGAAAGAAATTGTATTTTTTTCCCACTTAGTGTCTAGAGCAATACCACATATGCATAGCAGGCATTCAATACATATTCATAAATAAATGGAAGTGGTGTGCATACCATTGACTATCGGACAATAATTTTCCAATATTCCCTTAAGTTAAATATATCCACTCACATGTTTTATCATACTTGTCCTATATGACTTTCATGCATCTACCTTTGAATAAACAATTTTGCTAAATATGTAAAATGAGTAAGAAGCTACCATTAAGTAATATAAAACTAATAGAGAATGGAGTTCTTCATCAGCTCCATATCTGGAACTTAGGTGCATTTTTAGACCTAAATCCTCACCTCCCTCTGAAAGTATTCTCTTCTCCTCTCTGTTGGACATATATCAGCTGCTGCCCCATATTCACTTCCAACCCATCTCGACCCCTCTTGGGAGTATATCATAATTATTTCTTGACCTCTGACTTCCAGGTCAGTGGAGGCACCTGGAATAAATGGGAATAAATAAATATTTATTTATTTATAAATAATAAATATTTATTTTTATAAATATTTATAAAATATTTATAAAAATAATTATTTTTATATTTTTTTGGGAATGAGTGAGTGGGAATAAATATCCCAGGAAATGAGTGAGTGGGAATAAATATCCCAACATCTCTCCTTCTACCTAAGATTTAATCTTATTTATTCCCACTCACTCATTTCCTTCTGGGTTTTTGTGCTTCTTCACTGACCCTCCTTCCTATCCATCCAACTACCTATCTAAATTCCTTTAACTGGCTCCTCTCCTTTTCCCCTTCTTAAAAAATATTTTTGATTTAAGGAGTACATGTTCACGTTTGTTACATGGATATATTGCATAATGATGGGATTTGGGCTTCTAGTGCACGCTTCACCCAAGTAGTGACCATTGTAATCAATAGGCAATTTTTTTTTTACCTTCATCCTCCTCCCAACCTTCCCCATTTTGGAGTCCCCAGTGTCTATTGTTTTCATTTTTATGTTCTTTGTGCCCATTGTTTAGCTCCCACTTATAAGTGGAATCATAGTATTTGATTTTCTGTTTCTTAGTTATTTCACTTAGGATAATGGCCTTCAGCTCCATCCATGTTGTTGCAAAGGACATGATTTTGTTCTTTTGTTACAGCTGCATAGTGTTTCATGCTGTATATATACCACATTTTCTTTATTTAATCTCCTGTCGATGGACACATAGCATGATACCATGACTTTGCTGTTGTGAATGGTACTTGAATAAACATATGAGTTCAGATGGTTTTTAATATAGTACTTTCTTTTTGGGGTGATAGATATCCAGTACTCGAATTTCTGGGTCCAAATGCTAATTCTGTTTTTAGTTCTGTGAGAAATCTCAACACTGTTGTCCGTAGAGGTTGTACTAATTTATATGCCTACCAACAGTGTGTAAGTGTTCCCTTTTCTCTGCATTCATGCCAACATCCATTGGTTTTTGACTTTTTTAGTAATAGCCGTTCTGACTGATGTAAGATGGTATCTTATTGTGGTCTTGATTTGTATTTCTTGGGTAATTAGTAATGTTGAGCTTTTTTTTTTTTTTACTTTTGTACAAGTGAATGGCAAAATGTTGTGCTCTCTACTGTACATAATCCAGTTACTCCAGTGGTACAGCCCTATTCACTGTTGCTTTTCTAAGTCTGTCCAGAATTTATAGATAGCTCCTTTATTGAACTCCCTTAAAATTATTCAGTTCCATATGTAAAACCTTGAAGATAATTGTAATTAATAATTGTAGAGGTGTGGTATTATTTGGGGTTAAAAATATTACTTATATGAAGTGTTTATCATAGTAATTTAATGTGGAATAAATGAGTTAAGGCATACGGAACACTTAGAGCCTGACTGACATGTAGTACAAGCTAAAAAAATGCTTCAAGAGGTTGCAATTGTTATGATCAATGTATTGAACATATTATTTTCATCTCTGATATTTTACAGTTTTCTCTATCTCGTTTCAATTTGCAAATTCCCTGAAGAAATGTTGGTTCAAACTTCTATTATTCTTCTATCACTACTGCTTATCATAAGGTGGGGCACAAGGAACACTCAACATTTTTTTGAAAAGCCTAAATGAATAAATTATTCACAATACATTTTTGAAGAAAGAGCAACATGTTTAGTTATTGTGCTTAATTTAGTATTAAAGATCAATTCTTTAAATTTATTATCTCTAGTTCTGTAGAAATAAGCGACATCTTTGGAGAATATAACTATGGTTACAGTTAAGCATCTGGAACCTTACTAAGAAATGAAATGATTAGGATGATTATGTTCTTAACAAGCTTATACAACATCTGCTAATGTGAACTTGAGCTATGCGGCAGGTAAAACCTTACACAATATTTCATTATGAGTAACAAGGCATCTTTCAATTTTAAGTATTTATAGATTTGTTTTTCTTAAGAACTAAATTTTTTGTTTGTGAAATTGCATTTGAAACTGACTCCCTTATTTTAATAGTATTTGCCTGTCACAATTTAACACCCTAAGAAATCTTCAAAACTTATTTTGAATTGCAATGCATTTATTAGGAGGTCTACAGAATAAATACTTGAATAAATATTTCCCAGATGCTTAAACATATAAGTTAAGAGCCTCAGTTAATGACTTGGAAATCAGTTTTCAATTCTCAGACTATGTATTTGTTGGAATTTCAGGCTCTGTATTTAGCCTATATAAGTTATAGCTTCAATAAATGACCTTATAAGTTAGAACTAATGCAACCAATCAATCATTGCTGTTATGAAATTGATGAAAACAGTATATGAAAATACCCTGCATATTTTCTATGATATAGAAGGCACTGAATTTTTAATTTACTATTCTTACTTTTTTTCTTCATTTTTTTAATAATGTAAAAGAACTTAAACATAAGCCAACTTAATAGCAACAAAAAATAAAGAAATAAAACAAAATAAATAAACACAAACAAAACAAACATAGAGACCAGATTATAGACCCTAAGGGGTTCTGTAGATCAAATTTTATTTATTTATATGCAGAGATATTGCTATGGGCTGAATATTAGTGTTCCTCCAAAATTCATATGTTGACATCTAATCCCCAAGGTGATAGTATTAGGAGATGGGAACTTTTGGAAAGTGATTAGGTAATGAGGGCAGAGTTCTCACTAACGGGATTTGTGCCCTTGTAAAATAAACCCAAGGGAGGTGATTCAGCCTTTCCATCATGTAAGGATGCTGCTAGAGTGCATCATTTATGAACCAGAATGTGGGCTTTTCTAGATACCCTATCTCTGGATCTGTTTTGATTGTGGACTACCCCAGCATCCAGAATTGTGGGAAACACATTTCTGTTGTTTGTTTTATGGTATTCTGTTATATAGCAGCCAAAACATACTAAACAGAAAATTGCTCTTGAGAAGTAGGAGCACTGCTGTAACAGTTAAATCTAAAAATGTGGAAGCAGCTTTGGAACTGGATAATGGGTGGAAGACTGGAAGGGTTTGGAGTTTCATGCTAGAAAAACTCTGTATTTCTATAAACAGGCTGTTAAGAATAATCCTGGTGAGGTCCAGCAAGACAAGTGGATAGCTGTAGAGAAAGCCTCAGTCTTCTTAGAGAATACCTGAGTGGTTGTTGTGAACAGAAGTTTGATAGAAATATGTAGAGTAAGACCACTCTGATGAGGTCTCAGGGAGAAATGAAGAACATGCTGTTGGAAACTGGAGAAAAAGTGATATTTGTTATAAAGTGGTAGAGAACTTGACTGAATTGTGACTTAGTGCTTTATGAATAGTAGAACTTGTGAGCTATGAAATAGGATATTTAGTTGAATATGTTTCTAAGCGAAGTGTTGAAGTTGCAGCTTGACTTCTCTTGAGTGCTTATGCTAAAATGTGGCAGAAAGAATTCAATGACACAATTATAAGGGTAGCAGAACTTAAAAATTTGGAAAGTTCTCTGCCTATTCATATTGAAAAGAATGAGAAAGTGTGTTCAGGAAATAATGTCAATGGTATAGCTAAGCGACCATCTGATGAGAAAATTATTCAGCCTGCTAAACAGCAGTCAAAACCTATTTTCCCCAATAATGAAAATGTGACACAAAGGCATTTCAGGAATTATCAGGTCTGCCCTTCCCATCTCAGACCTAAAATGTCTTGTCGTGGGAGACAGAATGGTTCCAAAGGAGCAGCTGTGTATGCCCCCACAACCTCAGTACTCATTTCCTGGTGCCTCCTCAAGGCTGTACTCTCCATACTCTAGCACAGCATTCTCTGGTTGCTTAAGGTTCATCTCCAGCAGGCCATGGTGGCTGTTTCTGAAGAGGACACAGGTGGTAAACCTCGGTGGTGTCTGTGCAGTACCATCTCTGCCAGCTCACAGAATGCACAAGCCTTGGGAATGTGGCCACCTCTACCTAGATTTCAAAGGAAAAAGCCACTCGGAACGTCTATTATGCAACTCACACAGGGAGGTACCACAGTGGTGGGGCCACTAGAAAATTCCCACCAGGACAGTGCCTTACAGAGCTATGGGAGCAGGACCATTCCTACAACCTTACACTGATAGGAACCACCAGTTTTGGAGACCTGTAGGCACATGACTCTAACCTGTGAGAGCTGTGGGCACATGACTCTAACCTGTGAGAGCTGTGGCATGGGCTGCACTCAGCAAAGCAATGAGGGTGGCCTTCTAGAGTCTTGAGGGCTCTATCCTTGCTCCAGTATTTCCAGAAGGTGGAACGCTGAGTCAAAGATTATTCTCACATCTTAAGATTTATTGTGGTTTGACCTGTGAGTTTCAGACTTACTTGGGACATGTTAACCATTTATTCTTTCTTGTTTCTTCTTTTTAGAGTGGGAATGTCTGTCTTACGCCTTTCTCACCACTGTATTTTGGAAGTGCTTCACTTGTTTGATTTCACAGTTCATGGGTGAACAGAAGTTTGCCAGTATGAATTGTACCATGAGTCTCACACAGCTGATTTAGATTAAATTTAGAGGAGACTTTGAAACTAGACTTTAAAGTTGATGCTGGAACTAGTTAAGACTGTGAAGGTTATTAGGATGGAATGAATATATATTGCGTGCAAGAAAGATATTAATTTTGGAGGGCAAGGGGTAGAATGCTATGGTATGAATGTTCGTGCCTCCTCATAAACATGTATTAAAACCTAAACCCAAGGTGATAGTATTAGGAAGTGAGGCTTTTTAGGGAGATGATCAGATCATGAGGTCTCATTATCAGAATGAGTGACCTTTTATAGAGACCCCAGAGAGCCTCCTCAATCCTTCTGCTATGTGAAGAAGACACAGCAAAAGGATGGCCATCTTTGAACCAGAAAATGAAATCTCATCAGCTGCCAAATCCACCAGCTCCTTAATCTTAGGCTTTCCAACCATGAGAATTGTGTAAAAATACATTTCTCTGGTTTATGAGCTACCTAGTCTATGGTACTTTTTCCTAGCAGGCATAAAGGACTAAGGTATCTTTCTATTTTTTCTAATAGAAGGGATCCATTCTGTATCCTTTGAGGGAAAATAGGTCAACAAGCAGAAGAACTTGTTTCTAGATCAGTCATTATTTCCTGAGTGACTATTGCTGAACTACTGCTATAGCCTTGTTTCCTCATTCTCACAATATGACTCGAAATTGATAATCTCATTAAATTATGAGTCTCTGCAATTTCAGTAGCTCTCTTGGTTTAACAATGTATTTATTTATTTTTGTCCATTAAATGTACTACTTATTTTTAGTAAGTGACCCAATGTGCGAAAGGCCATGTGGATGAGTAACTGCTTAAGGCTCAGAAATCTCAACTTTGGTCATATTTCTGCCATCAATTTTCTAAAGACTTTTGCTTGATTTCTGCAAACCTAGATTGTCTCATATATAACATAAAAGTATATGAAAACAAAAATTTCTGGTTCCTACCCACTACTTTTTTCTCTGTAAAAAACTGTAACATTTTATAAATTTGTATTTCCTCCAAGTATATTATTTCTGCTATTTACAAAAAGATGGCTTTTTCTTAAATTTTTCTCAGTAATCTGCAGTGCTAAAAACACATATTTAAAAAGTTAATGCATGTTGTCATATACATCAACTAAAGGTCATAAATTCATACTTTTGTCTCCCACAACTCTTTCATTCACAATTCAAATAAATTTTTTCCAGTGACATTTTAAATATTTTATTTGAGTAATAGTGGAAAATACCTAATTAATCTTCGTGCATTTTGTTAATAGGCTTTACTTTGTAGAGCACTTTTAGGTTCACAGAAAAATTGAGTGAAAGATACAGAGACTTTCCATATATCCTTGCCACTCACTCAACAAACACAGTCTCCCCATTATCAACATCTCCCACCAAAATGATACATTTGTTACAACCAATGAACCTACTTTACAGATCATTATAACCTAGAGTCCATAGTTTACATTAGGGTGACTCTTCAAAAACTTAATTAAATTTTGGCTCAAAGACATCAGACAAAAGGAAGTCTGATTATCTAGAAAAGTTTTGAACAGATTCAACAATTCACAGGGTTTTTTTGTTTTGTTTTGTTTTGTTGTGTTTTTTAAGTTTATTTTGCCAAGATTGAGAATGCACCTGAGACACAGCCTCAGGAAATCCTGACGACATGTACCCAAGGTGGTTGGGGCACAGCTTGGTTTTATACATTTTAGGGAGACATGAGACATCAATCAATACATGTAAGAAGTACACTGGTTCAGTCTGGAAAGGCAGGACAACTCGAAGCAAAGGTAGGAAGACTGGAAGTGGGGAGAGAGCTTCCAGGTCACAGATTGGTGATATAAAACCGGTTACTTTCTTTTGAGTTTCTGATTAGTCACAGGGATTGTGTAAACTGAATATATTTTCTCTTCTATTATCCTGCCATTTCCCAACCCAAATAATAATAAATCTCCACAATGACAACATAAAGGCATCTTTAATACATACATAGATTCAATTTTGAACATTTACTAAAGAATTATAAATGAGATTTCAGGTAAATTATTTTTATTTTTCAGATGACAAAAGTAAACTGAGACATTATTTGCTATATACTAGAGATGATTAAGGATGTTCCTCTCCTAGAAACTGAAACCTGACACGTAAAATGCTTATTAAAATTGCTGCGGAGTTATAAAAAATGAAATATATTTGCTCCACGTAGGCAAAAATAGAGCTACTTAACAAGTCATTCTTAATAATCATATATGGTTATGAAGGTAATTTTCTATTTCAGAATAATCCTCATTTATTTATTTATTTATTTGTATTTTTATTTTTATTTTGTTGTGTTGAGACAAAGTCTCGCTCTTTCGCCCAGGCTGGAGTGCAGTGGCGCAATCTCGGCTCACTGCAAGCTCCGCCTCCTGAATTCACACCATTCTCCTGCCTCAGCCTCCTGAGTAGCTGGGACTACGAGTGCCCGCCACCATGCCCAGCTAATTTTGTTTGGTATTTTTAGTGGAGACGGGGTTTCACCATGTTAGCCAGGATGGTCTCCATCTCCTGAATTTGTGATCCGCCCACCTTGGCCTCCCAAAGTGCTGGGATTACAGGCGTGAGCCACCACACCCAGCGTGTGAAGGTAATTTTCTATTTCTGAATAATCCTCTTTATTTTTTTACAATCCTAAATGCATCCAATTTTCCTCTTTAAAAGATCTATGCAACACTTGCCTGAACACTATAGTGTTTATTTAAGGGTTAATTGAAGATTAGTTATGGGAGACTAGGGAAAAGTGGAAATAACTTTAGAATCAATGATGTAATCGGAAATCTAAGGATAAATAAATGCTATTAATCTCTAGATCACAGAGAATTATACAGAACACAAATTGTTAAGTCAATATCTGGAAGTCAAGTATAAGGGAAGAAGAGAAGCTGGGGGCTGTGAGAGTAAACGGAATTTTACTATGACCCTACACTAAGATGAATTTACTAGATCTCACTCATTATCAGTTTCTAGAGTCTATTTGTTTTCGTGTATATGGCAAGTGGTTTAGGTCTTCCAACTGTTGGAAAAAACAAAGCAAAAAAATAAAATCAAAATGTTTAACCCGTAATGAATGTAGAAAGAAGAAAGGAAGGAGAGAAAGAAAGAAGGAAGGAGAGAAAGAAAGAAAGAAAAGAAATAAAGAAGAAAGAAGGAAAGAAAGAGAGAGAAACAATAGAGGCAGTAATAGGTCCTGTGCTGAGTCAGCAGTCCCAAACATTTCTATATTACATGTGGAATTCAGCCAGAACAGAGCTTTAAATATCTTTTTCAAAAAGAGTGACATAGAATAAAAATAATGAATTAAAATTGGTTCTTTCCTAGCTTGACTGTTTATGATGTTTGTAAAAGAAATTTATGAGACAGACTCTCTTCCCAGTAAAATTTACTGATTGGTTTTTTCTTTGACAAAAGACGTGAACAGAACAATTTTGCAATTGCCTGAAAATAATGCTGGATTTATTGCCTGGTCAGAATATAAGAGAAATTTAATCATCCATAACAGGTGGAAGTGATATAGTCAGCAGAATCTCTTTCCCTAGTACAAATGAACCAGTAAAAACTATCTCACTACAGAGATACTGAAAGAGATGGCAGAGGCTTGGAGGCAAGGAAGAAGAGATAAAGCAGAAGACAGCTAGAAGATTAGAAATGGATAGAGAAGGAATGAACTGGGGTTAATGAGATTTGGCTTTTACACAGTTAGTATACGTAAACCCGAAAAGCAACTTCAAATTTGAAAGCAAGTTCCAAGTAGAGAGATGAAGTAAAAGACTACTCCTCTGGAAAAAAAAAAGAAAAGAAAAGAAAGAAAAAAGCCCTGTTGTGGATTGTATTTTGTCCTCCCCTAAATTCATATATTGCTGTCTTAATTTCTGCTTCCTCAGAATGTGACCTTATTTGAAAATATGGTCATTGCAGATTTATTTATTCATGTCAAGGTGAGGTCATTAGGCAGCTCCCTAATCCAATATGACTGATGTTTTTATAAAATGAGGAAATGTGAACACAGAGACACACACACAGGAAGAGTGACATAAGATAAAGGCTGAGAATGGAGAGATGCATCTAGGTCAAAGAGTGCCAACGAACCACCAGAAGCTAGGTGAAAGGCATGGGACAGATTCTCTGTTTCACAACTTTCAGAGGGAAGCAATCCTGTAGATAAGTGGATCTTGGATATCCAGCCTCCAGAGCTGTGAAACTATATACTTCTGTTGTTTAATCGGCCAATTTGTAGTTACTTTGTTAAAGAAGCCCTAGCAAACTAACATGTGTCCAAAACCTTTACTCTTGAATAATTGCTAAATAAAGCTAGCAATAAAAAACTCTCTAAAATATTCAAATCCCCATTTCATTTTAATGTAAATGAGAAAAGTCTAGTAGAGAAGCCTAAACTTATTAAGAAATATTTTTTTCCAGTACATTCTGAGAGCACTGACAATTATTCCACAGTGAACTCTATAGGTCCTGTTTATAAGTATTGAAATTGCATATAAGTTAGTTCTTCAATATCTGGATTTCTTAAATCCGTGTTAAGCTTCATGAAAATCAAAGGCTTTCTACCACTAGCATATAGGAAAAGGCTAAATATGTAACTTTGCTTAATTTTTAAACACCGAAGTAGTTTAATGTGATCTGCATTAGAGCCAAACATTGCTGAGTTTAAAATTTGGCTTTGGCACATTCACACAGGCTTACTTGACCTCAGGATGATAAAAATATTAGATAGTGAAGATAAAATAGCTATTAGCTGACTAAAGTATTAGCCAGCATACGGCAGATAATAAATGGTAGCTATTGGTAAATAGCAAAATGTAGAGGAAGGGTTTTGTATATGGAATGTATAGTCACAGAGTTGTATCAAATCTGATCATGGAAAGATGCCTCACTACCATGATCCTTGTTCCTCATCTCAATAAGTTGAATGATAGTGTATACTAGATTGTTAAATAAACTAGAACTTTCTCTGGCAAGTTATAAGAATGCAACACGTTCTATAAACTCATCAAATAATAGTTATCTCCTATATAGAAAAATTAGATAACTCCAGATCTGTATACAAATTGCATGCTTCTCCCTTTTGAGAGATGGTCTTTTCAACATTCTTGCTGCTAAAGTTGGGACAGTTGTCCTCTCCAAATTTCGTGTTGAAATTTCATCACCAATGTTGGAGGTGGGACCTAATGGCAGCTGTTAGAGTCATAGGGAAATCCCATTATGAATAGCTTAATGCCTTCCCTGGGACGAGGGTGAATGAATTCTCATACTATTAGTTCCCTCAAGAGCTGGTTGTTTAAGAGCCTTGAACCTCCCTCCTCCTGCTTCTCACTCTTGCTTTCTCCCCGTACCATGTGATCTCTGCACATGCCAGCTCCCGTTCCCCTTTCACCATGCATGAAGCAGCCTGAAGCCCTCAACAGAAGAATATATTGGTGCCATGCTTCTTCTGTAGCCTGCAGAACCATGAGCTACATAAACCTATTTTCTTTATAAATTTCCCAGCCTCAGGTATTCCTTTATAACAAAATAATATGGACTAAAACATTTAGCTTTTTGCTTTGCTGGTTTGTGCCCTTATTGGTGTTATGCCCGGACCGTTTATTCCCTGAAGAAGACCACCAGAGTCCAGAGTCAAAGCCAAGCAGCAAGGATCTTTATTACAGGTTCGAACCTGGAGCTCTCACTCACTCGTGAAACGAGCCGGGCAGGAGAGCTCCCCAACTGGGCTCAGGACAGTGTTATATAGTCTGGGGTAAACAGGCACAGAGTCATTATACAAATCAGATATATGATTGGCTGATATTTGAACAAGGCGATTTGGCTGATTATGATTGGTTCCCGCCATTTCTAGTATTTCAGTTAATTTTGAAATTCTGATGACGTTGATCAGGGGCCTGCAGGGCAGGGGCAGGGCTTGTTTTCGCAAACCCCGAGGCGGGAAAGCAGTCCTACAGAAGCAGAACAAAGGCAGTTAATCATATTGTGACAGGTTTCACAACAGGTTTTGCAACATGAATGTACCTTACTTAAACGCGTCTTGTGACCTTGCCATGCCACAGAAAGAAAAACAGGAACTTACAAAATCTTTACAAAATGTTTGTGAGAGCAGAACAAAGGTTTAGCAGTAGGGTGTGGCAGGAGAGTGGGCACACATTTTTGTGTCCTTTCATTGGGAGTCTCCATTTCTTGGTTCTGAAGATCAAAATATTTTTAGATATTCAAACCTTTTAATTAAGTCCCAGGTCCAGAATTAGGTGGCCCAAGGCAAAAATGTGTTGGAATCAGTGTCCTTTATCACCAGCCTCGATTTAGCAGTCAGATATCTCTTGTTATTTACTTGGCCATATATAGCAAGTGCAATCTTAAATCCAACTGACAAACCTCATGAAACAAGGGCTACCCTGTTTCTCCACTATCTCTCTTCCTTGGCTACTGGGTCAGACTCATAGTACAGATTTAAAATATGGAGTAAAATGTATTATAAGAACCCATAATGTTCCATGGAATCCAAGCTTTTGTGACAAAAAGCAAACCAAAATAAGAGATTCTAATGTGATGAGGAGCCCTTTTCCATTGTCTGTCCTTGAATCCTGCATTACTATTTTATTCTTTTCTGTCCAGATAAACTGACTTTACTTGGATTCTTTGTTTTATACTGCATAGTGTATGCCTGCACGTAGTCCCTGTTTTACATGTTGGATATGCAGATTCCTGAAAAGAGAAAATAATCTCACTCAGATCCAATTGCCAAATAGCCAATATGACCAGGCCAGCTTGTATTAGGTTTCTGACTCTAGATAAATTGAATGAGGATGTAGAACTGGAATTCTCTTTTAGTAAAAGTCCCCAGCATCCTACTGACTGAACTGTATGAATGAAGGGTAGCAGGGGTAAAGATTTCATGAAATAATGTCTGGGAAGGCAATCAATCAAAAAGCTATCTGATATCCCTAGTCCCATTCTATGTCAGGGACCTTGTCCTTACTCTTAGGAGAATTGGAAGAACAGTTCCTATGGCAACTCCTCCTCCTCATGAGTTGAATGATTCTGTAACTTCCTTGTTTGGGCAGATCTCAGAGCTGGAGCTGACACCTGCTTGATTGTTGTCATACTTTTTCCTCCTAAAATCAAATTCTGAGTCCTGACACTTGGAGGCTCTTGTTATGGCTTTTGGCAGATCAAGATGTCCCTTGGATCACCATGACCAACTTGTATTGTTGTATTTATTTTCCTTTTGGTGTTGTCTTTCTCTAATGCCTGGTGTCTATTTTTCCAACCACAGTATGTCTAACACTGTAAACTGCCTTTATGAAGATAGGAAAGAATCATTCACATTTTGACAGCTTTTTCCTCTGAGTAGGCTTCAGAAACACTTTTGTCTTCCTTGACACAATCTGTTGACATGCAACAGGAGACATGATTTTTCTCTCTCTAGAACACCAATACATTGGAATGGCCTTCCCGCTTGACGAACCTTATGGCAGAGACCAAACTCTTTGCATGCTGACTGGTCAGCACTGGTTATTAACCTGCCAGCTCAGTTCTGATGCCTGGAGGAAACACAACAGGGTTTTAAAGGGACAGTAAATATTCCATATAGCTCAGGACTAAACAGAGTTGCATCTTTGAAAGATTTATATTTATAGTAAACATAAATCAACTCTCTAAAGAAAATGAAAAAAATAGATGTCTACATAATTTACTAGCAGACCACCTTGCATAGTTTCAAAGTACACTGATGTGATTATCAGAAGAGTCCTGGTGATGACAGAAGGTTTAGATTCACAGTGAGGATAATATTGCTTTCAACACAAATGAATGGAAGCATAAATAATAGAGTCTCAGGAGTAAACTCTTCTCGTTGGTATCAAATATCTGGTCCTAATAAGACAGGGTAGCTGAAGGTGTGGGAGGAGGTTAATCCTTCATACTGTAATAAATTAAAAATTATGGAGACAATATATGAAATACCATGTGTATTGATTCTTTGTGATAAATATGCATTTTGATAGTTAAATGAATATAGGCTACTGAAAGGATTATGACCTCTAGGAAATAAAAGTCTTAGTGAAATTTGCAAATACACTGGACCAAGAAGTAAATTCCCATCCCAAGATGGGAAGCCACACCTGTATTTTAAAATAACAGAGAGAAGACACAGCCTAGTCAAGACTAAAACCTAGCTAACATGGCTCATTAGATTATTTATTAATTTTCCCATTCTCTTTAAGAAGAAAACATTTATAATGCCTAGGACACTTCCTGACACATAAGTGATGCCCAATAAATATTTGTGAAATAGATTTATGAATGAGTGAATCTTCATTATCATCAATGGAAAAGTCAAGGTTTAGAGAGGTTGAGAAGAAGGTTCTCTTACATGATCATTTCCTAATTCAGCAGGAAAATAAAAACTGACATATTTTGAGATTTTACATTAAGCAATTATTCCAGACACAATGTATATAAATTCACAGTTAGTTTTAAGAGTAGCCTTTTTATTTTCTGTTTTATGGACAAATCAACATTTTGTTACAATCAAGTAATATGCCAAAAAGATGACTTTGTTTACATGTAAGTTATTTGGGATTAAATCTCAAAGACTATAAGTGTTATTCTAACAATGTAATGATTTTTGTTTGTTTATTTATTTATATATTTATTTATTTCGAGATGGAATCTCGCTCTCTCACCCAGGCTGGAGTGCAGTGGCGCGATCTTGGCTCACTGCAAGCTCCGCCTCCCGGGTTCATGCCATTCTCCTGCCTCAGCCTCCCAAGTAGCTGGGACTACAGGCACCCACCACCATGCCTGGCTAATTTTTTGTATTTATAGTGGAGACGGGGTTTCACCATGATTTTTGAAAAAATTTTTCAAGGTGATTTATCATAACTGAAGGGGTTACCTGCCCCTCCACACCTGTGGGCGTTTCTCGTTAGGTGGAATGAGAGACTTGAGAAAAGAAATGAGACACAGAAACAAAGTATAGAGAAAGAAAAAGTGGGCCCAGGGGACCGGCGCTTAGCATACAAAGGACCCCCGCTGGCACCGGTCTCAGTATTTATTGATCATTATCTTTACCATCTTAGAAAAAGGGAAGTGTCAGGATAATAGGATCATCATCCTAGTGAGAAGGTCAGCAGTAAGACATATGAATAAAGATCTCTGTGACATGAATAAGTTTAAGGAGAAGTGCTGTGCCTTGATATGCACATGCAAACATCTCCATAAACCTTTTTAGTGCATAAAGAGCAGTATTGCCCCTAGCATGTCCACCTTCAACCCTAAGGTGGTTTTCTCCTTTCTCAGTAAACAGAACATACAATCGAGTTTTAGAGATGTTCCATTGCCCAGGGATGAGCATGAGACAGATGCTTTTCTCTATCTCAACTGCCAAGAGGCCTTCTTTCCTCTTATTCTAATCCTCCTCAGCACGGACCCTTCACGGATGTCAGACTGGGGGATGATCAGGTCTTTCCCTTCCCACAAGGCCATATTTCAGACTATCACATGGGGAGAAACCTTGGACAATACCTAACTTTCCTAGGCAGAGGTCCCTGCGAGCTTTCGCAGCGTATTTGTCCCTGGGTACTTGAGATTAAGAGAATGGTGATGACTTTTAACCAGCAAGCTGCCTTCAGGCACTTGTTTAACAAAGCACATCCTGCACAGCCCAAAATCGGTTAAACCTTGAGTCACCACAGCACATGTCTCTTGCAAGGACAGGGTTGGGGGTAGGGTCACAGATTAACAGCATCTCAAATACAGAACAAAATGGAGTCTCTTATGTCTATTTCTTTCTATACAGACACAGTAACAGTCTGATCTCTCTTTCTTTTCCCCACACATAACATTTTGAGAAAAATGGGGTGATATTACAGCAGTCCAAGGTGATCTTCTGAGCTGAAAATGAACCTGTCTTTTTCATTGAAATAAATGAACACACATTTTGTTTAGTGCTTTAAAAGAAACTGAGTGATTGAAAGAGGATGGACAATTTTCTAAAAAGTGAAAATTCTGAATAATAAGGCAACATATTTTTACTGAACACTGCTAGTTGTCAATTGTGTTAGATTGTCATGGGTCATGTGAAAAATTTACCATATATTGTTTACATCCCCAAGGAATCTGACAGGAACATGTTGTTCCACTTCCCAACTATTGCCATTTTTGACACAACACTTTCCCTCGAAAATACTTTCTTACTGACATTGGAGTGAATATCCTCTATAATCTGGGAATGTGTAAGCATGAATACCTGGGATTTTCTCCATTTAAATGGTGGTTCTAACACATTATCAATTACTTTTTCTTTGTTTTTTTTTTGAGATGGAGTCTCACTTTGTTGCCCTGAGTGGAGTGCGATGATGCAATCTCAGCTCACTGCAACCTCTGCATCCCGGGTTCAAGAGATTCTCCTGTCTCAGCCTCCTGAGTAGCTGAGATTACAAGTGCCCGCCACCACACCCAGCTAATTTTTGTATTTTTAGTACAGACGGGGTTTCACCATGTTGGTCAGGCTGGTCTCGAACTCCTGACCTCATGATCTGCCCACCTCAGCTTCCCAAAGTGCTGGGATTACAGGCAGGAGCCACCGTACCTGGCCACATTATCAACTTTTTGAACCTGATCTTTCCAGCCTACTTAGTTGAATTGGATCACCAACTGCATGTTTTCTTCTTTTTAACTAGGAAGTTAGGCTGAAAATTAGCATAGAATTTCCCCTTGACAAATATATAAAATGAGGAAGAATATCTCAGATCTTCCTTGAAATATAATATTTATTCTGTTCTCAGACCCAGAAAAAATATCATTACAATTCCACCACTTTTGTATAGGTAGAAGTTGTTTTATTATATCATAGTTATAAATTTCCATTAAAACTCTGCAAGATTTGTATGTGTGAAAAGAAGACAAGATAAAAATTTATTATTGAATATGTCTATACTTTATTTGTAAAAACAATTTATTTTCTCCATTAAATAAGCAGTGTTCATTCGATATCTTTAGTTTCAAATAATTTTATCTACAATGTCTAGATAATTAGCCAACAGAAGCAATCCTACTTCCTCTAAAAATACCTGATATTTGAAACAGTAAACATGGAAAGCAATACTATATGACAAATGTTGCAGAAAATATAAATCACCCCAAAATTTGGTCTCCTCTTTTCAATCAGAATATATTCAATGACTTTTATACAGATTCCATTTTCAGATACATGTTTCTACATGAATAGCTTGCAGTGAGGGAGATTCAAGCAAAATATGATTGTTTGAAGATTTTTTGCAATATTATCTTAAAAGACAATTACTACTTGCCTTACCCCCTTATTCTTTTTCTTTTTCTTCTGGGTTGGACTATAAATATGATGGCGAGATTTGGATCAGCCACATTAGACTATGAATTCAAATTGGAAATAGAATTTAGGCTTGAAGAAAAAACAAGCTAAAGGAGATTCCATGAGTATATTAATATTTCCAATATAGTCTTTGGACTACCTGCTTTTGTACTCTATGTGAGAGAAGACTAAACTATGTATTGAATTTAAGTTTATTTTATGTCATGACTCTTCTAATAAGTAAATTCAGCCCTTAGTTACAAAGGTAACCATATCTAGAGATATTTTGTGTCTTGTTCGACACTAGATATTGGGGAAATATAAATATTCATAAATGGGAAGAAAATTTACTTAAATGGTATTCATCGAGGGGACCTAAGCATTTTTTTTATTTCTGTAGCACCTCAACTATTCAACCTTGCACACTGAAGAATACTTTATGATAATATGTGTATAGGGAATAATAACAGAGTAAATCTTACTCATTTTAAGGGGCATTGGCTACATAATCTAGTACTATATAGTCCAATAAACAAGTTTAGTAAAATATTTCTCCCTCTCCAAAGTCTAAATTTTATTATTTAATCACACTGAATTTATAAATTACTGATACATATTACAAGAAAATATTGAAGAAAAACACAGAATAAAACATATTTATTCCTAGGGCTTGGGGCTTATAATGCCATGTATTGTAATACATAGATCTTTTTAAAGTCAGGAAGCCTCTGGACCTGTTATGCACAGACCGTTTATTCCCCAAAGAAGACCACCAGAGTCCGGAGTCAAAGCCAAGCGGCAAGGATCTTTACTGCAAGTTTGAACTTGGTCCCTCCGCTCCACAGCATACAAGAGGGCCTCGAACGATGCATGTGCTCGCTTTTTATAGCCCGATGTAAACAGGATATGTAAGGTTACAGAGGAACAAGGGAATTATTTTGGCTACAGCATTACAATTGGTTAACATTTTAAGTTATACATTTAGCAGTTTTTCTATTGGTTCCCGCACTTTCAGTAAAACCACAAACGGTTGTGACCTTATTGGGGACTCTCCAGGTGGTGTTTTTTTCTAAAGTTGAGATATATGGAGGAATGTGTTTGTGTTGGGCCCAGGAAGTTGAGACAAATGGAGGAATGTGTTTGTGCTGGGC
>NC_045450.1:47731135-47778853 GCF_002776525.5 Piliocolobus tephrosceles
CAGGAAGTTGAGACAAATGGAGGAATGTGTTTGTGCTGGGCCCAGGACTGAGATATATGGAGGAATGTGTTTGTGCTGGGCCCAGGAAGTTGAGACAAATGGAGGAATGTGTTTGTGCTGGGCCCAGGACTGAGATATATGGAGGAATGTGTTTGTGCTGGGCCCAGGAAGTTGAGACAAATGGAGGAATGTGTTTGTGCTGGGCCCAGGACTGAGATATATGGAGGAATGTGTTTGTGCTGGGCCCAGGAAGTAGAGACAAATGGAGGAATGTGTTTGTGCTGGGCCCAGGAAGTTGAGACAAATGGAGGAATGTGTTTGTGCTGGGCCCAGGACTGAGATATATGTTTGTTCTCTTTCATTCCCCCCTTTCTCAGGTACCTCTGGAGCCAATCTTGGGTCTTATAAGTCTGATTCTGTTTCAGCGTTTACAGGTTGGTATTGGGTTCTGAGGACCATGAGCTGTATGGTGTCAAACCTTTCCCTGACAAACTGCAAAATTCTGTTAATAACACAAGGTCCCACGGTAAGCAGAAATAGTATACTTAGCAGGGGTCCAAGGAAGGGGGCTAACAGAGAAAACGTAGAGGAATTCCACCATTGGTTTGCAGCTGAGGCAAACTGCTGTTTTTTCATTTCTATGCTTAACTTGCATAACTGTTGGACCCGGTTCTCTACAAGCCCTGATTCATTTATGTAGAAACAACAGTCTTCCTTCAGGAACATACATGTACCACCTTTTTCAGCAGTGAGTAGGTCTAGGGCCCTCCGGTTCTGCAAGGTTACCTGAGCTAGGGATGTGAGCTGTCGCTGAAGGGAGGCAAGGGACTCAGCCGACTCCTCCATAGCAACGGCAAATTGTTGGTACAACTTGTTGCTTTCTATGAGGGTGTGACCTAGGGCTCCTCCCGCCAGTCCGGCCGCAATGAGGGATGAGGTGAGGGAGATTCCCGCAATGAGGGGGAGAAATATGGCTTGTGCAGGTCTCGGTCTAGGGGCTGGGTGAATACCAGTACTAGTCCAGTTACCGGTGTACCCCAGGAACTCGCCGGCAGTTAGTAGAGTTAACCAGGAAACTAATGTGACAGGAAGACACAGTAGGTTGGTAACAGAGGAACCAGATAGGTTCTTAGATAATGTTCCATTACACCAAAAGAATATGCCCGGCGGGGCCCTCAGGTTTGTATTAGGGGGCGTTACAGTGATGTTGCAGAGGCTGGAGTTAGTGCCTGAAAAACAGGAGGGAAACTTCTCCTGACTGGGCTTCAGGCTACAGTGGCACATTAAGAATAGGGGCATTCGAGAAATTCTGAAGGTTGTTAGTCTGGGTAGAGGATTCCCATGGCAGAGGGACAGCGGTTAGTGGTGGACGCCCTAGGGTGGCATACAGAAAGCAGCCAGACAAGCTGTGAAGTCCTGTAAGGTTAGCAAGTTCTAATCCTTCTTGTAATAATTCTAACCAGGAGAAAGGACGTAAATCTTGTGTTAGTCTGTCTTCCTGTCATTAGATATCCCCATGGACCAGGGGCTGTACCTGAACTAGGCCACGCCACAGATAGAGGTGACTGCTAGGCCACGTGGAGGAAGAGGAATAGTATACAGCCCCATGTTGAGGCGTGGTCCAGCGGGAGTTCCAAGGGTCCTTAACTATCCAAGTATAGATGCCGCCTCTACCCTGCTGGTAGAAGTTCCACCCGGATTGCTCGTGCCACCCTCTGACTGAGTGCATTTTACAGTAACTGTAGGGGCAGCCTGCATTTTGGTGCCACCAATAGTGTTTACAATTGTATTTAGTCTGATCAAACTCAAAACATATCATTGGCACCACTGGCTTGGCTATCTGAAAACCAGTAAAATTTAGCAAAATTGGGTCACTGCACCCTGAGGAGGGGCAATCAGCACTGGCCAATAATTTCCCGGGCTTATGAGGTTGCCCAGTGTGGGTTTGGTTTTCATAAAGCCAGAATCTCCAGACAAAGGGATTAGGAACTGGTTTTGTGTTTGCCCCAGCGGCCACTAGGGCAACTAACGTTAGGGTTAGACTACCTAGCTGCATGTTTGCAGTGAGCTATGCTGCCGGCGCAGGGTGAGTTTTAAGGGGTTGTTCTTAGCTCTGTCCACAGTCCACGTGGCCGGTGCTTCAGTCGCTGCCGTGATTGGTCCAAGAAGGTCGGAGGTCGGGTCCACTGGTTTGACGTGGGTGTAGTGGATCCATGACGCAATGCCTTCTACCTTCAGGGCGGTGGGTGTGGTTAGGAGTACCTGGAGTGGTCCCTTCCACCTGGGTTCTAAGGTCTCTTGTCGGTGTCGCTTAACCAGGACCCAGTCTCCTGGCTGGTACGGATGGCGTGTCAGTGGGGGACTGGTCTCATATAGTTCCTTCAGCTTGGGCCAGATTTCCTGATGAATTTTCTGCAAGGCTTGTAGGGAAAATAAGAGTTTAGGGACATTTTCTGTTTCAGATTTGAGCAGATCATCTTTTAGGCTGGGAACCAGGGGTGGGGGTCTGCCATACATGATTTCATAAGGGGTAAGGCCCAGTCTGTAAGGGGTATTACGGGCCCGGAACAGAGAGTAGGGGAGAAGGACCACCCAATTAGCACCAGTGTCCATAGTCAATTTAGTTAAGGTCTCCTTTAAGGTCCGATTCATCCTCTCTACCTGTCCTGAACTTTGGGGCCTGTAAGCGCAATGTAGTTTCCAGTTTGCCCCAAGGATGGAAGCCAAATCCTGACTTACCTTAGCAATGAAGGCTGGCCCATTATCTGACCCTATCTGGACGGGGAAGCCATACCTGGGGAGGATGTCTTCCAGAATTTTCTTTGCTACAACCTGAGCGGTTTCTCTTTTGGTTGGGAATGCTTCAATCCACCCTGAAAAAGTATCTACAAAGACAAGTAAGTACCGATACCCGTATTTTCCTGGCTTTATCTCAGTAAAATCTACTTCCCAGGAGATACCAGGCCTGGTTCCCCTGAGCCTGTTCCCGTTGCAGCCTGGGATTGGGGATAGGCGTTGTTAAGCTGGCAGACTTTGCAACTTGTCATGATGCTGCTGGCCGTCTCGGCTATATGTCTGATCTTGAGCTTGGAGCGTCTGATCAGGTCTATCATCCGCCAGGCACCCAGGTGGGTGGTTCAGTGGATGTGTTCCAACACTTGTCCTAATTTTTCTGGTAGGATAGTTTGGTCATTCGTATCAGTCCACCACCCATTCTGGATCTGTTTCAGGGGAAGTTTGTCAATCCACTGGAGATCTTGTTCTGAATAATCGGGGAAATATGGCAAGTCCCGGGGGCCCGGATCAGGGAGCTGGAGTGCAAGGAGTTGGCTGGGAGCCTTTGCCACACTCCTTGCAGTTTGATCTGCCAGAAAGTTGCCTTGAGCAATTGGAGTGGTTGGTTTCTGATGCCCTGGGCAATGTACAATAGCCAATTTTTCTGGTCTCCATAGGGCTGTTAACAGGGCTAGGATCTCTTGCTTGTTTTTTATCTCTTTTCCTTCAGCCATTAGTAACCCTCGCTACCTGTAAATGGCCCCATGTATATGCGCCGTAGCAAAAGCATATCGGCTGTCTGTGTATGCTGTCAGTTTCTTCCCTGCCCCTAAGGTAAGAGCTTGGGTGAGCGCTATCAGTTTGGCCTTCTGGGCCGATGTCCCTGGGGGCAGGGGTTCCACCCAGATTACCTCAGTCTCTGAAGTCACTGCTGCTCCAGCATACCTCTGGCCTTGGTGTATGAAGCTGCTCCCATCGGTGAACCAAACGAGGTCAGCGTCAGGAAGTGGGCGGTCCTGCAGGTCCTCTCAAACTCCGTGCACCTGAGCTAGTATCTCGGTGCAATCATGGAGCGGGGTGTCCAGGTCCGGGTTGGGCAGCAGCGAGGCAGGGTTTAAGGTTGTTTGGGGCAGGAAAGTTATCCTGAGGGGGTTTAGTAGTAGTCCTTGGTAGTGGGTGAGCCGGGCGTTACTTATCCATCGATTAAGTGGCTGTTTGAGTACACCCTCGATGGCATGTGGGGTAACGACCCATAATTCTTGACCCATGACAAGTTTATCAGCATCTTGTACCATCAGGGCCGTGGCTGCAATCATTTGGAGACAAGGGGGCCACCCGGCAGCCACTGGGTCTAATTTCTTTGACAGGTAGGCAACTGGCCTCCGCCAGGGGCCTAAGTTCTGAGTTAGCACCGCCTTGGCAACACCCTTGCTCTCGTCCACGTATAAGTGGAAGGGCTTGGTGACATCAGGTAGTCCCAGGGCGGGCGCAGAGAGTAGGGCGGTTTTGATCTGTTGGAAAGCCGACTCGGCTTCTTCTGTCCAATTAAATGGCTGTTGTCCCCGTGTTGCCTGATACAAGGGTTTAGCCATCTCTGCGAACCCAGGGATCCATAGTCTACATAATCCCGCCGATCCGAGGAATTCCCTTAATTGTCGGGTGGATTGTGGCTTGGGGATCTGCAGAACAGTCTGCTTCCGGGCGTCTGTTAACCAGCGTTGCCCTCCTCTTAGCAGGTACCCCAGATATGTTACTTCTGGTTTACAGATTTGAGCTTTCTTTGCCGAGGCTCGGCAGCCCAGATCCCCTAGAGCTTGTAAGAGACCCTTGGTCCCTTGGATATAAGCTTCTTGGGTCTCAGCAGCAATCAGGAGGTCATCAACATACTGTAGTAAGGTTTTCAGGGTGTTTGCGTCGGTACTCACCCAGGTCTTCATGGAGGGCCTCATCGAACAGGGTAGGAGAGTTTTTGAATCCCTGCGGCAGTCTGGTCCATGTCAGTTGGCCACTTATGCTTCTCTCAGGGTCAGTCCACTCGAAGGCGAAGAGCTTTTGGCTCTGAGGGGCTTCTGCCGTGTTGTAGTCCCACGCCGGTCTGGTCAGAGGAAAAGTTGCACTTATGAGGTCAGGGTTGGCAGTCGGTTGACCGTCGTCCCCCGGGACCAGCTTTCTAGCTTCTACCTGTATTCTCTCTCGCTCCTCCATAGTGAACAAGATTCGGAGGAGCTGCTGACAATCATCCCAAGTGGGCTGGTGGGTGAACATGACACTATCTAGTAAAGCCATTAAATCTTTGGGGTTGTCTGAAAACCAGGCACTCTGAGTCTTCCAGTTATACAGATCACTGGCCAGTACTGGAGCTTGGGGATTCCCGTGTTATCTGGGGGTCCTATTTCCCAAAGGGGTAGAGCCACTGTGGAGTCAGGCGGCTGGGGGGGCTAACCCGCAAAGTACGCCCTCGCGTCCGCCCCGCCGGCCCTTCAGAGTTACTTTCACTCTCAGTGGGCTAGGGTGCGCCGGCCGTCTCCCGTCTGCCTGCTTCTTCCTGCGGCTCAGCCCGGGGGGCCAGGGCCTGGGGCCCAGAGGGGTACAGAGGGGGTTCTGTGGACAGTGGGTCCTCACTATCAGGTAGAACAGGATGGCGGGGGGGCAGTCGGTTGCTTGGATTTTAGCGGCCGAGCAACCAGTGCTTTCCAGGGTTCAGGGGCTAATAGGAAAGGGGACAGCCAAGGGGGTGGGTTCTCAACAAGGTCCTGCCATATGAGGATATATGGGATTTGATCCGGGTGGCCAGCACACCCAGGTAGGAAAACCTTGGACTTTATTCTAGTGATGACAGGAAGACAGAATGTCCCCTTGGGTGGCCACCCTACATTAAAGGCGGGCCAGTCGGAGCGGCACAGAGTAATTAGCTTTCCCCTCCTGATTTCCACACTAAGATCATGGCCCCTTACCCTAACATCCTTAAAATTACTTATAAGAGAGATAGGGGTGTGCTCTGGGTATTACCCATTCTGTAATAGTTTGTAGTTTCTTCCTGCAAAAGAATATGGGTTAGAATTCCTGCAAAGGAAAACTGGAATATCTATAATATCTAGCCGCCAGCGCGCTCCGGAAGCCCGGGTCAGAATCAGTTCAGATAGAAATCTAAATCAGGCGAGAGCCAGGGGACGTCTCCCACCGGTCTCCACTGGCTGTCCTATAGCGCATCTGCCAGGACTGTGTCAGCTTCAGTTTCAGACCTCGCGAGTCACAGATACAGGTTCAGAACAGACACAGACAGACAAACAGAGACGAGCCAGCTCACCTATCAGCAGATCGATCCTGGTAGATCCATTGACCAGGGGTCTGGTGGGCTTGGGGGATCCCGGACGAGCCCCCAGATGTTATGCCCAGACCGTTTATTCCCCAAAGAAGACCACCAGAGTCCAGAGTCAAAGCCAAGCGGCAAGGATCTTTACTGCAAGTTCGAACTTGGTCCCTCTGCTCCACAGCATACAAGAGGGCCTCGAACGATGCATGTGCTCGCTTTTTATAGCCCGATGTAAACAGGATATGTAAGGTTACAGAGGAACAAGGGAATTCTTTTGGTTACAGCATTACAATTGGTTAACATTTTAAGTTATACATTTAGCAGTTTTTCTATTGGTTCCCGCACTTTCAGTAAAACCACAAACGGTTGTGACCTTATTGGGGACTCTCCAGGTGGTGTTTTTTTCTGAAGTTGAGATATATGGAGGAATGTGTTTGTGCTGGGCCCAGGACTGAGATATATGGAGGAATGTGTTTGTGCTGGGCCCAGGACTGAGATATATGTTTGATCTCTTTCAGAACCAATGGCCAAAAAAGAAAAGACAGTAGAGGGGGTGAGAGTAGAAAGGGAGGGGGAGAGAGAGAGACAGAGAGAGAAAGAAAGAGAGAGAGAGAAGATTGAGAATAAATGGAGCCATTGAAGCCAAATGAAACTGAGAGAAAGAAGGGAGAAAAGAAATGACCAAATGTCCTACTTGATTTGTTTTTCTAAGACCACCAGAGCGGGCACCAAAGAACCAGCGAGTAGGCAAGGGTAGGAGCAAAACTGCAAATTTATTTTTGGTCACGTAGCTTCATGGGAAGAAGGTGGGTAGGGAGAGGTCTCTCGGCCTCCGGCAAAGGAGGGCGACAGAGTACCCCCGGTGGGGCTCTCGGGCGGGGTTCCTGATGCAGTCCCAACATCCTGACAGGAGTGGGGCTGGGAAGTCCGCATGGGGCGCTGGCCGGAGCGGCTTTTCTGGGAGTGGGAGGGCAATAGGCGGGGCACGGGCGTGTCGGGGGGCGTTCCACAGGTGCGACCAGGTAAATCTTGGTCTCTTCGGATTGACGTCACCTGGCGCATGCCCAGTTGGTCTGCACCCTCCCTGGGCGCTGGCTGCATTTTCGCGCATGCGGGAAAAGTTGGTGATGAAGAACCCGGAAGTGCGCCATCCTGCCTCCGTTCGTCCAAACAGTCCAAACTTTTATTGATAATAGTGATAAAGGGGTGCCGTGGTCTGTCTGGCTACCTCCTGCTGTTAAGGGACATCGTTAAGGTCGGGGCCTATGGTTGGTATTTGGACGCACGGATGAAAAATAAAATAAGGCATAGTATTAGTATAGGAATGAGGAATGGAAGCATTTGTTGGAATATGGGCAAAACCCAGAAGGATGGTCCTGGCAAGGTTGGGGTATATGAGATAGTTAAGAAACTTTAGTAAGTTTGAGGCAAGTGGGGGAAAGCCAAACTGATTTCTCGGCCTAGTAAGGGGGTAGGGCATGAGGGTATAATGAGGAACGAGTGCGCAAAGTAGTTGTTGGCCAGGCAGCAATTAAGGAGTGGAGTTTTTGTTGAGTGGATGGCTTTCTGCTTATTCCTACTACAGAGATATTGGATGGAAGGCTAGGTCCAGAGAAGGATGGCAAAACAGAATAGGTAGCCTCGCTGTTGATTAAAAAATTGTCTTACCCGCTACCAGGAGAGTTACCCGCGGCTCGGCAAGGGTGATGGGAGTCCTCGAGTCTCGGCACCTTCAGTTGTTGTCATCCAGATGTAGGAGCTGGAAGGAGCTCCCAGGATCCTGGGAAAGGGGGTCATGTGGAGACGCAGCACCTGTTCTCAGGGTGGGGCAATCAGACTTCCAGTGTCCTCCCTGCTGGCAAGCAGGGCAGGGGGTTGCTGGTGGACGAGGGTTAGGACATTCACTGGCCCAATGTCCTGATGCCTTGCACTTATAGCAAGGCTGCGTTGGGGCTCGGGGACCTTGCAGACACCTGTTGGCATAGTGTCCTGCCTTGCCGCACTTATAGCAGGCTCCTTTTTTAGCCTTTGAGTCTGTGGGGTATGTGCTCTCTGGCCTGGGGTTACGACTGGGCTGTAAAACCGCTGCTAGGAGCGGACTACCAGTCGATGAGGAGCAAGGAGGAGGAATCTGGGCAGGAAGGGAGGGGGTGGGGAGAGCGGGGAGAGAAGGAGGAGTATAGGGACAAGAGCGTAAGGCCCAAAAGCCTTGTATGTAATTAATTTCAGACCACTTGCCTAGCCACTGGCAGAAATTGCTGAGGTCGATCACGCCACAGTGGAAAGGAAAATTAACCACTTCCTCCTAAGGTCTTGTTGGAGCTGTAAGGTTTTTAAATTGGCTAGGAGGCACCCTGAGGGGGTGGGTGCTCTTTGGAAATTTGGACTGGGGGGTTTCCTGTTTGTTTTCTCTTTACTTACACAATGGACACAATGGAAATGGAAATGGATCTCTGCCTGGCTTCAAAGCGTCCTTTGGAACCAGCAGAGACAGACTGGAGGAGGCTCATGGAGCGGAAGTGGAGATTACCTTCAGGCGGACGTCTCTGTCCTGAATGGGTCTCCCAAGCCACTTGGTGGCTCAAAAGTGGGCCTCGGACCTGCGCAGGATTTTTGGCCAAGGGAGGTAAAGAGGAGACAAGGGCACTTACCCCAGAGAGGCCGTGAGAGTGAGGGAAGCGGGTCTCAGGTCCTGGTCCGTCCGCGGTGTGGAAGCAGGAGGAGGTTCCTCAACCCTTAGAGGCCTGAAGAGGGGGTCTCCTCCCAGGTTTCGGCACTAACTGATTCATTTTTCTAAGACCACCAGAGCGGGCACCAAAGAACCAGCGAGTAGGTAAGGGTAGGAGCAAAACTGCAAATTTATTTTTGGTCACCTAGCTTCAGGGGAAGAAGGTGGGTAGCGAGAGGTCTCTCGGCCTCTGGCAAATGAGGCCGACAGAGTCCCCCTGGTGGGGCTCTCGGGCGGGGCTCCTGACGCAGTCCCGACATCCTGACAGGAGTGGGGCTGGGAAGTCCGCGTGGGGCACTGGCCAGAGCCACTTTTCTGGGAGTGGGAAGGCAGTAGGTGGGGCACGGGCGTGTCGGGGGGGCGTTCCGCAGGTGCGACCAGGTAAATCTTGGTGTCTTCGGGTTGACGTCACCTGGCACATGCCCGGTTGGTCTGCACCCTCCCTGGGCACTGGCTGCATTTTCGCGCGTGCGGGAAAAGGTGGTGAAGAACCCGGAAGTGCGCCATCCTGCCTCCGTTCGTCCAAACACTACTGTTTGTTTGTTTTCCTGCAATTCATTGATAGAAAATAGTCTCAATGAGTAGCAGAATTCCTTTTTATTTATGTGTAGAATTCTTTAAATCTTCATTCATCCATAAGGAAGAGTAAGGGTGACTGGAGAAAAACAAGTTGTAATGTAACTCAATTTGTGATGAAGGTGGGACCCTTTATTTTTTATTAATTCATCTATATAAATAAATATAAATGGCACTCAGACTATATTGCTGAGTGAAGACATAATTAAATAAATTAATAAATAATGGATAATTGGATAAGTAATGTCAAAATGTTGCACTATTTTTTCAAAAAATTATATGAATGTATATATACATACTACACAGACATATATACATAAATACATATATACACACACTTTTATATGTATGTATGCCTAAACATTTACATATGGTCACTCTTGAAATATACATATAATTTTAAATTTACTTATGGTAAAATCACTGTTGTTTGGTTTGATTCTGTAAATTCAAACGTATGTATACATTTGTATCACCATCACCAGAAACAGAACAGAATACAGAACAATTCCCTAACCCCCAAAATTTCTGTTGTGCAGCTCCACAGCAAATGCTACTCCAACTTCTAACTCAGGCAACCAGTGATCTGTTATCTATCTCAGTAACTTTATCTTTTCCAGAATGTAATATATTTGGAATCAGATAATATGTAACATTTTGAAACAGGTTTCTTTCACTTAGTGTAATGCATTTGAGACTGATTCAAGTGTTGTGTTTATGGGTAGTCTGTTCCTTTTGCTGCTAGGGAGTATTTCCTTATATCACAATTGGTTTATTTATTTAAATTATTTTTTAAAGAAGCCCAAACACATTTTCTTGCTGTATTTGTGTTTAATTCTCCATCAACAATGAGCAAGCATGAAGATGGTCTTCTGCAGGACAACCTGGTCACAGGACTGAGGCGGTTCAGCAGCACTGAGAAGGAATGTGAGGACCATCCATACAGGGGGGGCTGCCTCTTGTTTCACGTTAGAGACAAACTGTAACACAGTCCATGGGCCTGCAGTCTTCCCGTTATCATCTGGTAAATGATGTAGTCGTGCACTTACTTCTGGAAGTCCTAGTTGTCCCACAAGTGATGTTCTGCTTCAGTATTCAGGGGATCATCAAAATTCACAAGATCAGTAAAGAAAGATTTTAATCCCCAAACAATATCCTTTAATGTTCTCGTGGGATCCCAGCCAGTGCAGTCAATCGAATGTTCTCTCAGTAAACTCAGACATACCTCCTCTGTCTCTGTTATGTTGTGGTATCACATCCTGGTCAGGCATTTCACTTTGGTAGGCGCCATGATGTACGCATTGGAACTTCAGTTTCAAATGGAAGTTTTCCACCCTTTAACCCCCTCATCTGGTTACAATTAGCTGAAAACAGTGAGGCTGGTTTGGATCAAGAAAAGGCACTTTACATGTACAAAGTAAATTAGCTTCAAGTTCTGCAATCTCTTTAACAAGCAACTTGTCTCTCACAGAAGCCCTCCAAGTGGAGTCGGACACTGTGGCTGCCGTCGGGACCCTTTGAACAACAGTTTTTGTTGTTGTTTGTTTTCCATGTTTTGGTGACCAGGATAATGCTTCTATAAACATCTATGTGCAGATAATTGTTGGAACACGAATGGACATTTCTCCCGGGTAAACACCTAGGAGTGGGTTGCTGAGTCCTGTGGTCAGTGTTTTTTTTTTTTTTTTTTTTGAGATGGAGTCTTGCTCTGTCACCCAGGCTGGAGTGCAGTGGCGCCATCTCGGCTCACTGCAAGCTCCGCCTCCTGGGTTCACGCTATTCTCCTGCCTCAGCCTCCCAAGTAGCTGGGACTACAGGTGCCCGCCACCACTCTGGGCTACTTTTTAATTGGCCAGGCTGATCTTGAACTCCTGACCTTGTGAGCTGCCCACCTTGGCCTCCCAAAGTTCTAGGATTACAGGCGTGAGCCACCATGCCTGGCCCAGTGTATGCTTTTTAATAAGAAAATACCTATACCTGCCAGTCACGGATCATGAGGTCAGGAGGTGTGCGGATCATGAGGTCAGGAGATCAAGACCATCCTGGCTAACACGGTGAAACCCCATCTCTATTAAAAGTACAAAAAATTAGCCAGGGTTGGTGGCACGTGCCTGTAGTCCCAGCTACTCGGGAGGCTGAGGCAGGAGAATCGCTTGAACCAGGAGGTGGATGTTGCAGTGAGCCGCAGTAGTCCATTGCACCCCAACCTGGGCGAGAGAGCAAGACTCCATCTCCAAAAAAAAAAAAAAAAAAACAGACTGTTTTCCAGAGGGACTGAACCACTTTGCATTCTCACCATCCATTTTTAAGAGTTCCGATTACTCTATATCCTTGACAGTACTTGGTATTGTCATATTGTTATCTTTTAAATTTATTTTAGCAATTCTAGTAGGTGTATATTTCTATGTCATTCTTGTTTAAATTTGCATTTCCTTAATGACTCATCGATGTTGAACATCTTTTCATGCACATATTTGCTACCAATATATTCTTTGCAGTGCAATGCCTGTTCATATATTTTGCCCGTTAGATTTGGGAGGTTATTTGTTTTATTGTTTGTTTTCTTCTCATTTGTTTTCTCTTTATGTTTCCTGAATACACGTTTTTTGTTAGCTATGTGATTTGAAACTTTTTTATTTTTTCAGTTTGTGGCTTATTTGTTCATGTTTCAATGGTGTCTTTCACAAAACAAACTTTTAAAGTTTTATGAAGTTCAATTACTTTTTATTAATCATGATTTTGGTTTCTTTTTTTTGAGACGGAGCTCCCCTCTGTCGCTCAGGCTGGAGTGCAGTGGCGCAATCTCGGCTCACCGCAAGCTCCGCCTCCTGGGTTCACGCCATTCTCCTGCCTCAGCCTCCCGAGTAGCTGGGACTAGGAGCGCCCACAACCATGCCCGGCTAATTTTTTGTATTTTCGATGGAGACAGGGTTTCACCATGTTAGCCAGGATGGTCTCGATCTCCTGATCTCATGATCCAGCCACCTTGGCCTCCCAAAGTGCTGGGATTACAGGCATGAGCCACCATGCCTGGCCTTAGAGTTAATTTTTATACAAAATATAAAGTTTAAGTCAAGCTCATTGTTTGACTTATAGATGTTCAGTTATTTCAGAAATATTTGTTGGAAAGACTATGCTTTCTCCATTGAATTACCTTTGCAACTTTTTCGAAAATTATTTATTTATATTTCTGCACTGTCTTTCTATTTAAGTTTTTAAACTGTATGCAATAAAACAAGAGCTGGCTTTGCAAAGTCACTTTAAGTAAAATATTTAAAAATATATATATATAATCCTATGTAATCATTATTCTTCCCTCTCTACATTTACTCAGATATTTACCATTTTTTCTTTTGTTCTTCATTCATTACCATTTCTCTTCTGTTCGCATTTTTTAAAGCATGTTTATGGATGACAAATTGTCTTAATTTTCTTTCATCTGAGAATGTGTTTCACTTTTGATCCTGAAAGATAGTTTTGCTTGATAAGAATTCTCAGTTTACTCTTAGCTTTTCCTCTCAGCACTTCAACAAATGCTATTCCACTCTCTTGCTGCCTCCATAGGTTCTGATTAGAAACCTGCAGTTATTTGAATTATTTCTCCCTCTATGCAATATGTGGTTTTTCTCTGGCTGCTTTTAAGACTTCTCCTTTATCTTTGGTTTTCAAGAGTTTCATTATAGTGCCCCAGAATGGTTTGATTTCTGTTTATTCTGCTTGGAGTTGGCTGAGTGTTTTGGATCTGTAAATTTATATCTTTCATTAAATGTGTAAGGCACTCAACCATTGTTTATTTAAAAGATTTTGTCAGTTCCTATGTCTTTTTATCTTTGCTATTAGTCCCTAATGACAGAAATGTTAGCATTTCTGATACTGTCACACAGAGATTCCTAATATTATTTTTATTTTGTTTTAATCTTTTTTCTCTCTGATGTTCAAACATTATAATTTCTATTGATCTATTTTCATGTGTGGTGACCTCTTCTTATGTTACATCTGACCTCTTCTTATGTTACATCTATTATTGAGCTCTTTTGGTAATTTAAAAATTTCTCTTATTGAGTTTTTTGGTTCCAAAATTTTTATTTTAAAGATCCTATTTGTTTTCCAAATTTTCTATATCTTCATTCATTTGAAGACTGTGATTATTTCATGAAACATAATCATAACAGATGCTTTAAAGTTATGAGACTCTGCATCTTAATAAAATTTTGTAGACAGCTACTTTCTTCTTTAGGAAACAATCAGTCAAACTACTTTAATACCACAAACCCTGAACCACCTTTTTTCGGAACCGTAATTCTAGTAACAGTTTAATTTTCAAAGCCTTTGCTGCATAATTCTGGTACATTCAGTGTGTGAAACATCTAAGGTTCATTATGGATTTGGAAGTGATCCAGACATTTGTTTAGTCTTAACCTTTGTATTGTTAATTCTGATCAGTTCCACACATGATTAGTTCAAAGTATAGCCCAAAATCTTATGTGTACATAAATTCAAAGTATCTCTTTTTTTTCCCATACCCTGTAATCTCCATGCTCTTGAATTTTCAGTGGCCCCTGTTCTGCTGTTGCAGATACTAAATCTGAAGTTTTAGGGCACCCATTCTATTGCACACATCCTATGACCGGGTTAATGTTGGTGTAAAACAGCAAGATAAAAGAGTCTGCAAAGCTGCTGCTGTTGCCACTGCCACTTCCACCTCTTTTGCCTCTGCTGCTTCCATCATAAGCATCCAGTTTCTTTCTGGAATTTGTCTAGTATGATGCTAGAGAATCGAAAAAGCTTCATCCTTTAACCCCCCACACCAAGATTTCATTCTTTTGTCTAGACAAAGTGTTTTTTTTTTTTCTTCTTAGAACTTTTTCTGTCTATGTCTATCTGCAGTTCTGAGAGATATGGTAAATCTAATCAAGAAGCTTTAAAAAAAATGAACAAAAAAGAAAACATAACAAAAACACACAGCAAATCAAGACAGCAGCAAAAAGCAAAACAAAACAAAACAAAAAACCACAAACGGAAATTTACCACTATATGGTCATTTAAGGGTGGTGGTGATTTCCCTACCTTATGTGCCAGCTCTTACCTACTGCTCAGAGCCCTCTAATAGAGGTTTTACTTTTTTTCCCAGTATCCCTGGTAGTAATCAGTTAGCAAGATAAGCTAGATGTGCATATTCCATCTTAACTAGAACTGGAAATTTCCTATACCAACAATCTTTAAGAATCTCAGAGTCCAATGGGCCATTATTATTGACATGAGAGACATACATTTAAGAGAGGTGAGAAGAACACATTATTTTCAACATTTTGAAAAAGACTATTCTGTATTCCTAATTAGAACTCCATAATTTGATTACTGGAAAGAAAATGGAAAGTTGTTTACTTAGAGATGACATGTAAAGACTCCTTGTATTTAGGGATAAAAAATGAAGTGAGGAGCGAGAGAGAGAAGAAGAAAGAGACAGGGACAGAGAAAGAGATATTCTATAATAAATTTCCAGGAGTTAGTAAAAAATATTTCTCACCTATTTATTTTTATAAGTAACATTTTTCTTCGTAGAACATTTTATGTTCAAGCAACTTATATGTGTTTGTGTGTGTGTATCTTAATTTTTTGAACTGTAGAAAAGCAAATGTTGGATAATCGATCTAGGTTTGTAACCAAGAAAGACTAAGATGTCAACACAATATGATAATCACATACTTGGAGAAATAAATTATAAGTATTATGGCTAAATTGAAAATTATGATCCAAGGCTTTCATAAGCCACTGTTGACTCAGAAGATGGTGCATAACATGAGATAAGGGTTAAAAAGCCTTATCACAGGGAAACCAAAGAAAGACAGTTCTGGTGTCAGTCTAGTCAGGGAGAAAGTTATTGTCATGTTAAATAAACACAAATGCCTCTAAAAGCAAAGACTCCTGGGATCCCATTCTTAGGATCTGTTAGAGGGCTGCTGGTCAGAGAGAATGTAGGTATCTGAACTATATATGCAAGGACTGAGCCTAGGGAATGAGAGGCTATTAAATCGATTAGAGCAGTAGGATGCTTTCATTTCCATTCTAGGTTGAATACTTTGACAAGAGTGTGAAGATAAACCCAGTTGCAAGTGTCATTGCTGGAAGGAGAATAAGCAGTTAAGATCTATGGAAATAACCTAAAAGAAGGGAAAATAGCTTCATAGAAGTGGAAGAACCATTTTCTAAAGCCATTTCTATGATTATGAAAGTTGAGCTGAATTCTCATAGATGTTTAGGCATCCTTAGAATGGATAGGGTACGGTATTTTATTGTAGGTATGTCACTAGGGTGGTTATAAAGAGGGAGGAATTAAGGATGCATTTCAGGTTTCCAGTCTGTGAATGTAGCAGATATTGGGACATGAGAGGTAGTCAGACAGTAAGAAAGTCAAAAAGTGAGAGAGAGAGAGAGAATGGAGGGGTTAAAAAAAAAAAAAAGGGCAAGATTGTGATGTTTTAAAATGGATATTTTGAGATCTGTAAATCACAAAATTTTTGATGTCTAGTAAGTAGTTGGAATTGCAGGACTAGAATTCCTGCCTTGGGACCTGGGAGATTGGCTCCAGAACCAGGAAGTTTACAGTTAGAGAAGGATCATATTTTAGAAATGTGGGTTAGAGGAATTGCTGTGAGAGCAGGGAAATTATTACCCCAAATTGTGGTAACAGCATATTTCTCCATTAACCTGGTTTCTTGAGGTACTACAGTTGGAAAGCCCTGGGGATGCTTTATTTGTAAGTGCTAGGGAGAGATAAAGAGAGTTGGGTGGTATGAATCTTACTACAGGTGTTATTGATTATAAAAAATTATCTTTTTTTTGCTCATACTGCACAGACCATATATCTCTTTCAAAAAATAGAAACATTCTAAAGCAGTTGAAATTCTCTCTAGTGGACGATTGTTAATTCCTTTTATATCTACAGCTAACGATGCAAGTCAGAATAATTTTGATAATGTTTTTACGAAAAAATTGTCCAATATGTTTGAGGAGACACTTAAATATATATAATGGAGAAGATACATATAATGAGAAAAAAGAAACTTTTGTTTTTAGCCTTTTATCTGACTTTTTTACTTGTAACAACTTTAATTACAATTTATATCATTTCTACACAAAACCTGCATTGGAGCTCTTATCTGGGCAAATTAGATATACTATTAAAGTTTGAACTATGAATGCACACTGAATCATTTCTCCCCAAATTATGCAAATGCTTAATTAGTCTTTAATTCAATATTATATGTAAATTGGGTCCATTTCAAATCTAATACATGTTTTAAGAAAAGTCCATTTTCACCACTAAATCAGAATACTTCTCTATTTTGGAAATAAAGTCGGATAGAGAACAGAAAATTGTTTACAAATGAGCCTATTCTTGACCAACTTCTAATGAAAGGATGTAAGATAAATTTTTATTTAATATTTGAGCTGAATCTAGTGTATGAATGTCAAGCCGTTTATTGCTGCTGGAGGATTTTCTAAAAAAAAATGATGTTTAGCAGGAAGCGATGTGACAATTTCCACTATAAGCTTAGGGAAATAATAGTAATTTAAGACACAGAATTGTTTTATTATCTCTGAAGCCCCATGACTTTAGACTCCTTGGTTTGAAGCAATGGAAGGAAATATAAAGAGGATTAATACTACCAGCTCGTGTTTGAGGAGCTCAATGATGATCTACTATTTATGCAGTACTAAAAATTTAATTGATTACCTTTTAGTCTGAAAAGGGAAGTGACTATACTATCTAGTACTGTATATATTTTGATTAATTTTTTGGTTAATTATCTTTATATATTTTGATTAATTTTTTTCTTTAGAAAAAATACTGTTACCGTATATATTACGTATATAACAATAATAATATAAATGTATTAGTTATTGACGTAACACCTATTTGATGTGATACACATTAAGAACTAATAGGTTAACAGAATAATAAACTAAAAGTATACACAAACACACACACACACACAACTCCTGGGATATAGGGAAAATTACACTTTAGAATTCAAGATTCCTGGGTTTGAATGACATATCTGCTGTTAAGTTTGGGCAGTACATTCTCTCTTTGGGCTTAGTTTCCTCATTTTAAAAAGAAACATGACAGTCCCCATCATATGATGTTGATGTGAATAATAAATAAAATAAAATTTAAAGTATTTACCAGAATACCTGGCACATAGACAACATTGATACACAGTCCTCGTTTTTGCTACCATTACTGCGTTGCTTTGATTGTTGTTATCAGAAGATGACTTGTGTTGATATTAGTAATCTTTGTTGAGTAATGAATGTGAGAACTTAACAGATGTGGCTGTATGGGTCCTAATTGTTTGAATCCAGCAAACAGCATGTCTTTGTCATCCCAACTGGTATAGTGTCATGTCACAGACTTCCACTGTTACCAGGTCATGGTGGGGGCAGTGATCAGGGGAATGAGTAAGTAGAAGGTTCTTGAATGTTGCCACCTGAAATGGGACTAGATCAATAAAACAAGTGGGCAGAATGTCTCTCTTTAGCTCTCTCTATCCTTCTCCACAACCAAAAGAGAAATAAGAGTTACAATAAAATGTCTTGCAGATGGCCGTGACAATGACTGACATTTTAAAAATATCATTCTCGATGTCAACTTGATAGAGATTCATAAGATGTATTAGGGAACAAGAAATGGGTTTTTGAAGCGTGAAACACACTTGTATGAGCATGCCACTTTGCTCAGATGAACGGAAGTAGGAAAGGTGGTTAATAATTAATTAATCTGTTCCTTGTGAATTCCTGAATGAATTCTGACTTAAGTGTGAAACAGAATAGAGCTAGTGTATTGCACTAGGCAGAAGAAAAAAAAAAGGAAAAAAATGAAGAAACAGGAGGGGCGGAGCAAGATGGCCGAATAGGAACAGCTCCAGTCTCCATCTCCCAGCGCGAGCGACACAGAAGACCAGCGATTTCTGCATTTTCAACTGAGGTACTGGGGTCATCTCACTCGGGAGTGCCGGACAATCCGTGCGGGTCAGCTGCTGAAGCCTGACCAGTGAGAGCTGAAGCAGGGCGAGGCATCACCTCAGCTGGGAAGCGCGAGGGGGAAGGGAGTCCCTTTTCCTAGCCAGGGAAACTGAGACACACAACACCTGGAAAATCGGGTAACTCCCACCCCAATACTGCGCTATAACACCGGCACACCGGAGAATATATCCCACACCTGGCCGGGAGGGTCCCACGCCCACGGAGCCTCCCTCCTTGCTAACACAGCAGTCTGCGGCAATCTAACCGCAAGGCAGCAGCCAGGCTGGGGGAGGGGCGCCCGCCATCGCTGAGGCTTAAGTAGGTAAATAAAGCCGCTGGGAAGCTCAAACAGGGTGGAGCTCACAGCAGCTCAAGGAAACCTGCCTGTCTCTGTAGACTGAGCCTCTGGGGACAGGGCTCAGCTAAAGGAGCAGAAGCCTGTGCAGATGCGAACGACTCTGTCTGACAGCTTTGAAGAGAGCAGTGGATCTCCCAACACGGAGGTTGAGATCTGAGAAGGGGCAGTCTGCCTGCTCAAGCGAGTCCCTGACCCCTGAGTAGCCTAACTGGGAGACATCCCCCACTAGGGGCAGTCTGACACCCCACACCTCACAGGGTGGAGTACACCCCTGAGAGGAAGCTTCCAAAGCAAGAATCAGACAGGTGCACTCGCTGTTCAGCAATATTCTGTCTTCTGCAACCTCTGCTTCTGATACCCAGGCAAACAGGGTCTGGAGTGGACCTCAAGCAATCTCCAACAGACCTATAGCTGAGGGTCCTGACTGTCAGAAGGAAAACTATCAAACAGGAAGGACACCTATACCAAAACCCCATCAGTACGTCACCATCATCAAAGACCAGAGACAGATGAAACCACAAAGATGGGGAAAAAGCAGGGCAGAAAAGCTGGAAATTCAAAAAATAAGAGCGCATCTCCTCCTGCAAAGGAGCACAGCCCATCGCCAGCAACGGATCAAAGCTGGTCAGAGAATGATTTTGATGAGATGAGAGAAGAAGGCTTCAGTCCATCAAACCTCTCAGAGCTAAAGGAGGAATTACGTACCCAGCGCAAAGAAATTAAAAATCTTGAAAAAAGAGTGGAAGAATTGACAGCTAGACTAATTAATGCATAGAAGGTCATAAAGGAAATGACAGAGATGAAAACCATGACACGAGAAATACGTGACAAATCCACAAGCTTCAGTAACCGACTCGATCAACTGGAAGAAAGAGTATCAGCGATGGAGGATCAAATGAATGAAATGAAGCGAGAAGAGAAACCAAAAGAAAAAAGAAGAAAAAGAAATGAACAAAGCCTGCAAGAAGTATGGGATTATGTAAAAAGACCAAATCTACGTCTGATTGGGGTGCCTGAAAGTGAGGGGGAAAATGGAACCAAATTGGAAAACACTCTACAGGATATCATCCAGGAGAACTTCCCCAACCTAGCAGGGCAGGCCAACATTCAAATTCAGGAAATACAGAGAACGCCACAAAGATACTCCTCCAGAAGAGCAACTCCAAGACACATAATTGCCAGATTCACCAAAGTTGAAATGAAGGAAAAAATCTTAAGGGCAGCCAGAGAGAAAGGTCGGGTTACCCACAAAGGGAAGCCCATCAGACTGACAGCAGATCTCTTGGCAGAAACTCTACAAGCCAGAAGAGAGTGGGGGCCAATATTCAACATTCTTAATGAAAAGAATTTTAAACCCAGAATTTCATATCCAGCCAATCTAAGTTTCATAAGTGAAGGAGAAATAAAATTCTTTACAGATAAGCAAATGCTTAGAGATTTTGTCACCACCAGGCCTGCCTTACAAGAGACCCTGAAGGAAGCCCTAAACATGGAAAGGAACAACCGCTACTAGCCATTGCAAAAACATGCCAAAATGTAAAGACCATCGAGCCTAGGAAGAAACTGCATCAACTAATGAGCAAAATAACCAGTTAATATCATAATGGCAGGATCAAGATCACACATAACAATATTAACCTTAAATGTAAATGGACTAAATGCTCCAATTAAAAGACACAGACTGGCAAACTGGATAAAAAGTCAAGACCCATCAGTCTGCTGTATTCAGGAGACCCATCTCACATGCAGAGACATACATAGGCTCAAAATAAAGGGATGGAGGAAGATCTACCAAGCAAATGGAGAACAAAAAAAAAGCAGGGGTTGCAATCCTAGTCTCTGATAAAACAGACTTGAAACCATCAAAGATCAAAAGAGACAAAGAAGGCCACTACATAATGGTAAAGGGATCAATTCAACAGGAAGAGCTAACTATCCTAAATATATATGCACCCAATACAGGAGCACCCAGATTCATAAAGCAAGTCCTTAGAGACTTACAAAGAGACTTAGACTCCCATACAATAATAATGGGAGACTTCAACACTCCACTGTCAACATTAGACAGATCAACGAGACAGAAAGTTAACAAGGATATCCAGGAATTGAACTCATCTCTGCACCAAGCGGACCTAATAGACATCTATAGAACTCTCCACCCCAAGTCAACAGAATATACATTCTTCTCAGCACCACATCACACTTATTCCAAAATTGACCACATAATTGGAAGTAAAGCACTCCTCAGCAAATGTAAAAGAACAGAAATTATAACAAACTGTCTCTCTGACCACAGTGCAATCAAACTAGAACTCAGGACTAAGAAACTCAATCAAAACCGCTCAACTACATGGAAACTGAACAACCTGCTCCTGAATGACTACTGGGTACATAACGAAATGAAAGCAGAAATAAAGATGTTCTTTGAAACCAATGAGAACAAAGATACAACATACCAGAATCTCTGGGACACATTTAAAGCAGTGTGTAGAGGGAAATTTATAGCACTAAGTGCCCACAAGAGAAAGCAGGAAAGATCTAAAATTGACACTCTAACATCACAATTAAACGAACTAGAGAGGCAAGAGCAAACACATTAAAAAGCTAGCAGAAGGCAAGAAATAACTAAGATCAGAGCAGAACTGAAGGAGATAGAGACACAAAAAACCCTCCAAAAAATCAATGAATCCAGGAGTTGGTTTTTTGAAAAGATCAACAAAATTGACAGACCGCTAGCAAGGCTAATAAAGAAGAAAAGAGAGAGGAATCAAATAGATGCAATAAAAAATGATAAAGGGGATATCACCACCGACCCCACAGAAATACAAACTACCATCAGAGAATACTATAAACACCTCTACGCAAATCAACTAGAAAATCTAGAAGAAATGGATAATTTCCTGGACACGTATACTCTCCCAAGACTAAACCAGGAAGAAGTTGAATCCCTGAATAGACCAATAGCAGCCTCTGAAATTGAGGCAACAATTAATAGCCTACCCACCAAAAAAAGCCCAGGACCAGATGGATTCACAGCTGAATTCTACCAGAGGTACAAGGAGGAGCTGGTACCATTCCTTCTGAAACTATTCCAATCAATAGAAAAGGAGGGAATCCTCCCTAACTCATTTTATGAGGCCAACATCATCCTGATACCAAAGCCTGGCAGAGACACAACAAAAAAAGAGAATTTTAGACCAATCTCCCTGATGAACATCGATGCAAAAATCCGCAATAAAATACTGGCAAACCGGATTCAGTAGCACATCAAAAAGCTTATCCACCATGATCAAGTGGGCTTCATCCCTGGGATGCAAGGCTGGTTCAACATTCGCAAATCAATCAACGTAATCCAGCATATCAACAGAACCAAAGACAAGAACCACATGATTATCTCAATAGATGCAGAAAAGGCTTTTGACAAAATTCAATAGCCCTTCATGCTAGAAACGCTCAACAAATTCGGTATTGATGGAACGTACCTCAAAATATTAAGAGCTATTTATGACAAACCCACAGCTAATATCATACTGAATGGGCAAAAACTGGAAAAATTCCCTTTGAAAACTGGCACAAGACAGGGATGCCCTCTCTCACCACTCCTATTCAACATAGTGTTGGAAGTTCTGGCCAGGGCAATTAGGCAAGAGAAAGAAATCAAGGGTATTCAGTTAGGAAAAGAAGAAGTCAAATTGTCCCTGTCTGCAGATGACATGATTGTATATTTAGAAAACCCCATCGTCTCAGCCCAAAATCTTCTTAAGCTGATAAGCAACTTCAGCAAAGTCTCAGGATACAAAATTAATGTGCAAAAATCACAAGCATTCTTATACACCAGTAACAGACAAGCAGAGAGCCAAATCAGGAATGAACTTCCATTCACAATTGCTTCAAAGAGAATAAAATACCTAGGAATCCAACTTTACATGGGATGTAAAGGACCTCTTCAAGGAGAACTACAAACCACTGCTCAGTGAAATAAAAGAGGACACTAACAAATGGAAGAACATACCATGCTCATGGATAGGAAGAATCAATATCGTGAAAATGGCCATACTGCCCAAGGTTATTTATAGATTCAATGCCATCCCCATCAAGCTACCAATGAGTTTCTTCGCAGAATTGGAAAAAACGGCTTTAAAGTTCATATGGAACCAAAAAAGAGCCCGCATTGCCAAGACAATCCTAAGTCAAAAGGACAAAGCTGGAGGCGTCACGCTACCTGACTTCAAACTATACTACAAGGCTACAGTAACCAAAACAGCATGGTACTGGTACCAAAACAGAGATATAGACCAATGGAACAGAACAGAGTCCTCAGAAATAATACCACACATCTACAGCCATCTGATCTTTGACAAACCTGAGAGAAACAAGAAATGGGGAAAGGATTCCCTATTTAATAAATGGTGCTGGGAAAATTGGCTAGCCATAAGTAGAAAGCTGAAACTGGATCCTTTCCTTACTCCTTATACGAAGATTAATTCAAGGTGGATTAGAGACTTAAATGTTAGACCTAATACCATAAAAACCCTAGAAGAAAATCTAGGTAGTACCATTCAGGACATAGGCATGGGCAAGGACTTCATGTCTAAAACACCAAAAGCAACGGCAGCAAAAACCAAAATTGACAAATGGGATATGATTAAACTAAAGAGCTTCTGCACAGCAAAAGAAACTACCATCAGAGTGAACAGGCAACCTACAGAATGGGAGAAAATTTTTGCAATCTACTCATCTGACAAAGGGCTAATTTCCAGAATCTACAAAGAACTCAAACAAATATACAAGAAAAAAACAAACAACCCCATCAAAAAGTGGGGAAAGGATATGAACAGACATTTCTCAAAAGAAGACATTCATACAGCCAACAGACACATGAAAAAATGCTCATCATCACTGGCCATCAGAGAAATGCAAATCAAAACCACAATGAGATACCATCTCACACCAGTTAGAATGGCAATCATTAAAAAATCAGGAAACAATAGGTGTTGGAGAGGATGTGGAGAAATAGGAACACTTTTACACTGCTGGTGGGATTGTAAACTAGTTCAACCATTATGGAAAACAGTATGGCAATTCCTCAAGGATCTAGAACTAGATGTACCATATGACCCAGCCATCCCACTACTGGATATATACCCAAAGGATTATAAATTATGCTACTACAAAGACACATGCACACGTATGTTTATTGCGGCACTATTCACAATAGCAAAGACTTGGAATCAACCCAAATGTCCATCAGTGACAGACTGGATTAAGAAAATGTGGCACATATACACCATGGAATACTATGCAGCCATAAAAAAGGATGAGTTTGCGTCCTTTGTAGGGACATGGATGCAGCTGGAAACCATCATTCTTAGCAAACTATCACAAGAAGAGAAAACCAAACACCGCATGTTCTCACTCATAGGTGGGAACTGAACAATGAGATCACTTGGACTCGGGAAGGGGAACATCACACAATGGGGCCTATCATGGGAAGGGGGGAGGGGGGAGGGATTGCATTGGGGAGTTATACCTGATATAAATGATGAATTGATGGGTGCTGACGAGTTGATGGGTGCAGCACACCAACATGGCACAAGTATACATATGTAACAAACCTGCACGTTATGCACATGTACCCTAGAACTTAAAGTATAATTAAAAAAAAAAAATGAAGAAACAATACGAGACTTTGGAGGATATATATCACCATCTCCATGCCTGAAACTTCTTCAGATTTGGACTACTTTTGACTGGGTAAGGAGTATGGAATAAAAAGAGGGGTATCATGTCATTGTTTTGAGTGAGCTCATTTCTGAAGCTGGCTGAAGCATTTTATGACCTATTGCTGTGCCACACCTCCATCTGTACATCTTGTCTCTCTTGTTCATCCAATTAGAGATGGAAATTTACTGCAGTACAACAGAAGTGAGAAGGAAGTAAGTGGACAGGTGGCTATGTATTCTATTTGATGGTGCGAAAGTGATTGGAGGAAGGGCAGAGAAAGACAAGAGCATGGGAGCAGAGCACAAGAGAAATTCTGTATTACTGGGGAACACTCAGCACATAATGGCTCCATCCAAACCTCTGCACTAAGGGAAAATCAAACTCTAACATGGCTTTTAGAAACATAAAGTCTTGTTCCTAGAATGACTACACCTCCCTATTAAAATACTTGAGAAAACTCAGTGCTGCCAGGAGAATTTACTGTTTGTTCTAGCCAACACCTTCCCATTCTTGGAGAACTTACTTAAAAAGGGCATAGAACTGTGAACGCATCCTCTACCCCTTTGAGAAAAAATATGTAACTTCTACAATTCAGGAGTGTCTTTCTCAAGCACCTGAAAGCCATTTCTTTGAAATGTAATTATTGGGAAAGAGAGAGCCTCTTTCAGTTTCTGTGGATGGATGAAATCCTAACTTTGATAATTACCAGCTAGCAGACACAAGTGATCTAATGACATTAGCGCTGACCAATCTTTTGTAAGTTTTTCACTTGACCCCACTTGCCTCCTCACAGTAGCCCCTCATCCTCCCTCTAAAATGCACAGTCACCTCTGCTCAAATTGGAACGAAACTCTTTCCCCTATTGTTAATTGTTGCTGAATAAAAATTTTTAACCGCTTTAACTAATGTCCAGCTCTATTTTTCACAGATAATCACATGATTTTATTTCATTCTATCTTATCTTATGCTACTTCTATCAAGGGACAAATTTTAGACTACTTCTAATTTTCCAGCGGTATATTTGCCTCCACATCTTCAAGGATTCATTCTAGAATCATATACTATTGTAAGATGTTAAATATCCTGAGGTCTTAACCTATGAATAGAAGACCAGTCTAGCTAATGACTGACATTAGTATTCTAATAGTATCTTCCCAAATAATAACGGGGAATGAAAAAGAAAATTATAAGCTCCATCTATTGGCAACATGGCTTGGATCAACCTTTTCTTGCCCAAATGTTTCAAGAGAAAAAGAGATTTAGAGATAAGTTCCTGAGACATGAAAGATGGAAATTGTTACATTGAAAAACAAAACCAAAAGAAGGGAGACAAAAAAACTTTAAAAATACTTGTTAAAAAAACCAAATAACATTTTAAAATTTGTCTTCAAAATGACTATATATAGTAAGCAAATTAATTTATAAAAATTTTATGACCATCTTAAGACAAATTTGCTGATTTTAGTATATACAATATACTAAAACTTAAAGAAGTGTATGCATAAGGAACTTAAAGCATGGTGCATTTGTATGGTCAAATATTCTGCAACCAATAAAATTGTGCCATTTGTTTTTTTTTTTTTTGAGATGGAGTTTCTTGTCGCCCAGGCTGCAATGCAATGGTGGGATCTTGGCTCACTGCAACCTCCGCCTCCCAGGTTCAAGCGATTCTTCTGCCTCAGCCTCCTGAGTAGCTGGGATTATAGGCACCTGCTACCACGCCCAGCTAATTTTTGTATTTTTAGTAGAGATGGAGTTTCACCATGTTGGCCAGGCTGGTCTCGAACTCCTGACCTCAGGTGATCTACCCACCTCGGCCTCCCAGAGTGCTGGTATTACAGGCGTGGCCACTGTGCCCGGCCCAAAATTGTGCTATTAAAGGGCATTTGATACCACAGGAAACTAACATGAAAATCTCAGAACCAGAACACATTTGTATATGTAGTATGACCCTAGGTAATAGTATATTAACTCACTTGTATACAAACACACTCATTATATATGCATACAAATAAACAGTCCAATAGCAGTATATGATTTCCAAAATTAAATAGGTCATTTATTCTGAGTAATGAGATCATAGACAATATCATTTTCTTTTTCATACCTTTTGGCATTTGCCTAATTCCTTCAAGTCAGCATAGATTATTTTATAATTAGAAAAAAGTACATAAATATAAACATTATATGCATTCATATGAGCACCATAAGAAATCTGTAAAGTGTGTGAAACACTTGGAAGTAAAGCATAATTCTCAAAAATAAAGTGTGTAGTTTCAGAATTACGTTCCTATAGTGAGCTACTTTAGGATGAGAAGTATCTTATTTATCTTTTCTTTTCTGGCCCATCAAACAAGCTTGACAAATATATGATGACTAAATGAGCATCTATGAATTTTCAAGAAAATGTATATTTGAATATTCTTTATTTAATTAGACACGGAAGCTTATTATCCATTTTACCAAAATTTAAATAAAAATTGCCTGCTTTTACAGAAAAGAAAAATTGAAGTCTGGATAAATTTTCGGAGAAATTCACTGGGAAAGATGGAGTAGATTATTCCAACTTCATATCCGATGGTGTCCCCATTTTCTTAAAATGTTTTACTTAATAAGCATTTACTGAGAATTTGCTTTGTGCAAAGGTTTAAATGAGACAATAGTGCCAGGCCAAAATGTACCCTAGACTTTAAAGCTGTCCTTCACGAGAATGCAAATGCTGTGGTTGGCTGGAGAATATGTGCTTTGGGAAGAGATAAGGTACTAGAAAAGGAAGGTGGGACGAGAGTCAACTCACAAATACCCCAAGCTATTTCAACATTTCTCATGCAGATGAACATGCTGTGACATATGAAATAGCATCAACAGCATCTCTATATTTTTTACAAGCATAAAGGTAGGCACTGAATTTTGAGAAAAAGATTTGTTCCTTCCAATTTCCAAACCGAATGTGGGTCATTCTTGAAGACTATGAAATAAACGATGCACATTCATACATATAGCTCCATTGATGAAATCAAGAGACAATGACATTGAATTCTCCAATTCAAAAAGCTCCCAAGATGAGAAGTTAAGCAAATTACTAAGTGCTCTTCGTTTATCTAAGCCCAAATTTTATGGTGGAAGATGTTAATTCATCTCTGCCTAAGAGAAACCGCTAATGAAAACACAAACTATGTCAACTGCAAAATGCTTTTCTGAAAGGTCATGTCACAACTAGAGGGCCCTCAAAAGTGTTTTAAAGTATTCTTTGCTGGAGAGAGTTGATTTAATCACCTGTAACCTGTCCTCTGGGGATAATTTGAATTTGATAGCACTCTGCAAAGACATGTTTGCAGGAAAGAAAATTCTAAAGATACTTTCTGTAAAAAGCCTAACACAAACAACGCAAACTTTTATAGCCCCTCAATTTATTTTCACATAGTATGAAAAGCACAAGATTTATCGCTTTGTTCTTGTTTGTTTATTTAATAAATATGTCTTGTTTTCTCCAGCAATGCTACCAGGAGCTGAAATGACTCAAGTGCAAGAAATATTTCAAAGCTAAGAATAAGAAGAAGCAATAAAGAATAGAGCTTAATTGTCGTCACAAATCTAATCTGACTGTTCTCATAATGCTTTCTTCCCTGGGTGCCTCTGCTTTAGAACTTTGTGTCAAGTAAGCAACAATTAACACAGACTTAAGAGTGCAGGTTATATATTGGAAATGAGACTTTCACATTTTTGCAGGGACTCAGGAATATATATATATATATATATATATATATATATATCAATGTTATGATTTTCAGCAATAACCAGGTATCATCATCTGGGATGAGCCAATTTGAAAATTGATGTTTTTCTCTTAAGGTTTTAATCATTAGAATTTGGACCAAGATCATGACGCTGGAGGGGGAAAAGGAAGTGATTTCTTCACTATTTGACTTTCAGAAATAGCACAAATGACCGTTTTAATTAGCTTTTAAGGAAGGGCCTGGAAGTAGCTGGAGGAAAGTAGACTGGGTAGATTTTCCCCAAGGAACTTAAAAACTAGCATTTACTAAAGTGTATTCTGCAGAATACTACATCCTTGAAATATGATTAATTGAAAAACAATGAGATTCTGTGATCAACTATATTTTGAAAAATATGTATTTAAATAAAATTTTATCTTACTGTACATTTCTCATAATATTTTTTCCTAGCTACATGGGCATTATCAATTTTCAAGAGAAGTATAAAATAAACAATTTTCCAAACTTGATTGGTCCCACAATACTTTTTTTTGCTACACATTTAATGGAGAAAAGTCTTTCAATGTCATGCCTAGATACGAACATTATTTTTGTCCAGGCATCTTCCACACATGTGATTGACGCAAACTTTTTTCTTTTTGAAGGGGGCAAGAGTGGGAAGTAAGTAAACCAAGTTATTTAGAATACAGAATTGTTAGAACTTTAGCACAGTATTAAGCCATTTGTCTGATGCAATAAACTGTTTGTGTTTTTCTAAGGAGTCAGGCATTATGGTAAGAATTCCCCAATATAAGAAATAAGTTCATTCTATCTACATAGTTAAGGAAAATGAGACTCATGAAGTTAAAAGTAATTTACATAGCTAATTGTGACAAATCTGGAAATTGGACTTAATTCAGATGCGTCAACCCTCCCTATCAACCAGCACAGATGATGAATATTGTTGGCGGCTGTGTGAATTATACTTAGACCTTGTCTCAGACCAAAGCCAAAATTGATTCTAACAGAACAAACTGAGCCAGTCAGACCATCATCACTTTGCTATGAAGAGTAATGACTCATATACGGACTTCAGAAGACAGATTAAAAATATGTTTCCAATCCATTGCTTTCCCTGCATGATTTAAGATTTTATAAACCATTGAGGTAGAAGGTAGGACAAAGCTTCTCATGCTTGTATACAAGAATCAGACACTCTTCTCAAGATTTTTAGTTAGAGTATAGTGATTTGTATATTTAATTAACTTCCCAGGAAACACTCTTTTAGGTAATCCTTGAGCTGTGTTTTAAGAAGCTCTGATTTGAAGAATATAAAACATAGCCAGTTATTGCTAATCTAGAAAATATAAATGTCTAGCAAAGATCAGTATGTTAATTATTCCACAGTACAAAAAAATTGTTGGACACGTAAGTAAAGGAGATGAAAGTCAGAATTTGTTAGATCTTCCCGCTGTTTTAAAAAGGCTCTGTATCTGACTCTTTTTTAAAAGCTAGCTTGGATTAGGGAAACATAATCTATTACCTATTGTTTCTCATTTAATAATTCATTCTTTAAAGACCTTGTCCTTATGCTTATTTTTATATCTGTGTTCAGTTCATACTTACAGATATTCAGGTGGCTAATAGATTGGCTCAAAGTAGAGTACGAAAGGAAGTCAGATACTAGTCCTGCATTCCAACATCATAGGCTGTCATTAGAAATGGGAGGGTAGACCCGGCATGATGGCTCATGCCTGTAATCCCAGCATTTTGGGGGGCCAAGGCGGGTGGATCACAAGGTCAGAAGATCGAGACCATCCTGGCTAACATGGTTAAACCCCATCTCTACTAAAAAAATAAAAATTAAAAATTAGCCAGGCGTGGTGGCGGGCACCTGTAATCCTAACTACTCGGGAGGCTGAGGCAGGAGAATGGAGTGAACCCGGGAGGCGGTGCTTGCAGTGAGCCGAGATGGCGCCACTACACTCCAGCCTGAGCGACAGAGCAAGACTCCGTCTCAAAAAAAGAAAAAAAAAGAAAAAAAGAAAAGGTAAATCACATAAGAAAATAATGAAAATTTGTTTTCTATAACAGTTGCATTGGTCTGATTACAAGTTTTTCTTTTCAATGTTTAAAAAATTTATCTGCTTCTTCAAGAAGCAGAAGAGGGCTATACACTGGACACAAAATGTTGAAGTTTTGCACATCTAAATAGCCGGGGATATTCTAAATTAGCCCAGCTCTACACAATCCAGAATTTTTAGATATTGTAACTATTATATCAGGCAGAACGTGAAATAACAAAATTTTAAGTCAGTAAGAAGGAGGTGGCAGAGAAACAAGAGGTGTGGAGGTATGGGAGGGTGTGCAAACAACAGAGAGAGAGATGAGGAGAAAGTGTCAGAAAACAGAGGCAGATGGGAGAGAGAAGACAGATCAAGCCTGAGAGTGAAAGAAATGGGAGAAAGAGCAAAGAACAGGTAAGAGTGAAGAATAAGGAGAACGCATGCCACCTGTGTCTCTAGGTGTCCTGCTACAGGGATCATCCTAGGGGATAGAAACACCAGTGTGAACATTCAAGTTTTGCTCTCCATCTTCCCAAGGACCATCCCGCAGAAATTAACCATAGGAAGTAAGATATACATAGAGTTATATGAAAAGAACATTAGATATTCAGATAAACCCAAAAGAAAAAAAAAGAATACATTGGCATTCAAAGAAAGACAAAAGGAACAGAAGTGAAAGGGTTGTCTAAGTTAAGACCCCACCAGCAGGAAGCAGAAGGCTCCATCCAGGGCTGATACCAGATGTCATGTTGCCAGGTGAACATCAGGTAAGGAGAAGCAGATGTCTAGAACAAAGATGACATCTGCATTGAGGGTATTAGCAGTGTGAGGACTTAAACTAGGAGACAAAGAACACAGCAGTGCAATTGAAGGGGAAAAGATCACAGGATGGTTATTGCAAAACCAGGAAACCTCAGGCATGTGACTCCTTTCTGAAATGTACCATCTATTGGCAAATACATGTGTAGCTAATATTCATATCTTCATTAATTCATTGTTTAATAAGCATACTTCCACTGGCCATAGAAGTATTGTTCATCTCAGGAAATCAACAAGAACATAAAAAAGGGTAAACCATTTTATGAATTCCAAAGGTCCAGGTCTAAGTACAAGTACTGAGATTCAATGTGAACTTCTCAATTGAGAGAATATCAGTGTTTTATTTATCCACTGAACTTATACTGATGTTTCAATTGTTGTGTTATTCTACTGACCTCTTTTTTCCCCAGCTCTTTTCTATTTATCCAAACAAAGAAATAGTAGCAGAAAGTCACTGGGGGAAAGTAAAACATTTTTGAATAGACCAAGGAGGAGCCCCAGTTTAGGAATAAAGTAGTCCTTTCCAGCACACGTCATACTGACAGCTCTCGTATTTGGTGTCGTGCAGAGAGACAGATAATATCACAGCATGCCATAGAGACAAAGAACTATAGGGCCAAAACAGAGCCCTCAGAAAGGAGTTGTGGTATTGATTTTTTTATTAAATCACATTTCTCTGAAAATGGAGAATTTGCATTTCTAAGGGAAAAGACGCCTTCGGCTTTATGCCTCCCTGATTTCCAAACTCTAGGAAAAAACTAGGGAATATGATAAATATTTCAAAGACAATCTCTGCAGATATGCAACGTAGTGGTAGAGAAGGGACTAGAATCAACTTTTCTTGATTTCAAGTGTGACACTTTTTATGTTTTTAAGAACACATTAAAACAATTTTGTGGGTGAAATTATTTCCATGGGTAGAATAATTATTCTTCTCCCATCACATCTTCCCTTTGGATAGTTTCTGAGAAGTACTGTGAGATGGATCAGTATTTGGCAAAATTTTACAAGAGGAAGTATAAACCAGAACTGGAGGATTTGCCAAACTAGAACATCTTCCTTCCCTGCCAACCACAATGGAAATAGCCACATATACTTCAACAGAAACGGTTTCAGGTAATCAGAGAGGCTTGAGTTGAGATCCTTGCCTCCTCTCCTGTCTCTACAGTGGTCTCACAATGAACAAACTGTTATAAAAAATGGACTAAGGCTGGGCGCGGTGGCTCAAGCCTATAATCCCAGCACTTTGGGAGGCCGAGACGGGCGGATCACGAGGTCAGGAGATCGAGACCATCCTGGCTAACACGCTGAAACCCCGTCTCTACTAAAAAAAAAAAAAAAATACAAAAAACTAGCCGGGCGAGGTGGCGGGTGCCTGTAGTCCCAGCTACTCGGGAGGCTGAGGCAGGAGAATGGCCTGAACCTGGGAGGCGGAGCTTGCAGTGAGCTGAGATCTGGCCACTGCACTCCAGCCTGGGCAACAGAGTGAGACTCCATCTCAAAAAAACAAAAACAAAAACAAAACAAAAAAAGGACTAATTCCACTATCAGTCAGTATTTGAAGACAAGCTAGACACTGCATATCTTGTGTTTATATCCATATAGACTTGGCCAGTCCCACAAAGTAACTGGTATGAATGGCGAAATAAAATAAAATGAAACAAAAGCTATTTCTTACAGTATTTATCTAGAGATAATGATGATTGTAGGCATTTCCTCCTATTTTCTCTAGGATTTATGACTAAGTTATAAAATAGGTATTATTATCCCTCACGTATGCACATTCATATATATAAACCTACCTACCAAATATAGACAGACAAATGGATAAATTGATAGACAGATAGATATAAACAAATCATCAGAGATTATTCCACACAGCAATTTAGGACAGAGACTGAACTGTAATCCAAGTTTCTCTATCTCCTAATCCATTTTTTCTCCCCTACACCATGACATTTCTCTTCAGAAACATGGAGTGTTTTGCCATCTCAAAATGGTGACGTAACCTCTAATCTGTTCTATATATCTTTTTCGTTTTCTTTTTCTTTTTCTTTTTCTTTTTTTTTTTTTTTCTTTTTTTTGAGACAGAGACTTGCTCTGTCTCCCAGGTTGGAGTACAATGCTGTGATCTTGGCCCACTGCAACCTCTTCCTTCAGGGTTCAAGAGATTCTCCCACCTCAGTCTCCCGTGTAGCTGGGACCACAGGTGCACCCCACCACAACCAGCTAATTTTTATATTTTTCATAGAGACAGGGTTTTGCCATGTTGGCCAGGCTCATCTCGAACCCCTGACTTCAAGTGATCCACCTGCCTCGGGCTCCCAAAGTGCTGGGATTACAGGTGTGAGCCACCATGCCCAGTCTATTTTTTCTTAAATAAGAAATGTGACATCATATCCATATAAATTACCAAATATCCTCATCTTTACATCATACAGTATTCCCTTCCTTGTCTTTTTTATCTTGCCATATGAATTTATTCCTAATAAAAAAAAAAAGCCATGGAGATAGACATATTAAGATTTTTTGCACATTTCTCTCTATATAAAAATACTGTCTAGAAATCCATCCTGATATACAGAGAGAAATGGAAAAAAAGGATAAAATTCAATATATGAGTCTGTAATTTAGTTGGGTATGGTAGGCTGAATAACAACCCTCTGAAGATATTCATATCCTAATACCTGAACCTGTCAATTTGTTACATTACATAGAAAAAGAGACTTCACATAAATGATTATAAATTATGGATTTTAAAATGAGATTATCCTGGACCAAATGGCCCATGTCCTTTAAACAATAAATGTTCTTATAAAAGGGAAGCAGGATAACTAGAGTTAAAAAAAAAATTGGAAAAACTGTATATTCATATACAAAAGAATGAAATTGAAACAGTGTCTTAAATCATGTATAAAAACTACCTCTCAATGAAGTAAAATTTAAATATAACTAACTTCTAAAATCATAACATTCCTAGAAAAAAACACAGGAGAAAAACTTCTTGTCAATGATTTTTTGGACATGACATCAAAATCACAGGCAACAAAAACAAAAATAAACACACGAGACTACATAGAATGAGAAAGCTTCTGCACAGCAAAGGACAATCAACTAAATGAAAAGACAACCTATGGAATGGGAGGAAATACCTGAAAACCATATATATGATAAGGGGTTAATATTCAAAATATGCAAGGAGCTCACACAACTAAGTAGCATAAATAAATAAATGACCATTTAAAAAAATGGGCAAAGGACCTGAGTAGACACTTTTCCAAACAAAATATTCAAATGGCCAAAACTTACATGAAAAGATTCTCAATATCACTGACCTTCAGAGTAATGCAAACGAAAACCACAATGAGATACCACCTTATACCTGTTAGAAAGGATTTTATCAAAAAGACAGGAAACAAATGTTTACAAGGTGGTGGAGAAAGGGACCCCGTCATACACTGTTGGGGAGAATGTAAATGTAAACTGGAACAACTATTATGAGAAACAGTATGGAAGATCTTCAACAAAACTAAAAACAGAACTACTATAAGGTCCAGAAATTCCACTTTTGGGTGTATCCTAAAAAAAATGAAATCAGGATCTCAAAGAGGTATCTGCATTCCCATGTTCATTGCAGCATTATTTCCAATAGCCAAGCTATAGAATCAACCCAAGTTCCTATGGATAAGCAAATGGATGAAGAAACTGTTGTATTATATGCATATAAAATAATGTTGTCAAACCGTAAAATAGAAGGAATAGAAGGAAATCCTGCCATTTACAACAGCATGAGTGAACCTGGAACACATTATGCTAAGTAAAATAAGCTAGATACACAAAGACAAACACTGTATAATATCAGTTACATGTGGAATGTGAAAAGGTGGAATTTATAGAAGCAGAGTAGAATGGTGGTTGCCAGAAGTTGGGGAGAGGGTAGGGTAAATGAGGGTATACTGGTCAAAGAGTACGAACTTTGGCTTATAAGATGAGCAAGTTCTGGAGATCTAATGCACAGCATGGAGGAAGGTGATTGATGTGTTAATTTGATTCTGATAACCATTTGTGTGTGTGTGTGTGTGTGAACATGTTTTTATTGTACTGATGTAAATTCCAAAGAGTGCAGTTGTTGGGTCATATAGTAAGTGTATGTTTAATTTTGTAAGAAGCGACTATACTCCCTCCAGAGCAGTTGCACCACTTTATATCCTGACCAGTATTATATTTGTGATCCGGTCTTTCCGTATCCTCCCTAGCATTTGGTGTTGTCACTATTTCTGATAACCATTACACAAGCCATATGTATATCAAATTATCAAATTATACACATTGAATATGCATAATTTTTATTTCCAAATTATTATTATTATTGTTTTGAGACAGAGTTTCATTTTCATTGTCCAGGTTGGAGTGCAGTGGTACGATCTCAGCTCATTGCAACCTCTGCCTTCCCGGCTAAAGAGATCCTCCCACTCCATCCTCCCAAATAGCTGGGACTACAGGCATGCACCACCACGTCCAGCTAATTTTTGTACTTTTAGTAGAGACAGGGTTTCACCATGTTGCCCAGGCTGGTCTCGAACTCCTAGCCTCAAGTGATCCACCTGCCTCAGCCTCCCAAAGTGCTGGAATTACAGACGTGAGCCACGGTGCCCGGCCCAAATAAACATTTAAAAAATAAAATAATAAAATAAAATAGTTGGCTGTCCATATCTGTGAGTTCTGCATCCACAGATTCATCCAACTGCAGATCAAAAATAGAACATTTACAGGATGTCAACCCATAGAAACAGAAGGCCTGCTTTTTCCCAGGGCAGATAGCCAGACCTAAGCCTGTAGATTTTGGTAGGATTTTGGTATATGTGGTGTTCCTGGAACCAATTCCCCCCATAACAAGTGATGATTATCAAAATGAAGATTCTAGGAGAGTGTTTTGCGGGAGAAGTGAGAAAGATGTAAGGATGGAAGTAGAAGTCAAAGAGATGAGAAGATTTTACACAGCTGACTTTGAAGATGGACAGAGGTATTATGAGTCAAAGAATGTTAGTAGCCTCAAGAAGCTGAGAAAGGGGTGTGGCTTGGTGGCTCACACCTATAATCCCAGCACTTTGGGAGGCCAAGGCAGGTGGATCACTTGAAGTCAGGAGTTTGAGACCAGCCTGGCCAACATGGTGAAACCTCTCCTCTACCAAAAAAATACAAAAATTAGCTGGGCATGGTGGCCAGCGCCTGTAATCCCAGCTACCCGGGAGGCCGAGGCTGGAGAATAGGTTGAACCCAGAAGGTGGAGGTTGCAGTGAGCTGAGAGTGCGCCCCTGTAAGAAGTTGAAAAAGGCTTCTCTGAACCCTCCAAAAGGATAGCAGCCCTATAGACCCAATGTACATATCTGACCACAGAGATACAAGACAATAAATATATTTGGCTTTAAGCCACTAACATTGTGGTAATCTATTACAACAGCAATAGGAAATTAATGTAGAAAATCCATTGTCACAATTGTTAAAGTCTTCTCCTCTTGAAATTATCCCTGTGCTCCCAGAGGTTGGGAAATCTTAGAGATGGCTATGAATTGACTAGGAGCACTAGTATGCTATCAAATATACTTCAATAAATCCTCATTTTTATTTGAAAATTCAAAAAGTACAAATTTGATGAATTCTGTGGTTTCCAAGATTGGCAATGACGTGGATAGAAAACTTTTTGCTTTCGTTTTTGTTTTCGTTTTTTGAGACAGAGCCTCACTCTGTTGCCCAGGCTGGAGTGAAGTGGAGAGATCTTGGCTCACTGCGAGGTCTGTCTCCTGGATTCAAGTAATCCTCCAGCCCCGGCCTCCCGGATAGCTGGGATTACAGGTATACACCACCATGCCCGGTTGATTTTTTTGTGTTTTTTAGTAAAGATGGGGTTTCACCATGTTGGCCAGACTGGTCTGGAACTCCTGACCTCAAGTGATGTGCCAGTCTCAGCCTCCCAATGTGCTGGGATTACAGGCATGAGCCGCCATGCCCAGTCAGAGAGAAAACGTTGAATTATTGGTGGGAATAAAGGAAGATGGCAGTCGGCTTGGGTTGCTATTAAAAATGGCATAAACTGGGCCGGGAACAGTGGCTCACACCTGTAATCCCAGCACTTTGGGAGGCTGAGGCAGGCAGACCACCTGAGATCAGGAGTTCGAGACCACCCTGGCCAACATGGCAAAACCCTGTCTCCACAAAATATACAAAAATTAGCCAGGTTTGGTGATGGGTGCCTATAATCCCAGCTACTCAGGAGGCTGAGGCAGGTGAATCACTTGAACCTGGGAGATGTAGGTTGCAGTGAGCTGAGATCGTGCCTGCACACCAGCCTGGGCTACAAAAACAAGGCTCCATCAAAAAAAAAAAAAAAAAGAAAGAAAGAAAAGAAAAAAAAAAAGCATAAACTGGGTGGCTAACACATCAAGTATTGACCTCTCGTATTTATAGAGGCTGGGAAGATCAGGATCAAGGAGTGCCAGCCAGTTTGGTTCCTGCCAAAGGCCTTTTTCCTTATTTGCAGATGAATGCCTTTTTGCTGTATCTTCACATGGCTGAGAGATCATCCTGTCGTGTCTGTTATTGTAAGGGCACTAATCCCATAATGAGGATTCCACCCTCATGACCTCATTACCTCCCCAAGGCCCATCTCCAATACCATCACATTGGAAACTATGACACAAAATTTTGGATGGATACAAGCATTCAGTCTACAGCAGAAGACTTCCTTAAGACGGTAACCCCTATTGCTCTTGGCTTTCAGATAATTTGTAGAAAGAAGTAAAATGTGTTTATTTTTATAGTAAACAGAGACTTGGAAGTCCTTTCTAATTTCTGTTTTTTCTCCATTTGTTGTTTATTATATTTGGCTTAGGTCAATAGTCAGCATAGTATCAGGTCATTCACAGATCTTTTTTTAAGAAATTTGACCCTTTACATGAACCAATTTTGCCAGCATTGCTTTCCATGTTTATAGATGCACTTTAGACCCTGTGAAAAGTAATTGCTGGATTCATTTAATCTATTCTAGATATAATTAATTTTTATGGCATGGCTTCTGAATAAAATAGCTTTTGAAGTATACTTGTGTAAGTAGAAAAAGGTGTAAATGCCAGGAACTTGTCAGAAGCAGAGCTATGCCTTTTCTGTATTATTATCCAAGCTGGCACCTATCACATGGTCTACCCCAGAGAGAGGCCTAATAAATATGTGTTCACGTCATTGATTCACTGCTTCTCTGGCTGACTGGGTGTAGGGGTGTATGTGGGATTACTTACTGATTGGTAAAACAAACTGTTATAGCCAACACACCTTTGTGTTGTTCATATGCTAATCAGCACTTTCAGTAGGGCTTCCTACATTTTTGTTTGCACATCTGCCTACTTCAATAGACTTTGAGCATCCTATTTATATCTGTTTCTCAAGCCTATAGTCTAATTCATGACACATAGGAGCTACTAAGAAGATTAAGTTAGAACAGGTACAGGTACATAGAGAACTGAATGAATGAAAGAATGAATGAACAAATACATGAATAAATGAACAAATGAATGAATGGATAAAGGACAATTTAGTGTTATTCAAACATGAGTTATTTTGAACATCTGTTTTATCCCATGAACATGTTTGGAATACACTGATGAACAAACAAACGTTGAATTCCTTAAAACATTTCTTCTGCAGCATAATATTTATCAGAATCAGAGACTGTACGTTCTCATAAGTGTCTGGAGAGAAGCTACATTCAGAGGTTGATAAAGACTGAGAATATGATTTGTCATTGAGGAAGCAGGCCTTGAAAGTGCTTCAGTCTCTGTCCTTCTCTAGCAGAAAGACTATACCAGTGCAAAATAAATAAATAATTAAATAAGGAGGCACTTCTTAATTAAATTCTTTGAAATTAGTCCTAAAACATGGATAAACATATTTCAAAATCCTAAAAATAAATAAACAAATAAATCACTTCCATACAGGATGAACTCGGTTCTTCCAGTTGTTATGTTTCAGAGTGGAGATAGTAAAATGCAGGTATGTGTATGTGTGCTTGTGTGTTTGTGTGTGTCACAAGAGTGGACTTGATATACATGGGTGTTCTGCCCCATCTGGTTCTCTGACTCTAGCATTCCCTTGCTCTTCTGCCTTCAACCATGGCTGCCGTTTTACTTTAATGTTAATTATTAATGATTAGTGAATATGACCAATCCAAGTCCCATGACCAGCCGAGAGGTAGATAGTAATAATAGGCATCTCTGTCTCTTCTCTTAGAGCAGTAATTCAATTTTCACTAATTCAATATTTATGGCAACTGTATAGAATGTGACAACTATGAATTATGTGAACTGATATTTTCCACACACTAGTCCTACCAGAATCTATTCCCTTTTATCTCTCAGCTCAACCCTGACATTTTCCCCTCATTGACCTCTTTGTGGCCTTTCAGGCCTCCATAAAGCTTCTTGAACACACCAGGTATAGTCCCAACTTGTTCTTCTCTGTCTGGAATGCTAAACTCACTAAAATCTTCATGGCTGTCAGGTTTTATGAAAGTCTCATATACTGTAATATTTACTTATGTATTTAGTTCACTGTTTATCGTCTAACTCATACCCAAAGATTCAGTTTTCACCTGAGTGAAAAATACACATTTTCTTGTCATGTTTCTGCAGATGCAAGATGAAGGCCAGACATAGTCAGGTGTTGCTTAACAACAGAGATGTAATCTGAGCAGTGTGTTGTGAGACTATTTTGTCCTTGTGCAAATGTGATAGAACTTACATACACCTAGATGGCACAGCCTACTACACACCTAGGCTGTATGGTATTGCTTATTGCTGCTAGACTACAAACCTGTGCTGAATATTGTAGGCAATTGTAACACAATGGCAAATACTTGTGTATTTAAACATATCTAAACATAGAAAAGGTGCATTCAAACTGTGGTATACAATACATATTTGGTACACCTGTATAGAGCACTTACCATGAATAGAGCTCACAGGACAGTAAATGGCTCTGGGTGCATCAGTAAGAGGGTGGTGAATCAATGTGATGACACAGGATGTTACTGTGCACTATTGTGGACCTTATGGATTCTGCACACTTAAGCTCTGCTGAATTTGTTTATTTTCTTTCTTTATTAATACATAATATAACCTTACTATAACTTCTCTTTTTCGAGACGGAGTCTCACTCTGTCGCCCAGGTTGGAGTGCAGTGGCATGACCTTGGCTCACTACAACTTCCACCTCCGGGGTTGAAGTGATTCTCCTGCCTCAGCCTCCTCAGTAGCTGAGATTACAGAAGCTGGAATTATAGGAGCCATCACACCCAGCTAATTTTTGTATTTTTAGTAGAGACGGGGTTTTGCCATGTTGGCCAGGCTGGTCTCTTAACTCCTGACCTTAAATGATCCGCCCACCTGGGCCTCCCAAAGTGCTGGGATTATAAACATGAGCCACCATGCCCACCCACTATAACTTCTTTATAAACATATAAAGTTTTCAAAAATATTTGTACTCTTTTGTAATAATAATTATCTTAAAACAGAAACACATTATACAACTGTACAAAAATATGTTTTTTTACCTCACTATTCTATGATTTTTTTGTTTTTCAGTTTTTTAACATTTTAAACGTTTTTGTTAAAAACTAAGGTGCAATCACACATATTAGCCTAAGCCTACTCATGGTCAGCAACTTCAAGTTGTCACCAGGAAGCAATAGGAATTTTTTTTGGCTTCATTATAATTTTATGAGACCACCGCTGTATTTGGTGTCATTAACTGAAACACTGTTATGATGTATAGTACTATATACACATGTACATACATATGTATGCATACACATATTCATATATACATACATAAACATATAACTATGATACATGACACATTTGATACATATGAATACATGCATGTATATGTGGTTTGCAAGTACCCAGGTGATCACTATTAATAGCCAGATTTCTGTACTGCTGATACACATGCCAGCAAACCTCTGAATAAATATTAGAGGAAGAATCCTTGATCCAGTAGTACTATGCTTGATAGATTGATGTTCCAGGGATGTCAGATAGTTTAGAGAAAAGAAAATGGTGTGTAAGGGAATAGTGATTTAAAAAGCAAGCTCTCTGGAGCCCAAATACCCAATATTTAACACTATTTTGTGGTGAACATTATATACGTGCAACTCATGAAGTGATGGCATAAAAACTCTTGTTCACTAAAAACACCCAAAGTAAAGGCATTAGTGAGGTATTCACAGTGAAGCTGGAGAAAAAGGATATGCTTAAGAGATGTTTGGGTCATAAATCAGTAGAAATAAATGACTGATAAAAGGTTGGGTCTAGGTGCGGTGGCTCACTCCTGTAATCCCATCACTTTGGGAGGCTGAGGCAGGTGGATTGCCTGACGTCAGGAGTTCAAGACCAACCTGGCCAACATAATGAAACCCTGTGTCTTCTAAAAAATAGGAAAAATTATCCAGGCATGGTGGTGGGCACCTGTAATCCCAGGTACTCATGAGGCTGAGGCAGGAGACTCGCTTGAACCCAGGAAGCAGAGGTTGCAGTGAGTCCAGATTGCGCCACTATACCTCAGCCTGGGTGACAGCGAGACACAGTCTCAAAAAAATAAAAGAGTTGGAAAATGGCTAAGCTTAGAAACTTAAGGCATTTGATGGTGGATGTGATTCTGTACATGATGCATTTGAAGCTTTCATGGTATATCTAGGTGGAGATGTCTAGTAGACAGAAGTGTGTGCTGGAAAAATGTGCAGAAGCTGCATCATTAGGAGACATAAAGCCTTTAGAGATTTGTGTATAATCTGTGGATGATTGTTGTCACTAGCTCAATCCTTTGCCCCACATTTACCACTCTACATGACCTTGCTAATTCTCCTTAAAGTACATATGGTTGTCATTTTATGTTTTTATTTATAAGTTATTTGTCTACTGATCATCTCTCAGGAGACTGCATGTTCTATATGAACTGGTACCTTTTTCAATTTCTCCATTATTGTATTTACAGCACTTTGATAGTGCTAGATGCCTATTATTTGTTGAATGAATAAATGAATGATTAATACGATGAATTTTTAGCAGAAATAAAATGTTCAGCTAGATGATTTTATTTATTTATTTATTTACTTACTTACTTACTTATTTTTATTATTTTTTGAGACAGAATCTCACTCTGTCACCCAGGCTAGAGTGGAATGGTGTGGTCTCACTCACTGCCACCTCCGCCTCCTGGGTTCAAGCAATTCTCCCTACTCAGCCTCCCGAGTAGCTGGGACTACAGACGTGTGCTGCCACACCCAGCTAATTTTTGTATTTTTAGTAAAGACGGGGTTTCACTATATCAGCCAGGCTAGTCTAGAACTCCTAACCTCGTGATCTGCCCACCTCAGCCACCAAAAGTGTTGGGATTACAGGCGTGAGCCATTGCACCCTGCCAGATGATCTTTTATATAACCATAATGGTTGGGGAAAAAAATTCAGTATTCTTGCATCACCAATATCCCTATGGTGTTAGAAATGGTAGCATCTTTATTCTTTCATAGTAAAACTCAAATACCTGAAATTACAACATAATAATCATTTGTCTTCCTGCTAATAAAAAGTAATGTATAAATCATCACAATGCTAATTATAAAACAAGTAGATCATATAAATACAGCGTGTCTCATTGCCATTACATCCTACAAACATAGTTACAGTGCTACTAAAAATCAACTCTTCTCAAAATACAAAGACATAACTCTGGGAACAATTTAAGAAATAAATTTTAAAAGTAACGTATGAGTTGGCACAAACAGAATATTAAATGTAATCTTCATATCCTTAATTATGCAAGTCATGGAAGCAGATGTAAAAGAAAACTTGTATTGAGTAATATATGTTAATAACTTCATATTCAGTTCCCTCAAATCAAATGATTCAGCCAACTTTTATAGCTTTAGAAGTACTTTATTATATGAAGCACTGAACTAATGACCAGATAAAGAATTTTCTGCTAGCTTTAACTTAGCTCTGAAAAGTCATAGCAAATGCAATAAAATTATATTGCATCTTGTATTATTGATATTTGTGTTATTTCCTCTTTTCGAGTCATTTCTCTTTTTATATTCTCACTAAGGCAAGATACAAAAGAACTATATCTCTCTCTGGGAAGTACATCTAATGAGAGTGAATGAGTGAGAAAAGAAATATTATACTAAATAGCTTGACCAAGTTTTCAAGAGTGAGCACATACTTTATGTAATGTAACTGCTCCATTTTATAGGGATATAAACTTAGGCCCAAAGAGTGGAAGTGTACTCTTTAAAATTATGTTTAGTTAGTGATGATAGAATATAACTCAAGTCATTGGATGATAGAATATAACTCAAGTCATTGGATGAAGTAACTCCATTATACTATGAGAATAGCAAGTAATAAACAGCCAAACCAGGCATGGTTGGTCTGATACTTTTCCTGTGTTTAATGGGAATTTTATTAAGGGAGGAAAGCAAACTGCTCTAAGTAGTAGTCTTTTATGTTCACACTTTATCATCCATCTCGGTCCTAAGAGATCAGTAAATTTCAGACTTGAAATAAATAAATAATAACTCCCCATCAGGAGAGGGTTCTCATATCTCTGTAATTGTAAGCAATATATACAACGAATTTCTCCATTCTCTAAGAAAGATGGTTTGATCCTTCATCTTGTAGTCTTCAATCATTCTCTCAGTGTTGATTAATTATTTTCTGTGTGAAAGACACCTCATTAACCTTTTACAGACACAAAATTTAAATAAAAAAACAACTTTGAAGACTTCTGTTTCTGGTTCTGCACATAAGAAACCTGGAAGTCACCATTCCATCCTAACAACAAGCGAAAAACTGAACAGACTGAAAAGTCAGCAAGTTGTCTAGGATCTGTAAGAGTGTTGAGGACACAGGACAAATATCTGCTCCCAAGAATGGAGAGACAGGCAGGGAAACATAGGGAACCACAGTTTACAGGAGCAGAAACCACCCTGAAATCAGTGTTAGGGGTAGGAGAATCTGAACTGGAGTTGATGAATCTCTGAAGGCTCAATGTGGAATACTCTATAAGGTAAAAACTTCTAGAGGACCCAAATATGAAGGATAGGGGACTTTTTTTGTTAGTTTTACCTTCAGGCGCACTGCCAGGTTCTCACGTTAAATATCAGAGAAAAATCTCCTTCCTTCCCTCTCTCCCATGCTTCCAGCAGGGGAAAGGAAAAGGAAACCATTCTGAAATACGCCAGAGCACTTTATTCTTTTTAACATGGCCCGACCTGAGGAGAGACTAGTTAACAAGGGTCTAGCCAGCTAGGGTATCATCAGAGCCTAACTTACGTCAGAGAAGGAAAATACCCAACTGCAATCCACTCTAGATATCCTCCCCCATGTAAGCAGGGAGAAAAAAAACATGGAGAAGCACTTGTGAAGTTTGCAGCACAGGAGAATGGTCTAAGATTCTGAGACCAATTCCTAGCACTCTAGTACACTTAGACTATGCCCACGCACTACCCCTGCGTTACTAAAAGCCTCTTTACAGTAGCTTCTCTTAGCTGCTACATTAAAATTACAAGGTATGCCAAAAGGAAACACACACACACATGCGCGCACGCACACACACATACACACACACACACACACAATTTTGAGGAGGCAGAACTAGCATCAGAACTGACATGGCAGGGATGTTAGAATTATTAGACTGGGAATTTAAACTGACTATGACTAATATGCTAAGGACAATAATGGGAATGTAGACAGCATGCAAGAACATACGAACAATGTAAACAGAGAATTAGAAATCCCAAGAAAGAACCAAAAAGAAACGTTTGAGATCAAAAACACTGTAACAGAAGTGAAGAATGCCTCTGATTGTCTTATTAGTAGACTGGCACAGCTGAAGGAAAATCTTTGAGCATGCGACTATCTCAGTAGAAAACTCCGAAACTAAAAAGGAAAAGGAACATGGACTGAAAAACAACCAAGAACATCCAAGGAGTGTGGGACAAATATAAAAAGGTGTAACATGTCTGTAATAAGAAAACCAGAAAAAGAAGAAAGAAAAAGAAACAGAAGAAGTGTCATACACCAAACCACAGATCCAAGAAATTCAGAGAACAACAAACTTGATAAATGTCAAAAACAAAACAAAACAAAACAAAATCCACTACACCTGGGCATATCATTTATAAACTACAGAAAATTGATAATGTAGAAAAAAATTCTCAGAGAAGTCAAAGAAAAACAACACCTTACCCATAGAGGAAGAAATATGAGAATTAAATCTGACTTCCCCTCAGAAATCATGAAAGCAAGAAGAGAATAGAATGAACTATTTAAAATGCTGAGAGAAAACAAGGCAAAACACCAATGTAGAACTTTATGCTGTATGACATTATCCTTGAAAGTGAAGGAGAAATATAGACTTTTTCAGGCAAACAAGAATTAAGGGAACTTGATGGCAGTAGACCTGCTTTGCAAGAAACATTAATGAAGTGCTTTAGAGAAAAAAGACAATAATATAGATCAGAAACTCATATCAACATAACAAAAGGAGGAACATCAAGAAGGAATATGTAAAGGTAAAATACATTTTTAATTTGTCTTATTTCTAATTGATCTAACAATAACTTTTTTCAAAATAGTAATAGCAACTGTACATTCAATTATATATAAATGTATATTATTTTGTATGTTTATACATAAGTGAAATGACTTACAAGTAATAATATAAGAGGTAAGAGAGGATTTTGTTATTATAAGGTATTCATGCCATCAGTGAAGTAGTATAGCATATTTGAAAGTAGACTTGGATTCCTTGTAATGCATATTGCAAATTATAGGGCAACCACTAAAAAAGATTTAAAAAAAAGAAGGAAGTATAACTGACATGCTAAGAAAGGACTTAAACTGGAATCATATAATATGCTTCATTAAAACCACAAAAAAATGTGGAAAAAAGTAGAAGACAAAAATAAGAAGAATAAACAAGTGCAACAAATAGGAAACAGTAACAAATATGGTAGACATTAATCCAACTATATCAATAATGACTTTGAATATTAGTGGTCTCAATGCACCCATTAACAGAGAATGTCAGAGTGGATGAAAAAACAATACTCAAATCTACATGTTTCTACCAGAAGCACACAGTAAACATAAAGCTATATGTATTTATAATTTATATACATATATACATTAAAAGTAAATACATGGATAAAGCATACAAAACTAACACTAATCAAAAGAAAGATGGAATAGCTTTATTTCAGACAAAACGAATTTCAAATCAAAGGAAATTATCAGGAGTAAATCAGGGCATTACATGATGAAAAACAGGCCGATTCTCCAAAAAAATATAATGATACTTAATTTGCATGTACCTAATAACAGAGTGTCAAACTACATGAGGGAAAAACTCAATAGAATTTTTAAAAATCACATGATCATCTCAATAGACATAGAAAAACAAACCAACATTTGAAAATATCCAGCATACTTTCATGAACAAAACATCCAAGAAATGAGAAATATAACAGAACCTCCTCAATTCAATAAAGACTGTCTATTAAAAAACAAAAACAAAAACAGCTAAGATTATACTTAATGATTAAAGACTAGTTGCTTTTCTCCTAATGTAGAAATAATATACAGATGTCCCCTCTCACTACTTTTTTTTTGAAATGGAATTTTGATCTTGTTGCCCAGGCTGGAATGCAATGGCAGGATCTCGGCTCACTGCAACCTCTGCCTCCCAGGTTCAAGCGATTCTCCTGCCTCAGCCTCCCGGGTAGCTGGGATTACAGGAACCCACCACCATGCCCAGCTACTTCTTTGTATTTTTAGTAGATATGGGGTTTCACCATACTGGCCAGGCTGGTCTTGAACTCCTGACCTCAAGTGATCTGCTCACCTCGGCCTCCCAAAGTGCTGGGATTACAGGCATGAGCCACTATGCCCGGCCCCCTCTCACTACTTGTATTTAAAATTTTAGTGAAGGTTCTAATAAGGGAAATTAGGCAATAAAAAATAATAAAGGCATTTAAATTAGAAAGGAAGAAGGACATGATCTTATAAATTAAAAAATTCAAATTCATTCATTAACCACATTCTTAGAACCAATACACAAGTTCAGCATGGCTTCATGATACAAAGTTAATTTACAAAAATCTTTTGTATTTCTATATACTTTAACAAATAATCCAAGAATATTAAGAAAATAATTTGATTTACAGTAAAACTAAATGTAATACAATACTTAGGAAATAATTTAATAACAGAACCAAAGACAAGAACCACATGATTATCTCAATAGATGCAGAAAAGGCTTTTGACAAAACTTCAACAGCCCTTCATGCTAAAAACGCTCAATAAATTCGGTATTGATGGAACGTACCTCAAAATAATAAGAGCTATTTATGACAAACCCACAGCTAATATCATACTGAATGGGCAAAAACTGGAAAAATTCCCTTTGAAAACTGGCACAAGACAGGGATGCCCTCTCTCACCACTCCTATTCAACATAGTGTTGGAAGTTCTGGCTAGGGCAATCAGGCAAGAGAAAGAA